>NC_045714.1:3578175-3892897 GCF_009834535.1 Camelus ferus | reverse complement strand
CATTATGTAACAAAAATGCTACCTGGAATACATTAGGTACATTTATACTTATAATGATTTTTAAACTGTAAAAGATAAAATTCTATGGAAGTGAATTAAATAACCTACACTTCTGATCTTTAGATGCTTGTGTACTTACATAGTATAAGCTTAATATAAGAATCTCATTAAAGTTTGATACATGATGGAAAATACATTTAAATCGTAGGAACATATGTTGAGCATGTGTGCACATGCAAAGCTTTCAAAGTTACCTTAAAATGTGAAAATGAGTAAGGCTCCTGTTATCCTTGATAAATGTCAGCTGTCATGCACTCGTGTCCAATACATACTTTTTTTCACAAAGCAGACTCCCAGAAAAGGCAATTTTGAATCCACCAGCTGCATGCAATAGTTACACTTACAAAACTCTATTCAAGGTCAGAAGTTTAGAGGTTTTCAATATCAATGTCAAAATAATGCAGGCTTTATATGTTAAATATTACACAGATTCCAAAACATAATCTTATTAAAACAGTTTTTGAAAACAAAGACAGAATCATAAGAAAGTAATTACTCTAAGGTTTTGGCACAAGAGAGATAGGGTCATTTATAACGGTGATATAAACTGGATTATTTGTATAGCAGTTCACTTTTTTAGATCGTTGAGCTGATATTAAGGCCAATTATATTTCTTAACTAAGTTACAATAATTAAGTACTACAAGAGCTGTATTCCATCAACTAACCTGATTTTTTATGTCTGTATTTTCCAAGTCCAATAAAACTGTCCTTCTTATGAACTCTATGAAAATTACTACAACCGTATTTTTACCAAGAGCAGAAAATGATTAGATTAGTAAGTTTAGTTTCCTGTTCATGCCAAAGGCAAATATTACAACCTTAACAGTTTTCTCTACATATTCTGAAAGCTTCTTCCTATAGCAAACCAGCTTAACCATCAGTTTTCTACTTTAACAGAACACAACTAACAACAGAATTTTCTTTTTAAAAGCAGAAGTATGTGACCTATGCTAAAAAAATTTTTACCGTCGTTTAACAGTAAACTGCTGTTTCAACATTATATTCAAAATATTTAAGCTTTTAAAATTATAAATGCCTTCATATTCTCGTATATATCACACAACCAGTGACCTCCACATTTTAATATAGTATCACTAGTTATCAGCCTTCCTTGCATAGAAGGAGGCTCTTAGAATTTTAAAATCAAAAAAGAAAATAAAAAAGGAGTGAAGGAATAACTGTGGTCAGATTATCTCAAGTAAAATAACTCAGGCTTTTCCACTTAGAACCATAGCACTTCATTAGCACAAAATAGGAGATCCATCAAAATTACAGGTTTCTCAGTAATTTTTTTAGTTGTTCTTATAACCTTGAGTGCAAAAATTGATTGCTGGGTATACTGCTACAAAATATCCATAAGTAACTCACAAACATTTAATGGTCAAAAAAAAAAGTACAGATAGGTCTGGGTATGATTTTGAATTAATTGTTTTAAAAGAATAAAGTCTTTTTGATAAAAACTTTCTTGACACATGAAAAAGGTATGGTGCTGGAATTAACATTAACACTATAACTACAGGTTGACTACTAAAACAAAGGCTGAATAAGGTTTTAGAAAAATTGAGCTGAGTTTAACACGCTATTTTTGAAAGTCAGGAATGTTGGAGATAGCACACTTTCTGAGGTCAGTGCCATGAAAAAAGTAGCCACATTTTCCAGTAAAATTCTGTTATGGCTTCACAGAGCTCTTAATATTCCTCAATACATCAGCTATATTCTTTAACAGCTTTATCAAGATATAATTCTCATATCATACAGTTAAAGCATACAATTCAATGGTTCTTCCTATATTGAGTTGTACAACTGACACCACAATTTTAGAACATTTTCATTATCATAAAAAGAAACCCAATACCCCTTAGCTGTCAATCACCTAATCTTCTCATTCCCTTCAACCTCACACAACCTCTCTCCCACCCACACCATAGGCCACCACTAATTTACTTTCGGTCTCCATGGATTTACCTGTTCTTGACAGTTCATGCAAGTGGAAATACACAGAATCTAGTTCTTTGTGACTGGCTTCTTCCACTTAGCCTAACCCTTTCAAATTCATCCATGGTGTAATATGTATCAGTACTTCTTTTTATTTCTGAACAGTATTTCATTATATAGATATCATATTTTATTTATCCATCAGTTAATGGACATCTAGGTTGTTTCCGGTTTTGGGCTAATATGAATACTGGTACTATGAATATTCAGAACAAGTTTTTATGTGGCCACCTATATTCTTAAATGAGAAATCACGAGCACTAATGAAAACAGATTTTGATGATATGTGCAAAGAAGCCTCCAAAGATTGCTAGTAAACAGGAAAGAGGCCAGGTTCTTTTTTAAAAAATTTTAATTGGAACCAATTGTGCAATTTTAACTATGATTAATATGCTAAGGGCTCAAATGGAACAAGAAAACAACATGCAAGAACAGATGGGTAATGTAAGCAGAGAGATGAAAAATGTAAGAAAGAAGCAAACGGCAATATTAGAAATGAAAATCACTAACAGAAATGAAGAATGCCCTTGATGGACAGAGCTGAGGGGAAAAGAAAAATAAGTGAGTTGAATAAAAAACAGAATACCCAAGAATGGCAGAACAAATACAAAATAATATACACTTAACGGGATCACCATTTATATAAAATACAAGAAAAAGCAAATTATAGTGACTTAAAGCAGACCAGTGGCTGAAGCTACCAGCAGAGGGGACAGATCACAGGGGCACAAATGAACTTGAGGAGGTGGTAGAACTGTTTTCTCTAATAACTGTGATAATGGTTACATTTGTCAAAACTCAAACTGTACACTTAAGGACGGTGAATTTTATTATATGTAAATTATACTTTAATAAAGTTGTTATAAATTAAGTACTTAAAGTTATGTAAGGAGAATCACAGTACATATTGCTAAATCCTGTGATTAAACAGTAAGTGACTGGTATGAGATAAATTAGCTAATAAAATACAGGGCTGATTCAATAAGATTTACTTTTTCTAAAGAAGCTCCACATGAAAAGTAAATTTATTGCATCAGCAGTTAAAAATCAAGTTTATGTTTAAAAACTTTAGAACAGTAACAATTCTCCATGCAACAAGAGACATATATGAAAATGTTCACTGAAATACCATTCATACATCAAAAACCACAGGAAACTCTTATGTTCAATCCCAAATTTTAAAAAAATATTCTAATCAAATCATACAAAATGCAAAATAGTAGTAGAAATAAATTATATAAAACATGCTTGACTATTACAATCAATCAAAAGTTTAAAAAAAAAAAAGCAGGTACATTACACACTATCTTTCTAAAGCTTAAAAACTTCTTTCTAAAGCTAAAAAACAAGAAAAACTTAACACTGTTCAGGAATACACACATGTGGCTTTTAAAAAGCAAGTGAACTATTTTAGTGCGATTAAAGATGGAGATCTTCATGGAGAAACACAGAGGGAGCAGATACACCTAACAACTTTCCCATTCTTTCCAGTTCTTAAGTGTAAGTAGTAGGATCAAACTAAGTAAGAGAACAAAGTACACTTCATAACTCACATACAGTATATACTCCTGCTTGCATAAAATATTGCATAATTTTTAATGTTCAGTTAAAAATCTCTATGGACAAATAATCTAACATTTCAACCAGACACTGTGTTGAGTGTATTCCATTTATTTATCTCACTTAATACCCATTACAGTCCTCTGATATGCAGAACAGATGAAAGTGCAGCTCAACTTTATCCCTCTCTTAATAACATATGGGGAGGTAAAATAAGTCACCCACGGTCATATATCTAGTAAGAGAAGGAACTAGAAATTAAATCCAAGTCTTTCTGATGTCAGAGCTTAAGCTCTTAACCATTTCCACTCCAGAAAAAGAAAAAAAAATTAAAAATTAATTTAAAAAAAAAACCTTTAAAGCTTATAAAATCAAATATTCTATTCCTTTTTTCATGGAATCTCTTGAGTGTAACTGTACATTTACAGCTGTTCTAACAACTGCTTTCATTAGAAATGGCCCAGCTGAAGTTCCCAGTAAGAAGTTACTGTTTTCCAGCCACATTCACTAGAATTTCCTACCAGTCTTTACAAAAATAAAACAGTTAAGAATTATGGCCCTTACTTAATAGGCTGGTTATCACCAAGTACTATAGATTCTCAACCCACTCCCGTAACACCTTTTAAAAAAACTAGTTTTAAGTATCTTCACCTTACCAATATTTTCATCTCCTAATCTAACCATCATGCATTTATAGTGAGTAGGGGGAAAGCAGTTAGTAGGGTAACTAAAAGGCTCTGTTCTGAAGAACCAAATCTATTAATCATAGAAACTTAAAGCTGAAAAGAACCTGAGATCGTGTATAAAAGCAGCAAATTGATGAGGAAACTGATGCCAAGACTACTATTACTCTTAGCTTCTATGCTAGAAAACTCTGAACTTAAAAGTATATCAAAAAACTGCCCATTTGAAGAATGGAAGGAAAAAAAGACTTAAGAAAAATGTACAGAGCCTTAAGAACACATGAAAAATAGCAAATAGTCTAGCAAACATGTAACTGGAGTCCCACACTGAGACTGAAGCAAAAACAAAACTTGAAATAAGTAATGGCCAAAACTTCCCCAGACTTAATGAAAACACCAGTTTACACACTGAAGACGATCAGAGAATCCCAAGAAAAGTAAATACAAAGGAAATGAGACCTAAGTATGTCATAGTCAAACTGTTTATATCAAACCAAACAAAGAGAAAATCTTAAAAGTAGCCATAGGAAAAAAAGACCATCCAGAGGAACAAGGTTAAGTTACCTTTTCAGAAATAATCACAATACAATGGAACAACATCTTCAAAGTGCTGAAATAAAAAATTATCGACCCACAATTTTATATACAGTGAATCCTTCAAAAATTAATGTGAGATAAAAATCACATAAATAAAAGTTGTGGCAATCTCAAAGATTTCAAGAAGTAAAAGGCTATCTATCCGTCAGCCCAAGGGGAAAGGACAGCAGATGAAAACTCCTATCTACAAGGATGAATGAAAGGCTTATCAGAAATGTCTTACTGCCAAATAGGTGGCTCTCCTTCCCTCCGGCCTTGAAGTCTAAGATTCTCATGGAAAAGACTATACTAAGTACCTTTAAATCTTGCTATTTTATGAAGTAAACTCTGGATGACAGACTACTGAGTTAAGGTAACAAACAATTTTACAACGGCACTAGAGGACTAAGTCAAAATTTCTAGGTCTCTTTATACATGTAAGCAGATGACGTCTTTAAAGAAGACTGCAGAAAAAGATTAATAAGCAAAACAGATTTACTGAATGAGCTAATAAACAAATGTAACTGTAGTTATCTGTTTTCGATTATTATTGTTTAATATTATGTTTTCCAGTAGGTTAGAGGAAGACTTGTCTCTTTTTCTTCTATCTCTAGCCCTCAATTTAATAAATTACTAAAAACAAAGATATTCCAGGCTCTTGGAATGGAAGAATTAATATTGTTAAAATGGCCACTCTACCCAAAGCAATATACAGATTTAATGTGATCCCTATCAAATTACCCAGGACATTTCTCACAGAACTAGAACAAAGAATCCTAAAATTTATATGGAATCACAAGAGACCCAGAATTGCCAAAGCAATACTAAAGGAAAAGAACAAAGCTGGAGAAATAACCCTCCCAGACTTCAGACAATACTACAGAGCTACAGTAATCAAAACAGTGTGGTCTTGGCCAAAAACAGACATCTGGATCAATGGAACAGAATAGAGAGCCCAGAAATAAACCCAATGACTTACAGTCAATTAATCTTTGACAAAGGAGGCAAGAATATACAATGGAGAAAAGACAGTCTCTTCAGCAACAGTGCTGGGAAAACTGGACAGCAGCATGTAAATCAATAAAGTTAGAACACTCCTCACACTATACACAGAAATAAACTCGAAATGGCTTAAAGACTTAAACGTAAGACAAGACACAATAAACCTCCTAGAAGAAAACATAGGCAAAACATTTTCTGACATAAATCTTAGCAATGTTCTCCTAGGGCAGTCTACCCAGGCAACAGAAATAAAAGCAAAAATAAATAAATGGGACCTAATTTAACTTACAAGCTTTTGCAAAGCAAAGGAAATCATAAGTAAAACAAAGACAACCTACGGAATGGGAGAAAATACTTGAAAGTGATGCGACTGACAAGGGCTCAATTTCAAGAATATATAAATAGCTCATATAACTTAGTAATAAAAAACCCAATCCAAACATGGGCAGAAAACCTAAACAAGCAATTCTCCAAGAAAGACACACAAATGGTCAATTGACCCATGAAAAACTGCTCAATATTGCTGATTATCAATGAAAGGCAAATCAAAAGTACAGGAGGTATCACCTCACACCAGTCAGAATGTCCATCATTATAATGTCTATAAATGATAAATGCTGGAGAGGATGTGGAGAAAAAGGGCACCCTCCTACACTGTTGGTGGGAATGTAGTTTGGTGCAGCTGTTATGGAAAACAGCATGGAGATTCCTCAAAAATCTTAAAATTTACCTACCATATGATCTAGCAATCCCACTCTTGGGCATATATCTGGAGGGAACTCTAATTCAAAAAGATATATGCACCCCAATGTTCATAGCAGCACTAGTGCAGTTTGTAAGAGTGACTGACAAGACTGTAGGGACTAATAAGCTGATCCTAAATTTATGTCAAAATGCAAAGATTGACGTTACGCAGAGCAATCACGACTAAGAAGAAAAAGTCGGAAGACTCATACTACCTATATCCAAACCTCACTATAAAGTCGCAGTATAATCAGGACAATATATGTAGGCGTAAGGACTGATACACAAATCAATGGAACACAATAAAGACCAGAAAGAGATTTGGTAGGTTAAGTTACTTAAAGCAATGCAATGGGGAAAGGAGTGTCTTCTCAATAAACAGCAGTGGAACGTAATGTCCTTATTTTAAAAACTGAGCCGCAATCCTTTCTTCACACCATATGCTAATATTAAATAAAAATGGATCACAGACCTAAATACAAAGCTAGAACTAAAGAACAAGAAAGCAGAGGAGAAAATCTTCATAACCTTACAGTAGGCAAAGATGTCTTAGCCCATAAAGAAAAACTAACCATTAGAGGAAAAAACTGATTAACTGCATTCAAAATTCAAAATGCTTGTTCTGGAAAAAAAAAAAATTAGGAAGATAAAAAGGGAAGACCAAGACCAGAAGAAAATACTCTCAAAATGTATCTGAAAAGGATCTGTATCCAAAACATAATTTTAGACTCATAAAGTAAGAAAACAAACCACCCAATTTAAAATCTGGTCAAAATTTGAACAGATACTTCATGAGAGATACCATGTGGAACTTAAACTCTCATAATATTGCAGGTAGAACATAAAATGGTATAGCCACTTTAGAAAAGTCTCAGGTTTTTATAAATATAAGCATACACTTAACATAAGACCTTTGCAATTGCACTCCTGTGTATTTACTCAAGCGGGGGGAAAAAAATCCAAAGACTTGTACTTGAATGCCCACAGAAGTGTTATTCATGATAGCCAGAAACAGGAACCAGTGAAATACTACTCAACAATAAAGAGAAACTACTGATATACTCAATGACCTGGATGCTGAGTGAAATAACCTTTGCAGCTTGACTGTGGGGAAACAGGCTCTCTCACGTACGGCTGGTGGGAATTCATGTGGTACGATCCTTATCGAGTGTAATTTGACGATATCTAACAAAAACTACACATACATTTACCTTTCAACCTAGCAATCACACTTCCAAGGATTTATCCTGAACGTACACCCCAACAATATATGAAAATACATATTCACAAGGTTATTCATTGCAGCATTAATTTTAATTGCAAAAATATTGGAAGCAACATAGATAACTACTCATACGTAGGAAACTGAATAAACTGTGGTAAATGCACATAATGGAAACTATATCTGTGTAAAAAATAAATGAGATAGGCTGGGAGAAGAGGGAATGAGGAACTGTTCAAAGGGTACAGAGTTTCAGGCTAGAAAGATGAAAATGTTCTGGAGATGGATGGTGGTGACAGCTGCACAACAATGTGAATGTACTTAATGCCACTGAACTGCACACTTAAAAATGGTTAGAAAGTAGATGTTATGTAAATTTTACCACAATTTTAAAAAATGAACAGGAAAGATCCCTTTGGCATAGTATGGCATCATTTCCAGGAGATACTAGCAAGTGAAAAGAGCTAAACACAAAAAGAATGTATACAGTATGCTACCTTTTTATAAACAAAAGGAAAAAAATAAAACGTACATGTATCTGCTGGTCATTACACAAAGAAACACAGGGAAACACTGAAGGTGGTTACCTCTGAGAAATGGGGAAATGGAGTAGAAGGGATACAGAAGGGAATGTGTATCTTTTGTGCTATTTTGACTTTTGAAAACATGTTTGTATTCTACATAATCAAAAATAAAACTAATCAGAATGGGAAGGAGCATTTTAAAAAAAAACTTTGAAACTCAAGCATATAAATAAATAAACCTAATTTCATTTCAAACAAATACCGTAACTACATTATGCAGAAAGTAAGGGTGAGAAATAAAAATGGGGAGGGAAGAGCAGCGTAGATAGGAGGAGGGAGGGCTAACTCAAGTAATCTGAGAACACAGCATTTATTTACTCGCAGTCTTTGGCAGGATGATTGTGGGGAAGTGGGGAACTATATGCTAATTCTCCACTCACTTTAAGTAAGTTTGTTTACTGCAGTGAAATGGGCAAAGCTATTCTGAAATTATTTTAGATGTATTACAGGATACAGCAAATGAGTAAAGGCACTGACATGTTGGGAACCAGGGTTCTCATGGCATAAAAAGGGACACAAAAATAAGAAATGAGAGGTGCAAAGAAAGAACCCTGTAGACATGGAGTGAAACTGGACATACTGACATAAACTCATGATTTCTAAACTATGTACATGCATGCTGCTAAGAACATGTATATATGTACAAGTGTGTTTATGTAGGCATAGGTGTATAAATGTGCATATATTTCCCAGCTCTGTCCACTGAAGGGGTCGAGAAGAGAAGACAACCCAGGAGCAGTGAGGACACTCAGAGACCTTAGTCTCTAATACTACTCCCCACAAGGACACAGGAGAATGATTCAGAGCTCTACTGTCCAAACCTAGGACAATGAGCATCAAAACAACTGAGTACTGAATTGCAAACAATTCAAAAATCAGAAATATCATGAGCCTACACCAATAGACAGGACTCTTGAATAACGCAGGGAGCTGACTGGTTAAGTGTGAAGGGAATGCAGGAATGAGAAAATGTCCATTTTGGAACCATTACGGTAAAAAAATCAGATCAGAAAAGAATCATCATAGAATAGATAAGTTTATACTGTATAGCACAGAGAAATATATTCAATATCTTGTAGTAACTCACAGTGAAAAAGAATAAGAAAATTAATATACGTATATTCATCGTATATTCATGTATGACTGAAGAATTGTGCTGTACACCAGACACTGACACAACATAGTAAACTGACTATAATTCAATAAAAAAAGAAAAAAAGAAAAGAATAGTCAATGAATACTAAATCTAGGGCAAACTGTGATGAAAGTCATGGTATTATCAATGTCTCCCCACAAATCGCTTACTTGCTTGCAAAAGAAGGCCAAAAAAACTATACAGTGGAGAAATCTGGCAACATTTTGGCCAAGGTATCAAAATTAACATGACAATGAAGGACAGAAGACGTCACGTGCCTCCAAAAGTCATACATCTTTCTCAGGGTATCCCGTCACCTGTGTGGCATTCTAGCCAAGAACCCATAACCTCATTCTAATTGCAAGAAAATTTTAGACAAACGTAAAATGGAGAACACTGTAAGGGAGGGGAAGGGTTGTATTCTTCAAAAAATGTCAATGTCATAAGAAACAAAGAAAAGCTGTGGAAATACTCCAGGGAAAAGGAGGCTAAAGAAAAATAGTAACTACATGCAGTACCTGACTCCAGACTAGATTCTGTTACAGGAACCAAGGGAAATGCTGTAAGAGACTGTATTAGGTCAACTGACCAAACTGAAAGATGGGCAACAGATTTGTATTGAAGTCCATTTATGAAGTCGACAACTGTACAATGGTTATATGAGAACGACCCTATTCTTAGGAAATAAAGCAAAAGTATTTAACGGAAAAAGCACACCATACGTAACTTAAACATATGTAACCTCAAACAGTTCAGAAGAGACAGAGAGCATGCAAGTGCAAGAAGAGTAAGAGCACACATGAATACAGACAATAAAACCAGAGGAAGAATCTGGCTGAAGATTATCTAGATGTTCTTTATACTAGATTTTTATAACTTTTGTAAACTGGAAATTATCTCCAAATAAAGGGTTTTTTCTACTATGTATGAATACTACATATTTTAGAGATAGTGCTCTATTACGTTCAGGATATAATGGGTATATATCTTAAGTAACTGAATGAGTTTATAGAGAAATAACAAGAGCTGAGGCTGTAGACATAGATAAATTCCCAGATAAAGGACTGCTTCAAATTTAAGACAAAGGAGTTTGTACTTTTTTTCTGTAAGCCAGGGAAGAGTAGCACAAAGCTGAGAACAGAAGAGAGGCTTGATTAAAGGGATATATTTAAGAAAAATTTCTAGCAAACTTTCAAGTGGGTAGAAATAGTAATAAGAAGCTGTAAAGGGACATCTGGACAAACACAAGCATGAAATGATGGGGTCCTGGCCTAGGAAGTTAAGATTAGTAACAGAAAGTTGAACAAATACTGAAGACATGAAAATAGAAAACCAGATAAGGGCTGTTTACCAAATGTATCAAGGAGAATAAGATTCAAAGACAACTCAGATTTCGAACCTAGCTAACCAAGAAAATGATGGTGTTAGTCACAAAAAGCAATGTAACTAAGCAAAGCAAAACCACTTTCTCAGCCATTAGATAATTTGTTCTATTCTCATTTTTCCTATTCTGATGCAGTAATAAAAGTTAGGAGAGTAGTTAGACGAAATGTTATATGCCAGCAGCAAAAGCCATCTGGGGAAACTAATCTTTACAAGATGAAATAATCAAAATAGGTGAGGCTAATTCAGATTCTGACTAAATGCCATGCAAATATTCATATGAAGGAAAAAGTGGTTGGGTGGTAGCGTCTTATATTGAACTGTAACAAACAGTTCTGATCATTCCCAAAAAAGTTACGTTTGTAAATAGAATCTACATACATAATCACTCATTCCAAGACCCTTTATCCATTCAACTAATGTTATCATTAAAGAGGAAAACACGTTGTACAAAACAAGTTTAGGATTAAATCGTAAATCAAAGAAAAGGCTGAAGTCAGAAAATTACAAAGGATCCAGTCAAAGTAAAGCTGAATTACCTGGCTAACCAGTCAAATGACGTTCAAGTGGGAGTTTATTTTTATTGGTCTCTGACTCCACTGTTCAGCAAGTATTTTGATCCTGAGAACAAAAAAATAAAATAAAAAGGGTGTTGACTTTTATTGCTTTTTCTTAATATAAATATGATTATTAGTCACACACAAATTAACTTTTCCCATCTTTCCCTTCCCTGGACATATGAAATGAACAGTAACAACAAGAAGCTATCAAGTATGAGGCCTCTTCCTACAAATTTGAGCTGATGCCTTATTTTGCCATATATTACTACTTCTGCTTAGAAAAATCAGTCATTGACTACACAATATATTCTGTCACAGTGTGTAAACATGGATAATGCAAAGTGGGGATGAAGGAGACCAGCTCCAAATTCTGAAAAGTGATCAAACCAGATGGGTAATTTAAAACTATATGAATATCCTGTCAGAAGCTAATGCTTAAATACCCAAGTCCAAAAAAGACACATACCCACCAGATGGATGGATAAAGCAAGCAAGAAGAAAGGGGGAAAAAAGAGTCCTGGATATTTTCTTCCCCTCTAGGACAGGCTGCATCATTTGAGTCACCAACAAAAAATAATTTTAAATGGGACACAGGGAAATGAGAGGCAGTTCTTCAAAATAATCTGCAATAAAATACACGAACATATAGAACAGCAGGCTTTTGTACTTGGGGAAATGTGGAGCAGGCTCCAGTGCAACAGAAAAGTGAGCCAATAAAAACATTCACCCTCACCTTACGATTTTCCAAATGTAACAATAAAGCAACAGTCTCACTACTGCTAATTCTAGAGGTATCTATATCAAGACAACAACCATAACTATACCCTGAAGTTAATAGGAGTCACACTGGAATCAGCAGGTTAGGAAAAGGATGAAAGGAAAAATGATATATTCACAAGTTCCAAGTAACAAACACATCACAGTCAGGGTATGCAGTAGATAGGGGACAACCTACCACAATCTAGCTACATGATATGAAGGGTCTGCTGCATTTCTGAAACCCAAATTAAAGGTGAGAAGACAGTGGGGAGGGGTTTGAGGATGGAGGGATAGAAAGCACATCATATGTGGCTGAAAAAGGGAAAAGCAGGTATCAGTCTATCAGTGTCATGCAACTCAAGTTATAAAAAGAGCTCATACATCTAGTAACATGTCTATCGATAATCACAGTATTGTCTCCAGCTTATAAAGATACATGCCAAAGGTAAGCTGGCTCTTAAACTACATTTTCCAATCCACAGTAGTATCGCTAGTGGTTAGCATAATGGTTATAAAGAGCAAACGCTTTGGAGTCCACCCGATCTAGAATCAACTGCTAGCTCTTTCACTTCCTCGTTAGGTATCCCTTAAGACATCTTTGAGCCTCATCTTAAAGAGTCTCATCTTAAAATGGGGATCGCATCTAGTAAGCCTCTTGAGAAGATTACGTGAAAATGCTTAAATTACTTATTAGTATCTAGTACATAAATGCTCAATAAATAAAAACAGTTACTAGCCAAACAAGACTGACACATGTTGCAAGAATTTCCAAGTACACTGAAATTAAAAAACACAATCATTAGTTTAAGTTTTTAAATCAATTCAATGCTTTATAACTTGAATTTTTCTTTCTAATTAGAGAACAGTAAAGAGGGAAAAGGTAGGCAGAACTACTGTGAAGAAAATCCAAGATTTTCTGGCCCTAATTTTAAATTAAGTTTCACTTCAGAAATGGTTCTCTTGTTGTTGCTCCTTTTCCGGGGGGTGGGGGGGGGTCTGGGGGTGGCATTAGTACCTAGAGAACAAGAGGGTGGGCAGGAAAGGAATTTAAGTCAGACTGTACCTAGTACCCTAATGACTGACCCAGGAAACAAGTACTGCTGCCTAATTTGGAAAATTAGCAAGAGAATCTCCATTAATACTCTAGTATTATTGTACTGCTGGTGGGAACTATCCAAAAGAATGCTGACCTAGACAATTTGTACCCCAAAACCCCCAGGATACGAAGGAAAACCATCTATAAAACTCTCTTCTCCCAAGAAGTGTGTAGCTGAATTAGACAGAAGCTCAAATAATCAAAATGACTGACTTTCAAGAACCTGCAAAGGTAGGTGGTCTAAAAAGTACCCTATGCCAGGATCCTGTAAAGTGTGGAACTGTAGGGAAACTGCAGTGCCCCTGTGTAGAACCAAGATTCTGTAAAAGCAAGTCATAACAGATTTCCTGAGACTATTTTTGACCTTCATCTTTATCCCTTTTCATAATCTGGACTTTAGTCAATCACACATACAAAATCAGGTTATGCCAACATAAAAATCAAAAGACACATCCCCAGAATATTAGATATGGGGGGAAGGGGTTGGGGCAGAGGGGCAGGAACAACAAGACCTGCATCACTAGAAAGCTACTAGGGGCTTGGGGAAGATCAAACTGAGCTTTGTTAACAGCTAGTCTGAGATGTGCCTAGAGGCCAGAACAAAGAATCAAACTGGGGGAGGGGAGTTGACAAAGAGGAAAGTCCAAACTATACAACGCTGAAGCTTGGAGACACCAACTGGACAAAGAGAGGCCACTGAATGTTATAAACGTGTTTTTCTTTTGCTGTTGAACATGGAAGGGAGCAAGAACTCTACTATTAATCATATTACACTCATTGTTCTCCCCATGCAGCTGCCGGCGATGCTCCCAGGAACTCCCTCCTCAGTTCCCTAAAATCATGGAGCAATGGGGAATCACCATCTTTGGGAAAAGCCAGCTGTTGCCTGCTCATCTTCAAAGCACTACAGAATTAAGTTTGCGCACCAATTAAATGTTAGGTTACTCAAAGTTTACATAATATTGGTGCAAATCAAATTCAAGATTTTTTTGCAATTGAGATTATTTATCAAGTGATAAATACACCCTTTGTCAAAACTGTAATAACAGATTTTACTTGCAACATTCAAATGCAGCCAATCCGTAGCTATACTGAAAGGGGAGAAAAAGATATAAGTATAGTATCACATAAAAATTTCAACAAAGGTGCCACTGTTTTTAAAGCTGTGTAAACTTAACTCAGTAAAAAAATATTTTTTTCACAATTTACTATTTAGTCCATTATCACGTGTTCAAGGAAACAAGTAAAAATGTATTTGGTATCCAAGAGAACACTGGCAATACAATGATGACAAACTTTCTAAAATACCATAATCCTTCTGACAAGGGGGGCAAGAATTTAAAATTCCAGCATATATTTGTATAGTAACGTAAGGACAGAGTTTAAAAAAAAAAAAACCATGCATTACCATCTATCCTATGATATAAACAAGAATGGACCAAGATGATTTATATAACTTATTCTACAGTCATTTAATAAATTTTAATAAATATTTAGTTCTACGTGGAGTCAACCTGAAAATTTAAATAATGCAGTTAAAATAGAAGCCTTAGTTTGAGAAAACCTAGGTTTTGGAAGTCCAGATTCTTGAGCTGACCTTGTAAAAAGCATTAAATTTGCTGTGCACCTATTAGATGCCAGGTGGTGCACTGTCACTCAGAACTATAAACAGATTATGTTTTCTGCCATTAATTAGGAAAGAAGCAGGCACAAATAGCCACTAGAGTTTCCAAAATGAAGATTACGTTTCGTTCAGTAAGCATTTGCTGAGCTTCAAAATGCTACACTGCACCAGACTCCAGGGATACAAGGAAGACCAGAAGTCAAAGACACAGTCTGACAACAGTATTAAAGGAGAGGAAAGCCCTGCCTTTCACAGGATTGCTGTGACAACTGTAAAGCACTATTTAAATGTGAATGCAAGACAAATCCAAAACCCTTTACCTCAGCCAAGGGGAAAAAAAATTTTAATGTACAGATAATTTCTGCAATTATTTTCCATAGTTAGAACCAAAATACCATTAGAGCTTCTCTGTAACAAAAAACAAAGGCAAAGAAGGAAAAACTTTTGTAAAACGTTAGCCATTTGTGTAAAAATTACAAGAGATATAGGAAGCATTAATGGGATATATACAGGTTGCTGAAAATGAAAGCTATTTTTAACTCAACATATTCAGGAAATTATGCCATACATTTTGCTTACACAACGATACTATTCACTGATGAACAATGGCGGTAAATATTACCATTCTGCAATTTTTAAATTACCTTGAGATTAAGGAGAAAACTAAAAAATCCAGTTAGCAGACCAGTTTATTAACAGGCCCCATATCTCTGGCTGAGTTGTAGTTAGTAATGACATGGTTGCTAAAACAGGCATGAAGCCAGCCGCTTGCTGGTGCTTGTTCAGCCTCCCTCTCCCCCCTCTCTTGGAAAAACTGCATGCAGTGCTGCACGATCACACAAAATAAATACAGGAAAGGGGGTGGGAGGGGCTGGGTGGAGAGGTGAGTTGAAGCTCTGGGCTCCACCAGTGGAAGGCGTTCCACAAGAATTGCTACAGGGTCAAAAGTTTACAGTGGTTTCAATTTCACCTTTTAGCAGCCAATCAGGAAACGGAGACTGCACGCTGACCCCTCAGGCTGCAAATGAACATTAACTCATTGGCTACCAGGATTCCTTCTCTGCATATATTCCCTTTCTTGTAAGGCTTCCTCTTTTCCCTCTTTTTTTGGAAGGAGAGGGGGGGCCGCGGAGTAGTAGCCGCAGGAGAGAGGCAAAGAACATTTAAAGTTCAAGGTGACAATTTTATTTAAGACTATACACTTTAAACTGGTATTTGAGGGTAAAAATAATTGAGGAATTCTCCTTGAAATCAGTTTCTTTATCCTGTAGTATCTAACAAACCAGTCACTAATGCTGATATCAAGACAAAGAGTGAACTTAGGCAGGTTAAAAAGAGATTTATCTCCATGAGGTTGCAAAATTCTAAGAACAATTTACAATACAATAAAGATAATGCTGGTTGTATTTCCAATAAATGCTTTAAAAATAACTCAGATATTGAAGACATTTAATTAAAGTATTTATCTAACCCCAAATTTTTATTTGCATACATTCCGCACCTCTTCTCCAAATCATTAATATAAACATGCAACATATATGTACTTTTCACACTGTACATCAACCAAAATGCAGGTACAGCCCCGAAGGTTTAAGCTCTCTTTTCCTATATTTCTCCTCCAAAACACTTCAGTACCCAGAAGTGATTCCTGTATACCACAAACTCAAGAGTGAACCCCTAGGCAATAGCACAGCTGCTAATTCATTTTTATGTAAATTTCCCCCAAATTCAGAAAACATCAATAAACTAATCCAAAAAATACTCGTTTTCCAACATTCTACATTTAACACTGAGCAAGGTTAAAATGAAGATCTGTAAGATACATACCTTAACTATCCTACACATAAAAACTAGATTTCTTTGAAGCATTACATGATAAAAGTGAAACAGCAACATTAACTGCTCTATCATAATGATCAGTTAAATACCAAATAAACGGATGTGATAATTTATAGTTAGCAATATTTCTCACTAATTTTAGCAGTCCGACTTAAATTTAAGTCATATTTAGAAGCCCCTGTAGGTATTACCACTACCTAAGCAAATGATTTCATGTAGGATATTAGTTTTCTTACCCAAACCAGCAAAGTAAGACACCACAGTTATTTCTGAACACCCAAAGATAACCAATATACAAAAGTATTTTACTTATAATATATAAAAGCTAAAGGGCCCCAAAATACATTCCTAGTGTATAAATTTTCCATAGCAATTTAATGTAGTTGTTAAGATAGTAAATAAACTTGATGCTAATACAGGGTCTTTTTTTAATTCAGCGTTAAAACAAGTAATTTTCTAGTAACTCCCAAACCTTCATGATTTAAGTTTATGCATGTTTGTCTATAAAAAGTCTACACTTTTAAAATCTATGTTTTTTTTCTTTAAACATGGCTTGCAGAAGCTTTTTTAGTATTAAATTAGAAGAGTCTTCTGTATATCTTCTTTTTACAAGATGGCCTCATTTTGAAAGAAAATGGATGCGATAAAATTTTACATCAAGTCAGCATGTTAGCAAGAAGCTTTTTGTGTGTTCTGAATTTGATTAATACAAGCCAAGGTCACTTCCTGAAAGATGCCTACCATTGCAGCTGCAGGCAAACTAGGCTCCTGCGTAAGGCTGGGGGAAGGGAATGGGTGATGGCATTTATTAACACTGCAATAGGCTTCCATCTCCACCAGCAGCTATAAAAGGAGAGGGGAACTGGAAGATCCCAGAACTCCTGGCATATAAAGATTAAAATATTCCCACTCCTTAACATTTAAAAGCAGAAAGTTAATCAGTATATATAATACTCATGTCAAAAGTATATCAAAAGCATCTTCTATACATTAAAACATTTCACTTAATACTATACAAATCATCTAATACCAGACACTGAAGTAAACTTAGCATTCTACACAGTACAACCTGTACTTGCTATGCAAACTGCCTACAAAGGTAGAAACAGACCCCTAAAGAAAATGAAATCAGAGATTCAAATTTATCTTATCTAAAACCAAACATGGCCTAAAAGTCATGAAAGCAGAAATCCAAAACACAAAAGCCTATATATTGTGAAATATTTGCAGAAGTTTCGTACTGAAATACAATTTTCTTCTTATCAACATTAATACAAATGTATCTCTGTGCCCAAACATATCATCAAGATATGCATTATCAGCAACCAGAACAAACCTCCCTGAAAATTTAATAACGGCAAGATTTAACTGAGCAATTATTATGTACAGCTAGAAAACCATACTAAGTACTTCACCTGTCCTCTCTGAGGTTCTATAAAATGTCAACTAACCGCTTAAAATATTAGGTAGAGTCAGGAAATCTACATGCCCCTTATAACTGTCTTTACGTAACCTTGGGTAAATTAGACTGATTTTGTGTGCCTCATTCCTCCTACCTACCAAATGGGAGTTATGCTTAAACCATGATATTCCAGAGATACATAATCAGCAATGTGCTTCTAACTGTTGTATAATAAACACAAAATTTGGCCTTTAATTGTCAACGTGTTCAAAGCCATTATATTTCTATTTTCTACGTAAGTTGAGAATTTTATCCTTCCCTTATACTCCCCATCCTTTCACTCTGATTGAAGTTTTGGTTCAGTAACTTCAATAACAGAAAAAAAAAAAAAAAAACCAGATATTAGATGCTCAAGTGCAAACAAACTGATATGGCTTGATTTTCTTTTTTAAATTTTTTACCTTCCAATGACTGGCAGGAAAGGGCTATTATTTAATGTGCACAGGGTTTTACGTATATATAAAGGGGCTTCTTATATCACCTTAGGAAAAGGAAGGCAACTAAGCTAAAGTTACTTTGAGAAGTCTTGAATTTAGAGAATCTAGTAGCTGGGCATGGCAAAGAAAGGCATTCAGGAATTCAACAAGACCTAGTCACATGCCTTTGAGATGGAACAAACTCTTAAAATGGACAAAGTTTAAAATTAGTTATTTATACTCCTCTCCAGGACACCTTATGAAACACTGAGAGGGAATAAATTTTTCCTCATTTTCTCCTATCCTCTATACTTTTTTTCCATCAAATGCGTTATTCTAAAAATAACTGGGAACAAGACATAGAGTTAAACAGTAGGCAGCTAGCTTCTTGCCACATACCAGGGTGCAATTCTTCCCTCACATCTCCAACTAAATCATTCTTCTCCCCTGGTTTTATCCAAGCACCCAATGTGTTCCTCACTTGGCAAACTAGACAAACCAAACTGGGGGTACAGCAGCTAACTGCCTAGTCTTCTTCCTGTACTAATGCAGCTTCTGTGACAAAAATAGAACCTAAAAGGAAATACTGACTATAAAATAAAAGCAAACAAAATATTGGCCTGCATGTCTCCTTGCTCTGTCAGAGTACTTCATAGACGTAAGTCTGAGAATCACTCTTTAAGAGTCACAGAGTGTTTCAAAAAAAAAAAAAAATTCCAGTAATTATTTTCTACAGCTTCAAACTGGATGGACTGGCTATCCCATAATTGAACATTTCTGTTTAAAAAAATAGAAAGTAGTATACCATATAAAATGGTATTATTAATCAGCAATAATAGAACTATGCTATATGCTTACTGTTTGAAAAGCACATTAGACTACAAGCCTCAACCATACCTCTCAAGTGAAAAGACGAATACGGTCATTACAGTCATTTCACAATGTTTGCTGAAAACCGTATCATATTCCAGATATGATATGATCATATGTATCATATCCAGATATGATATGGGGGTGGCAAAGGAAGACTTAAGCACTTAGTTTTCAGATAAGGTAAGCCCTAAGGATGGACAATGGTTGAAATCACAGAGGTTACATTTTTCTGGATGTTACCAAACATATACACAAGATATTTCTAGAAAGTGACTAAGTACCATAAAAAAAATAAATAGGATATAGAAGAGAAGGGACGTAGGAAGAGGGAAGTAATTTCAGGTCAGGGAAGGGCGCTCTAAAGATGCAACATTTAACCTGAGAGCTCACAGGAACCAACCGTGCTAAGAGGGTTCCAGGCAGATAGCACTGTATATAATAGTACTGATAGATAATGAAATTAATACTTATCAAGTATCTATTTTATTATCATTAAGTTCAACATTCTCAATCTTCATCCCACTTCTGGTCTGGGACCCACACTGCAGACTAATGGGAACGTGAAAATTATGTGCTAGTAGCGTGCTTCATTTTAAAACTTATGCTTAATAAAATCAATTAAAGAACCGTATTTAAAGCCAGTATACGACATAGCTTTCTAGAATGTATTATTAGGTATGGATGGCACAAAGGAATATTACTAAAAGCAATGATTATTCAATAGATTTAGAGAGAAAAAAGATTCAAATTCCAGCTCTCCTAATTACTATGTTACTACCACCACCCATTTCTTCTCTATAAATTAGAGATAACATCTCTTGCCATATCTATCTTAAAGGGCAGTTACGACGACTGAATGACTGAGATTCTCGCTGTCACCAACACTGTCAGGAAAAGCCATGTCTAAAGTGCAAAATCATGACAAGGCCTCACATGAGTTTGTCGTTTAAGCCCAACTTATTAGAACTGTGGGTAACCTGGCTTCCCACACTCACAGCAAACTAGAAGGGAGAGACTATTAGAAGCAATAAAAGCATTAATAACAGCAAGAAAGTACAGCTAACTGGCTAGCAAACAATAGAGAAGGAAAATAGAGAAAAGCAACAAAATAAAAAACAAAACACAAAAACTCTTAAAATTAAAGTGGTCTAGACTCAAGTCATTCAGCCTAATTTTTAATTCAGGGGATACAAAAGATGTTACCCACAGCCAAAAAAAAAAAAAAGAAAAAAGTAATAATAATGCTCCTAATGTCCTGAATCATTAAGATTAAATACAGTTAGCACACTGCTTGAAAAGAGGAATTTGAATACACTTCAGGATTTCAATTTCTGTAGTTTGATTTTTCTTTTTTCTTAAAACAAGCTTTGTGTCTTAATGGTTGTTTTTCACTATGCATAGCAACCATTTGGGCTTCTCTCTACCTTTTTTCTCTATTCTCAGCCACTCCCCAGTGCAGTGCTTAGAAGAAATGGAATGTTCAGAAGGCAAGCAGCAAAGGTTAGAAAACCTGGGACTCAGATATGAACAGTGGGAAATCAGAGTTTAGGCAAGAAGGGTTTTCCGTATGTACGACACAAAATCCAGACGTCTAAAGAAATCAATACATTCAAATGTGTTAAAAATTAGCACATATTTGTAGATTCCATATAAAAAAATTTTAAAAAACCCGTAATCAAAGTTAAACACCAACTGGACAAATCTGGGACAATCTAAGCACCAAGATAATAATGGTCAAGAATTACAATCTACTGAATAATTCATAAATCCACAATAAATGTAAAAATATATATATAAAGGGAAGGCTCTTCCTTACAGTAGAAAGCCAACTAATAAATATAGAAGGAATGATGGAACTAGAAAATCACCATTTGGCAAAATCATAGTATTCATTCAGGAGGCAACAATCACCAATGGAAGCTAAAACTAGTGGGTTTAAGTTGAAGGAGTAATAGGATATTTCCATAATAACACACTCAAAGCCGCTAAACCCCACAGCAAACTTCACAGAATCTCCCAACAAGTAATCTTACAATGGAAAAAGCAGACATGCCTCTACCAAATGGTCAGTGTTAACATTATCAATGACGGGAATAATCTGGTTAGATGGACTGAGAACTCATCGCGTCCATCGTATTCCTCCTCCAAAAGGGGAGAACCTGAATCTAAACATGAGCAAACACTATACAAATACAAACTGAGAGACTTCCCTAACATAATTCATCTACAGTCCTCAGAAATATAAATGTCATGAAACTAAAGAGCAGAAACTGTTCCAGATTAAAGACTGAAGAGACAAAACAAAGGACTACAGTGCATGTAATTTGGATTTTCCTCCCCTCTAAAGGGACAACTGGTGAAATTTAAATAAGATCTACAGAATATTTTGTCAACAATAATTTTGTGATTTTTATAATTTTAGTGTGATAATATAAAAGAAGTCCTTGTTTTGAGGAATTCTCTACACTAAAGTATTCAGGAGTAAAGAAGCTTCGTATCTGCAACTTACTCTCAAACGGTTCAGAAAAAATAATACATTTTTTTAAAAGACAGGAGAAAGCAAATATAGAAAAATGTTAACATCTGAAGAACATGAATGAAGAGATCTTGAAACTTTTCTTCAAGTCCCAGATTAAGAAAAAATAAAAAATGATTTAAAACGTCAATAACAGACTGGGAGAAAACATCTGCAGTGTATAAACAGACAAGGAATAGCCACTTAAATCATCAATAAGTAAATAAATAAACAAACAAACAAGGAATAAAAACCCAGAATACTTAGGAGCTCTCACAAATTAGTAAGGAAAGACAACATCAGAAGAAAAATGGGCAAAGAATCAAAATAGGAGGATCACTGTAGTACAAATGGCCAACACATGAAAACATGCACAACTCTTCCAAGGATTGGGGAAATGTAAAATACAAGCAATGAAATAAAATTATACCAGCTGGCAAGAGTTAGTAATCTTAAACAAGTATCCTTTAAGCTTAACAAGCCCATAGCTAGGAATATAGCACAAATACATCAAGATATAAAAGATATGTACAAGAATATTCAATATAGCATCCAACAGGAGAGCAAAAAAAGGGAGGAGGGAAATAATAAGTATCAGTAGGGGAATATAAACTCTAATTTGATGCAAGCTCCTTGAGGTGAGAGATTCTAGTATGCTCTCTTCATTGATATTTATCACCAGTAACTGGCACATGGCAGGAACTCAATAACGTCTCTTGGATTACTGGATAAATGGTTTTAAAAAGGACACTCCAAAATGGTATATTATATAACCATTGAAAAGAACAAAGTAGATCTACAAAAATAATCACCTAAAAAGACGTCCATGAAATAACTGGAAGAAACTTGCAGGCAACATAACAGGATTGTTTTAAAGAGTGAGACCAATCTACACAGATTTATCTGCTTTTAGTTGGGGATAAGTAGAGAAAGGTACACATACTTCGATGAGTGACTATACTGAAGGAAGGCCTTCATTACTGTACTTTTGAGAGATGGGATTAAAATAATTTTGTGTTATCACTACGTTTAAATAAAAATTTAAGGAAATGCCAATAAAAAATTTTAAGCTCTACAAAATGTTAAACTTCTTAATATAAAAAGAACAGATTAGGAAAACAATTAGGTAACACACACCAAGAGTCTTAAAAATCATTGATCCAGATCCTATTTCCAGAAGTCTATCTAAAGGAAATACTAGAAATGCAGACAAAGCTTATGTACCAAGTGCTCACACCAGCATTCCTTTTAGTAATTATATAACAGAAGTAGCCTTTAAAAGTTCTGTACAATTACATTTAAAAGCAAAATGCAGAAATATATAGAAAATATACATTGTTTTGCTTTTATAATCACAAAATAATAAAGATCATGTGACAAGAGTATATTTTATTTACACATAAAATAATCTTAAACCTTATTTTCCACTTGAAATACTAACTCCTTACTAAGCTAAACACCAAGCCTACTTCCTGGACCTCATTTAATTTAAATTTAAAAAATCAAGACAAGTCACAAACTGAGAAAATATTTGCAAAACATTTACCCGATAAAGGACTTGCATCCAAAATATACAAAGGACTCTTAAACAACAAGAAACATAAGAAAATAGACAACTCAATTTAAAAAAAGGCGAAAGTACCTCACCAAAGAAGACACAAGATGGAAAATAAGCATATGAAAAGGTGCTCCATAGCATGCCCCTGGGGAATTATAAATTAAAACAAAAATGAGACACCACCACACATCTATTAGAATGGCTAAAATCGAGTAACACTGACAATCACAAATGCTGGTGAGAATACGGAGCAATAAGAACTCTTACTGCTTGGAGAATGCATAATGGTACAGCCACTTTAGAAAATTGGCAATTTCTTACAAAGCTAAACATACTCTTACCATATGATCCAACATTCACACACAGGATTTACTCAACTGATTCAAAAATATGTCCATACAAAAACCTACATACAAATGTTTATAACAGCTTTACTTTTAATTGCTCAAAACTGGAAGCAACCAAGATGCCCTTCAACAAGTGAATGGACAAACTGTCGATTGCCTATGCAATGGAATATTACTAAGCAATCGAAAGAAATGAATGGTCAAGCCAAAAAAAACATGGAGGAACCATAATGCACATTGATAAGGGAAAGAAGTCAGTCTGAAAAGGCTACCTACTGTATGATTCCAACTATATGATATTCTGCAAAAGCCAAAACTTTACAAACAGTAGAAAGGCCAGTGGTTGCCAGGGGTTTGGGAGAAGGGAGGAGGATGAATAGGTGAAGCACAAGTAACTTTCAGACAAGTGAAACTACTCTGTATGATACTGTAATAGTGAATACACGACATTATGCATTTTTCGAAACTACAGAACTATAAACAGAGAGTAAATCAATATAAATTATGGACTTCAGTTAATAATAATATATTAATACTGATACATTAATTATAACAAATGTATCATGTACCACACAAAAGCAAAATGCTAACAGGGGAAACAGTGGGGCAGGAAGTGGGGATGTACATAAGAACTCTGCACTATCTGTTCAATATTTCTGTAACCCTAAAACTATTGTAAAAACAAAGTCTGTTAATTTTTTTCAATCATGATAAAATAGCATATTTCTTTGTAGTTCTCAAGTGAATATCTAACATAAATTAAGTAATCAAGTTTTATCTTTTTTTATAATTGAGTTGTATAACTTTAAAAAATACAGCTGCAGAATTTCTATACCATATGCTCATTTCTATAATGCTACCCAAAGCTCCCAAAAAGGAAAAGTAATGTGAAATTTTCATTGAAGACAATGCAATCTGTGGGTTATTAATCCAAACATGTTAGTTCTCAACAAAAATTTAAACTTGCTTCAATAATAAATTTAAATTTAGTTCAAAATGGATAATTTTTCTTTAAAATTCTCATACACCTGTCCTAAGTATTTGCAATATCATCTGCATAAAAAAATAATTTAAGAATTTTCCCCACCAATTCAAAAACATTTAACAAATGCCTACTATATGCCAAGCCAGATATATTGTGATAGATAAACTTCCTTGACAAGGCAAAAACTGCTGATTTTCCACTGAAAAATCTCCAATAAACTTGTTTTGAGGACTAGTAATCAGTGGGAAAATACAAACTTCGGATGTTACCAAAACATGCTGCAGAATTACAGACTGTTAATAATTCACACAAAAACTTCAGAACTATCTTACCAAGAAGAAATTTAACTTATTAAATACAAAAACCACAACCACGCAGTTAAAATCAGTCAGAGAAGAAAGTATTTCAAATCAGTTTCAAAGGCAGCTCCTTACTCCCACCACTAACCTGAAGTAACTGGGCAGATTCACACAGAAGGAAACCAATACTGACCTTGACAATTCCTAATAATGACAAGGCCTGTAAGTACCAAATGAGCACTTAAGGTATTGCTGTCTATTACACTAATATCTTTCCAGACACACATAAGCAGGAAACACCACTTTATCACAAGCCTTGGGGAATATAAAAGTTTGCACATAGGCAGTGTTTTCAAGCACTATAGTGGGAAAGTATGTTCAGGCTTTCAAAAGAAAGATATTAATAAATCTCACATTAGAATTTAAAATTTCCATTTCCATTACCAAGAGACTTGGAGAGTACAAGCAGAAAATATAACAATAACACTTGTATTTTTACACTACTATAAAATTAGTTACAGTAACAATATACATTAACTTATAAGGGAAGTATGTCATTTTACAGTTAAGAAAGGACTCCAAAAGCTGTGATTTGTCCTTTCTGATGAAGCACGCCCTCAAGTATGCTAAGATTCTGTCTATGGTAGGTGGGAATTCTTAACATAATAAAAATATTCTAAGCAGATTTAAATCAATCTGCTTAAGCCAATTGCTGATATTTAGCTACATTTGAGCCACTGATTACATTCATTTAGATTAAAACCCAGAAAAAACTCAATTCCGTAAGTCCTATACAGGCATATCTCAGATATTTCAGGTTCAGTTCCAGATCACCACTATACAGTGAAGTCATACAAATTTTTTGGTTTCGCAGTGCATATAACAATTACGTTATATGCCATATACAGTACAGTACACAATACTGTATAGTCTCTATTAAGTGGGCAACAGCATTACACCCAAAAAACCAATGCACATGCCTTAATTTTAAAAATACTTTATTGCTAAAAAATGGTGACCATCATATGAGCTTTCAGCAAGTCGTAATATTTTTTGCTGGTGGAAGGTCTTGTCTCAATGTTGACTGCTCACTGATCAGGGGGATGGTCGCTAAAGGTTGGGGTGGCTGTGGCAATTTCTTAAATAAGACAACAATGAAATGTGCCACATCAATCAATTCTTCCTTTCACGAAGGATTTCTCTGTAGCATGCAACGTAGTTTGACGGCATTTTACCCAAAGCAGAACTTCTTTCAAAATTGGAGTCAATCTTCTCAAACCCTGCTGCTGCTTTATCAACTCAGTTTTATGAAATATGCTAAATTTAAATCCTTTGTTGTCGTTTCAGTCATTTAAGCTCATCATCTTGTATGGGCGGGGTTTGTGGCACCCCAAAACAATTTTAATAGTAACATCAAAGATTACTGATCACAGATCACAGACCAGAACAAATAATAAATAAGTCTGAAATATTTTGAGATCACCAAAATGTGACAGAGACACAAAGTGAGCAAATGCTTTTGGAAAATTTGGCACCAATAGACTTTTTTTCCTTTTTAAGTTTTATTAGGTAGAATTATCACAGTGTGACTGCACATACACATTACATTGCATGTAAATACATATATGCAATATACTGCAGAAATTTTTTTAGTTTACATATATCTACTGATCATTGTTTCTAAGAACAGATTAGCTTTTTAAACTTACATAGGAATAAACAAAGGAATAAAGCCAACCACAAAATAAGAAACAGAATGGGGTAATCCAATCATATAGGACAGTCAAATGTGCTTACACAACCAACAGACTTTCTTGATCCAAGGTTGCCACAAACCTTCAATTTGTTTAAAAAAAAAAAAATGCAATTACCTGTGATGCACAATAAAATGATATGCCCATACAAACACTTTAAATAGAAAAAAAGTCATTAAAAACCACTCATAAACAACTTTCTGATTATAATCTTTCTCTTCAAATATCAATGAAAAGCAAAAGCAAAATTAATACTCAAAAATAAGACCTCAAGGCGAGTGACACTGAACAGGTGCAATTACTTAGCATCTGACATATCCCCTAAACCAGAATAGCCCAAATTGAACTTGCATTCTTTCAAATCACCTAACATTTGTTTATCCCTATCTTAAAAATAGTTTTTGTGATAACTAACGTAATCTCCCTAAAATCTTTTTAGTAACCACATCATTTACCAAAAACTTTAACCAATTTTTTTTAAACTAGAACTATTCTGCTAAGTATCATCTTATAGTTTACATTCATTAAAAATATGGGCTACATTAGCTGCCCTAAAAGGATTTATTCAGTGCTTCCCCAGATGCCTTAGATTGGAATCTAGATTAAGAAAATCTGGGTAGCATCACATATTAACTGACCTTTCCTTGTTGTCACTTCAACTATTTTCATTCATCATTTTGCACCTAGAGAAACAAATTGTTTAAATTATTTTAAACTAGATCCCACCATAAAGAGTAGGAACAGAACAAACATTTACAAGAATTCTAGGGTGCATAGCACTTCACTGTCCATGGATAAGAAAACTAAAGTTCAGGTAGGGTAGAATAACTTGCTCAAGGCCTCACAACTGATGGAACAGGAATTAATTAGAACTCAGAATTGCCTGGATACCAAGTTCATGCTTTTTATACTATACCCCCACCACCTGCAAAATTTTAATTGTATTAATCAATGTGACTGTACAAATTTCAATTATAAAAGTACCCAGTAGTAACTACCTTGCAATTTGTGGGGAGGGGGCACACAAGTAGAAAACAGGTACCCAACAACTACCTAAAACTGAGCTTTTCCAATATGTAATCAAGGGTTATAATACATATGTATACTTTCATCCCCTATTTTTCAGAATAAGGAATCTTGGGTCTAGAAAACCATTAGCTGGTGACAAGATCCTGCCAAAATCAGAAAACCCATCTCCCCACTCAATGCTTGCTACGTCCCTTATCACTCCGTTTGTCACAGAGCAGTGGTTATCCAATTGTGGTCCCTAGACTAGTACCATCACCAATACCAGTGAACTCAGAAATGCAAATTTTTGAACCCTATGCTAGAACTGTAAACTCTGAAGGTGGGACCTATTGTCTAGCCTAGGACAGTGCTTCTCAGGAAGCAGAATCTTCTGTGGGAAGAGGAGTTGTTAAACAAATTCCTGGGACTCACCCAGAAGGATTACAATTCAGTGGGCCTGGGATAGAGAGGTCTTCTAACATCACCCAAATGATATAAACACTGAAGGAAAGCAAGTGACACTTCTGAGCAGCAGTGAACTAAAGCAAGTCCTCTTCTAGATCTCACATATCCCAACTTGAAGAACACTTCATCCTTCCTACCTGCCCATTAAGAGTCTTAATGTGTTCCATGATTACTTTTGAAAGTCAGACCAAATTTGCCAATTCAATCTCATTTCTCGAAATATATCAATGAGGTTAAGTTAGAGTTAAGATCTAATTTATTAGGAGGGGAGGGTATAGCTCGGTGGTAGAGTACATGCTCAGCATGCACAAGATCCTGGGTTCAATCCCCAGTACCTCTGGGGGAAAAAAAGTCATTCAAATTACCTCCCTTCACCAAAAAAGATTTAATGTATCATCTTTAGAACAAAATAATACCAAATAAAGACTTCAAAAGGGCTTCTATTAAATTTTAATATGATTCAATTAAATACGTAATGTGACCACGACAAAAAAGCATCTTAGGAGACCCCACAAAGAACACCTAAATTGAGAAGATCTGAATTCTTGCAGGAGGTCTGCCATTTAAGCGACCTTAGGGGGAAATACAAGGAAATATTCCGACAAGTTGTCTATTAACAGATCTTTATACAGACTTATGTGAAGATCCCACTAGTACATTCCCTAACAGCAACACTCAGATGTCCAAAAACATGTAGAACTGAAAAAAAGAATATGTTAGATGTATCAACTCTGATCATCACCAACATTATATACTTTATTCATTTATTATTCAATAAATGGTTACTAAATGCCTACTGTAAGCAAACTAGGAGCTCAGACATAAGATGCTCTTAAGAGCTCATGTCCTGTACCTACTTCATCCCATGGTATAGTTTTTTTTAGTATGTCTCAAATCCATCCATTTCTTTCAAACCTCATTACTACCTCCCTTTAGTAGTTCAGGTAGCACGTTTTCCCTGGATTACTCCAAAAGTCTAACTTTATTCTAAAGTCTTCTTCTTGTATGTAATGGTCCAGCTACACAAACTTACCACTTCCCAGAGAACAATGCAACTGCTCCAAGTCTTTTTGGCCAAGCTGCTCCCCGTTAGAATGCTATTCTATTGACCCATCACCCATTTGCAATTTGTACTTTATAACCTCTCATGAAAGATTACCCAGATGCTTCAATTTTGTCTCTTTCAGCTGGTCCTCCAAATCCCAAATTAGGTTATACCCTCCCCTCCAGTAAGCTTGGTAACTAACAACTCTGAATATCTCTATTGGGCTTATCATCTAGTAACTGCCTCTCTTCTTGCTCTTCTCCCTCTTGAAGGCTGAGTCCAAGTCTCGGCATTATTTCAAGCACAGCACCTAACACGTATCAACAAAATTGTATGTGCTTGCTAAGAGGAAAGATACATTCAAGTGAGTATGTACAGGATGCTCAGAGATCTTGGAGAAGAGAATCGTTCCCTACAGAGGTCAAAACACCTTGAAGTTGCTTACCAATATATAAGAAGGTTTTACACAAAATTTTGTAACATTGAGAAATTCTCTAAAGAAGATATTCTAAGATTATCTTTTTGGTTATTAAGCACAAAGGAAAATAACATAAAGCACTACTGAAAAATAAGAATAACTCTGCCATCAAATAATTTGTGGTAATGATATAAATCTCTTGGATTCAAGAGGTTAAAATATAATTAAAAGATGCCAACACAGCTACTACAGTTTTCTGCAATTTAAAGCACACACACTTATGACTTAATTTCATGCTGTTAAAATACCAAATGTCTTCAGTTTTCGGTTCCAGGAATGATGTTTGGAATTCTGCCAAACACAGAGGAGAAAACCTCTGGCTCCTCCACGCTTTGCAGAATGTGAGGAACTAGCCTGCCCAGAGATGAAATCATGTATAGTACGGAAGAGATCTCTGTCATAAAATGACAAATTTTAAGTAAGCAGAAAATGAAAAGCCAGTAAAGATTACAAACTTTGGATGCAGACACACTCCTCTGTTCAGTTGACGGTTTCATACTAAAGTGAACATAAAAAAATTCCTTATAGGGTAAACGCCTACTCTCATAATGTGACTGTATTTGGAGATAAAGTTCCAAACAGGTAATTAAGTTAAAATCATTACAGTGGGCCCTAATCCAGCATGACTAGTGTCCTTTATGAAAGGCGAGAACCTGGACACACTTATGCACAGAGGGAAGACCACATGAAGCCAGTGGGAGAAGACGGCCATCTACCAGTCAAGAGGTCCCAGAAGAAATCAACCCTGCAGAAACCTTGACCTTGAACTTCCAGCCTCCAGGACTATGACAAAATGAACTGCTGTTTAAGCCACCTGGTTTGTAGTGCTTTGTTATGGCAGCCCTACCAAACTAACGCAGCCTACTCTTCCTAAAACTACACTGGGTTTGAAGACTGGCAGGGTATTTCTAGTCATAGTTATTGGTTCCTCAAGCTAATCTCAATACCAGTTAGACACATTTCCAAAGTCAAAAAATCAAATACCTAAAGCCAGGGTAAGGAATTATATATCGTATATGCTTTTGTTTTAAATGAAGTACATTATCTATACTATTTGGGCTATGGCTGATCTAAAACACTATTAATATGTAATATGTGACTATTATCGCTTGTTTTGAAGGAAAATATGCATATTCTGAATTCTTATGTGCACCTATTAAAGACAGTCCTCTCAAGATGAGCAACTTTAGAAATACTGTTTTTTTGATAGAAGAAACACAGACTTTGGATTCAGAGAAACAGATTAAAACCCCAGTGTTGCCATTTACTAGTTATGTGGCCTTAAGGAAGTTGTTTCACCTCTCTGACCCCTCAAATTCCTCAGCCATAAAGGGGGATGAAAATAATATCTTACAGGATTACCAGGATTAGCGAGAGCTAAATTAAGCACCTGACACAATTCCCAACACAAGGTAGATACTCAATAAATGGTAGCTATGATAAGATCACCATCCAAAGAAAATGTACATGAAAAGGAGGCGTCCCTCTTAAGAGAACTGTAAACTTTTAAATTTTTCTGGAAGGCAACTTTGAAACATCTATCCAAACATTAGGGATATCTCCATGACCCAGAAATTGGACTTAGCATTCAACAGAAATATCTGCAGAAGTGGGTAAAAAGGATGAAAAAGAATGTTCTTTGTGGTACTGTTTTACCAGCCAATCAATAGAGGTCTGTTTAATCTTAGACTATACTAGATCCCTCTTTGTCATTATTTTTTAAATGAAGTAGATTTCTCTGTTCTGACAAAAAGATGGCAGTAAAAGAATAAGTGTAATATGATCTAACAAAGTAAAAACTATGTATGTTTATATATGCATGGAAATGGGTATGTAAGATGCAATACCACATCACAATAGCTTTCACTTTCTGCTTATATATTACAAATTTTAACTCATTAATTTTTCCCCTATAAAAAAAGAAATGTGGACATGCACCATGTTTTGAGTCTAATGCTTTCCTGTGTATGGAATGAGATATTTCATAAAGGAATACTTCAAAGAAAAATATATTGGGGGGGAGGGTATAGCTCAAGTGGTAAAGAGCATGCTTAGCATGCACAAGGTCCTGGGTTCAAACCCCAGTACCTCCTCCAAAAATAAAACCTAATTTACCTCCCCCTCTGCCAAAATAAAATAATTAAATAATACAAAGAAAAATATATTGTACACTAACCCTCCTTCTTTATTGAAAAATTCTAAACCTATAATGAGCCCACTCAAGACGTTCAAAATTTCTATTTGATATTTTTCAATTTCTATTTCTAAAGTTAATTCTAACTTTGTGGTGTTAGTCACAAAACGTTTTTTAAAATGCTATTTTCCATTTTAAAAAATTAACAAATAAAAATTTTAAAGGGGGAGGGTACAGCTCAGTGACAGAATGCATGCTTACTGTGCACGACGTACTGGGTTCACAGACCAGCGTCTCCTTTAAAATAAATTTTAAAAAAAGAAAAACTGCTGTCACATAACCAGCCACACTCTCAAACTTCTTCCTCCCCTCCTTTCAAAATAATCTAAATATGCACCTAGAACGCTAAGTTACTTTAATATTTATTACCTAAGAAAACATAAAATAAATCTACATCCAAAATTAGTTGGAAATTAGACAAATCAGTTGCAAAGAGTCAACATTTTAGATTAGTCTGAACTGCAATCTTTCTCCATTTCTGATATAATCCAAATTTAATACACAGAACAATACTGAGACTGGAATCATGGAAGGTCACAATGGAAATGGAACTACTTTGCTTTAGAGATGAGAAAAAATAAAGCATAAAAAGTGACTTGACCAAGCTCACACAGTAAGACAGATGGAGGATCAGTGCAGGGCCCTGACCTCCTAGTCTAATATTCTTTTTTCTAGATCATATTGCCTCACATCATAGCTTACAGAGTTTTAAATCAATTCCTTTTTCAAATAAATTAGCAAAAATAGCATCAGATAACATACTTGGTTTCATAAATATGCATAAATGAAACAAACGTTAGCTGGCACATACTACCTGGCACATTTGCAATACTATCTATAGAGCTCTGCATTCATTACAATTTCAAGCATGTAAAATATCCTGATCAGACACTGCAAAGGTGTCTGCTCTGCAAAAGCAGAGATGAAAATGCTCTATGAAAACCAATTCACCCAGTTCCCCTGGAGGTAGAGCTACTAGTTGGATTCTAATTAGCTTAAAGACTAAATTTTCTAGTCATATGTGTTTGAACAGCATTTTGTTTGTTTCGATGGCACTTTTCCTTTTTACAAATGTTTCTCATCTCTGATTTCAAAGTCACCTTCCAACCTAATGGAGGCACATAGCTCCGATTCTTCTCTCCTTAGAATAAGATTCATAAGTAAATAAACAATAACGCAAGGAGGCATTTCTTTTCCTATCTTCCTTCATTGAAAACCAGTTTGATAACAAGACATGAAAATCTCTGATCATTTAACATCTATTTTTAACTAAAAGATAAAAATCCAGGAAGGACAAGGAAAACTAACAGCAGTATAAGACAAAGAATACATGAAGTAGAAACCAAGTAGACAATAGATCTCTGAAATCTAGTTTGGAGAAAATAAAAAGATGATCCTAATATGAACAAAGCAACTGGCAACTTCAAGTTAAGTTTACCAAAAAGAAAAAGAATATTAAGGAATCTTTGCCCTTGTCTCAAATCAAAAATACAAATACTTAGAGGCAGCTAAGTTTAGACATACTAAACGTAAAAGCAATAAAATAAAGCAGCTTCATTTTTTTTAAATGGTCACAAATGAAATTAAATTATTACAATATAAGGCTATGGATAATTTATAGATACATCATTGGCCTTCTAATCTGGCAGATTAATATCCAATATTCAAAGAAAATGCAGTTTATCATCACTGCCGACAGAAAACATGGTTTATAAATGTAATTTTGCTAGATTTGATTGAATAATGCAATGTGATAGTTAACTTCAATTTACCCACTGAGTGTTGATATTTTTCTTTAACAAAATCCAAGTATTCAGGGCTATGAGTGATGAGTGACCTTGAGGCAGCACTTGGAAGGCAGTCACCATGGCAACACTACCACAAAAATGCCTCATCCTCAGCAAAAGGACCAACCTGGTGCATGACGATTTAAAAATCTACGGAAACAGAGCTACCTTCAAGCACCCCCTCCCTTAAAAATTAATTTTAAAAAATATTTACATTAACCTTTCTATTTTAGCCTTCTTATTTATTCTTCATGGAGGGGCCCTACACATTATCTTAACAGTGAAATATTAAGCCATGTAAAAATTCTTCTTTTCCTTATTTTGTTTCCGATATGGTCAAAATAAATTGCTAAGATACAAACAAATGATTTTTATTTTTAAAAATGCACATTTAAAAATTTAACAGAATCACCACTAATCTTCTTTTAATCACTGTCATTTTTTTTTTCATTTTAGTAAGAACATTTATTTTCCAAACTGCATTTTGACAAAGAAAATGTGAGGAATGGGAGGGTTGACTTAAAATTCCAAATATAAAATATGAATTTGTAATTCTGTATGTACACATTAAAGAGCTAGCCAATAGTGTGCCAAGAAGGTGGGGTGGGGAGAGGACATAAGCTTCTCCACATTTAGACTTTTGATATAAAGTTACATGTCTTTGCTTCAGACATAGACATAGTTTTTCTAGAGAATCTACTCCTGGAAAGCCAGGCTAACACTTCAGTCATTTTTTCACCAAAAAAATCGACACAAAGCCTGACATGAGTGAGTACCAAACGACTTCAAACTTTTTCCTCACATACCTACCAAAAGAATCTTTCAAAACTATGCAACCCAGAATATTTGTAAGTTGACATTTAAATTCTTCATCAACTTTAGTTACAAAGCAGTAATTTCTAAGATATTTTAAGCATTTCCAAGCATTTTAAAACTGTTACATCACTCTTAAGTATTCAAAAGAACTTGGATTATCGTCATCCCTCACTAACAGCCAGAAATTTTATAACTGTCCCTTTCTCCTGGAATACAAATATCCATTCCTCTTCTCTAACAGTATTCAATCATAATGGAGTATCATTTTATGCCTGAAAGTATCTTATTGATCATTCCATCTCTGCAACAAAAGGATATATAAATCGAAATAATTAAATTCCATCTGATCATAGGCTCTGGGTATTGAAAACACATTTTATTCTAATTACTACAATCAGTATTAGGATGTGATTGTTTAAAATATATTACAAATTTTGATATAATATATGTAAAAAGTACATTCTTCATTGTAAGTGAATCTGTTAAATACACAGGCAAGGGTTTTTCTCCATCCCCCCATCCCAGGGCATTCATGTATCACAGCAAATAATATTCATAAACTGCAACAGTATTCATCAAAATTTATACTTTTTTCCTTTGTCAAATTATAAAACTTGCTGACATAAATAGGTAATTAAGTGGAAGGAGTTATGTGAAAGCAATGTCACTCAAGTCTTACAACGTAATCTTAGTTACATGACAAAAATCTCAGTGAACTATCAAAAATTATTTTTTCATTATCTTCCAGTGACCAATTTGATTAACACTCCCTTCCATTTTGATTTTTATGAAAACAGACTCAGAAGCACCTGACAGACCACTTGTTATTGAGCCATTAGAGTCCTTCACTTACTAAACCCTGACATCAATATTTGTAATTGCCCACATGTTTCAAACCCAGAGCTTTTTCTAACACCCACTGTCAATGCAACAAAGTAAAAAGAGTTATTTCTTTCTTCTGGCAATTAGAACAATCGTGAAAGAAGACACCTGGAGAAAGACTGCAGGGCTTTCTCAAGCAGACTGACTTAAGGATTTAAGACAAAAGTTTATGAATCTGGAAACTGTCTTTAAATGATCTGTGTTACTGTCTCTAGATCTAACCACGGATTTATAGAAAACACAGAGGACAGAAGAATGTGCTAAATGACACTACTCAGATACAAAATGAAAAATTTTGAAAGACACAATCTCATTTTTTTCAAAAAAAAAAAAAAAGCAAGAAAAAAAAAGATGGAAGCAGTAGGAACCTAAATTAAAAGAGACATAGTGAGGAGCGTATAGCTCAGTGGTAAGAGTGCCTGTTTAACATGCACAAGGTCCTGGGTTCAATCCTCAGTACTACCATCAAATAAATAAACCTAGTTATTTCCCTGTCCAAAAAATAAATAATTTTTTTAAAAATAAGACGTAACAGATATAACAAATTGGAGTATGTGAATCTAATTAAAATCAACTATAAAATATAGTTACCTTTCAAGCAACTGAATACCTGAACACACCTGGATATTTGATATCAAGCGATTTTTTAAGGTGACTTTTTTTAAACTAGTTTTTATTGCTTAAAAATATTTACGAAAACTTACAGACAGAATAGGATATTATCTAGGACTTGCTTCAAGCTTCAAGATAATACAGGGGAAAAAATGAGTATAAATAAAAATAATATTGGCCATGAGTTAACTGTTTGAAAAGCTGGGAGACAGTTACATGAGAATTCATTATATACAATATTCTTAGTTTTTTATGTTTGAAATTTCATAATGAAAAGTTTATTAAAATTATTTGTGCTCATACAGACCTTGGGAAGTCTTCAGGGATCCCAAGTGAGATCCAAACCCACATCAAGACACCATGAGCAAGTGAACTTCAACAGCTCCTACTGCCAAACAGAGGTCAGGAAATCAACATGAAGAGAAGCACCTTGATGCTCTGAGCATTAATGAACACTGTCTTTTCCTTTACAAATTCTCATTAATTCCAAAGCTAAGACCACAAAAAGGGAAACAAATACTTCCTCCAGAAAGTTATTAATTTGTATTAGTGTATATTTGTAAGAGACATACCAAAAAATCACTACTTACTGCCAATTTAACGTGAAAAAACATTTATCAGCTCACAGGAAAAATTTAAGTGGCCTAAAACTTGTAAACAATCTTATGTGTTATATATTTGTGCATATCAATATAAATATATTGTGAATTACATACATGTGTAAGTTACCTATTTTATTCATTTTTTAAAGTATACTCTCCCAAAAATAGGAAAAAAAAATTTAAAAGAGGAAAAAAAAATAAAGTATACCCTCCCAACAGAAGGCTAGCAACTGGACAAAAGAATTAAGACTCCACAATAACATATCAAAGTGAGTGTAAGACTCTGACTTTTATTGATTCCAAGTATCATTATTCCAGACCATACAAACTTCTACCTCACAGTTATATCTAGCTAAGACAACATCAATACAGTATACATCTGGGGGAGAGGGTATAGTTCAGTGGTAGAGCGCATGTCTAGCATGCATGAGGTCCTGGGTTCAGTCCCCAGTACCTCCATTAAATAAATAAGCCTAACTACCTCCCCTACAAAAAAAAAAAAAAAAAAAAAAAAAATACAGTATAAATCTGTGACCAAATATCCACTCAAAACCTTCTTCCTATTACATCTTTTCTAAATAAGTAAAAGGGAGGGGGAGAACTAAATATCTTATACACTAGTACTTTGTTAATTCATATCAAAGCAATCTTACAGCCAAATTTTAAAAACAGAAAACTGTATTTTGTATTTACAGATAAACAGCCAGATTTATTAAAATGCAATACATGAAATTCCAAAAACCACAATACTTTGCTTCCAACTATGACTGCAACGTGAAGAAAAACTGTCCCATCAATTTAAATTCTCCTTGCTGATTTAAGTTTTAAAAAGGGAAAAGATGTGTCTCATCTATACAAAACACCAAAGAATTCAGAGACAACATGCAGAATAACTACTTAGAAAAGGCTATATATACCATGATATATGACCAGACAACCACTTACCTGCTTACTTCTATTTTAACATGAAAACACATTTATCAACTCACAGGTTAAGTGGCTTAAAACTTACATAAACAATCCTATCCTAAAAACATATTTAATCTTTTAAGGGAAATAGAAATTGAAAAATAATCTACTGGACACGTTCTATAATCAGTTAGCATTAAATATACTACTGTTTAAGACCTTAACTAAAAGTGCAGAAATATTTAAATCATTCATACCCAAGGAGGATTTACTTTTCACTTCAACAGTATTTGCTTTTATAAAGACCCTTTTCCCTTTTTTTTTAAACTTCAAATAAACTCCTAAGATTTTTTCAATTTAAAAAAAAAAACAGGTTGGAGGAGAGGAGATAATTTTTAAACATAAAGTCAACTATGCAAGTCTTAGTCTTATTTAGTTAAGAAGTTAGTAAAGCATTTAAAGCATAGACTTCTAATTGGAAACAACCTAACATTTTATTGGTGAAGGACAGACTATTTAAAGGACAGTGCACGCATAGAAATAAGGGGAGAGGGAAAGATGTTGAATGCATAGTACAAATCATAAAAATATTGATTTCAAGTTATTAACCTCAAAAGATGTTCATCACCTAAGATGCAATAATGAAAGATTACAGAACAGCATGCAAAAAACCCTTATTTCTAACATACGTTAAAGTCTACATAGAGAAATGCAGAAAGGTGCATAACAAAAATATTAGTATTAGGTACCTCTAGAAAAACTTTCTGTATTGCTTGAATTTCTTTTTTAAATGTGCATCTATCATTTTAATAAACAAATTATTTTATAAAAATCTGGAAAGAAATCATTTTCCTTAATTGTATTGATACAGTATGCCTAAAATAAACATGTAAAAGAAACTGGATGGAAAGTTTTGAAACTTTTTCCAAAAATAAAATTCTATTATTGTTAAAACTAAAACAAATATGTAAATATTTAACTAATAAATGTTAATTTACTTGATTTAATTAAACATTTAAATATTATACAGCAGATAAGCTCTTTGTGGTGCCACAGAAGAACTTTAAGATATGTATGTATAGGAAGCAGGAACACACAGTACTAATTCTTACCAAAATGAGCACGCATTGTGGGGAAGTTACCGCAGTCTTCTATTACACTTCTTAATATCAGTACCTATTCAAGCACTGTCTCAAGTACTTAAAAAAAAAACACCTCTGTAGTTGGCTGAAGGCATGTTGGTTTTTCACCTAAAGCAACCTTCATTCATTCCAACATTTTACTTACCCAAAAAAAATGTAGTAAGAACTCATAACTGCAAATGGCAAATTAAACTTCTAAAGAACTTTATCTTAACTAGTATCAATAGTCTAAAAGACTCCTAGAACTCTGTCCTCTTTTTGTTAAGGCTGCCGTATTTAATTTCATGTACAATTTTAAAATTATTTGACAAAGAAATATAAATTTCTCAAGGATACTTAAACATCCATTGAGTCAGTTTCACTTCAACTGAATAAGACATCAAATAATGAGAAACTTTTACTGCAATGTTATTTTTTATTAAATGAAAGATTCTTTGAATTCTATCATACTTTACAGTTTTCAAATGTTTCACACACATGATTTCATATAATCCCATAATAACCCTTTAACCCCCTACATCTGTTGCCCCTCCCTCTTCCCTCTGGTAACTACTAGTTTGTTGTATCTGAGTCGGTTTGTTTCACTGCAAAGTTATTTTATACTAGGAAATAAAGATAACCTAAATGGACAACATTAGAATACTGAATAAACTATGATACGTCCACATCATAATAAAACACTAGACAGCCTCTTAAAATGGACACAATATATTATAACATATAATATGATCCCATTTCCATTTCTTATGTACTGTGTATACTTACTTATAAAGACTGAAAAGGTGTGCACCAAAATGATCTTTCCTGTGTTTTTTTTAACATTTTAATTTTCTATCACCTATAGAGAACGTGTATTAATGTAACACCTTTTAAGTTTTTTATGCATTACATCTAATCCAAACAGAGAAAAGTAATACTTAACAAATGTTTTCAATAATAACTAATAATTTTTTTAAAACCTCAGTAAATGAAAAAAGAAAAAGCTCACTAAATGGTATTTTTTTTTGAGACCCTTTAAAACATTCACTGACTTTATCACATTCTCCAATTGAAGGCCTCACTGCTATATTCCACATCTTGTACCTGATAGTCATGTATAGAGTAGAGTAGCCTTTTTGGGGAGACTACTCAAACTGCCATGATACAATCTTTTCTGGACTATTGCAACTTTCTCAATTTGCTGAAAACAAAGTCACAGAAATATTGACAAGATATAATATGCACATATACTTTTTAATAAAGCAATTTTCAATCACATGTTTATTAATACCTACATATATCCCACCCCCTTTCCTCAAATTGCCATTGAAAATTCAGTAAAAGATATGAACTGTTTTTATTAGGCTGGCAGAATAAGAAAATAAAGAAATTTCCCTGTACATATGATAAATGGTTAACTACTGCTCACAGTCTCTTCATATTAACAGAACATGCTATCTTTAACCAACTTCCATCCTGACCGGATTTCTAGAACCAGTTCCAGTCTAAATAGACCAGGAGCTAAAACAAAACCAAAAGAGACCAGGGATTTCCCTAACTTAGTCCCACAAAGTTTAAAGATGAAAGATACACTATGCCCCAGAAAAATGCCACAGACAGGAGTGGGAGAATAGTTTGAGAAGGACACCTTCCTTTCAAGGAAATATAGGGCATATTTATTCACTCAACAAATGAATAATGAACGTCTACCATACACCAGGTACATCTCTAAGTGTTGGAGAGAGAAATCAGTGAGCAAGAGGGACTAAGGTCCCCATCCTTATATTCATGAGGAAAAAACATACCACCAAACACAATAAGTAAATAAGTCAAATGCTTTGTCAGAGGATTAGTGCTATGAGGGGAGAGATCCCAGTATTAAATAGGGTGGTAAGAATGGGCCTCACTAAGAGGACGGTATTTGAGACATTAAAAGAGCTAAGAAGTTAATCAAAGAGGTACCTGATGAAAAAAGCATTCCACACAGAGGGCACACCCAAAGGCAGGAGTGTGCCCTTATAACATGAAGAACAAGACTGGATCAGAGGTGAGGAAGACAGAAAGACAAACGAAAGGTGAAATCATATCACACCAGGCTTCATACATCAAGTAAGGACTTTGATTTTTACTGAGTGAAATGGCAAAACCTCTGCAGATTCTCAAGGGGAAGAATGCCAAGTGGCTTAGGATTTTAAAAGATTCCTCCTACTGTTATGTTATTAACAGACAGTAAGGAGGCAAGGATTACAAAGCAGGGAGACATTTTAGGGTGTTATTATAGTAATGTAAGCAACAGAAGATGTGGGCTCAGTGGAAGTATTGAGATTTGGTCAGGTTCTAGATACATCTTAGAGATACAGAGGTGAGAGGAAGAGGAGCCTAGGTTTTGGCCTGCACAACTAGAAAAATCAAGTCACCAACAAAGGAGACATGGATCGCTTCTTAAAGAAGATTTAGAAGAGAAGATCAGGAGTTCAGTTTTAGACATGCTGACTTTGAGGTTCTATCAGAAATCTAAATGGAGAGTTTGAAAAGACAAGTGGATATACAAGTCTAGAAACAGAAGGTTTATCTCACATGAACAGTATACAAAGATCCAACATATATATAAAAAATGCATGTCCCCAAAGAAGATAATGTATTGTCCTAGATACAGTCTTCTGCCACAGAAGAAAACCAAGGAAATGGAACAACAAAAACAAACAAACAAATCCTACAACTCAAGAAAACCATCCTGATTGCGGGGGGGGGGGGGGGGGGGTCAATAAACTACTCACTGAAAGGACTTACTACATACTTGAAGAAAATAAGTCAGAATAACAAACACCCATACATAAGACTACTATGACATTTGGACATTCAGGGGAAGACAAAAACGCTAATTCACTTAAAAAGAAAACTATACTGACATCAGACTGGAACAGCAATGCTCTATGCCAAAAGCCAATGGAATGACAGACACTGTAGAAAAGAATTTTATCATCAGCCAAACTAGCTCTCAAGTATTAGTGCTACAAACTTTTAAACATAGTGGAACTCAACAAATGTTGTTCCCATAAGCTCTTCCTGAGTAATTTATTGGAGAATGAATTTCAGACAACACAAATTACTGGAACATTCACATCAACATAAAAATAGTGGTGGAAATTAAATATATATTTATCTATAAAAAACTGAATGATGGTTATAAGGGACATGTTATATAACAGCTGTATGCTTTGACAATGTAGATACAACATAACTGTCAAAAAATGAGGGGAAAATAAGGGAAGAAAAATTAGAATAAACTTGCTGACTGCCTTACAGACATTAATTGAAAGTAAAAGAATACTAGTTTTAATCAAATGCTGAGGAAGAGAAAGAGGTTACTAAGCAATTTCAATAGTACTCAAAGTAAGACAAAAACCAAACAAGAATGAGTTAATATAAAAAGCAACAGCTAGAACAAAAGTACAAATGTCAAATATTTTCTAACCTAAAACAGGCAAGACAGAGTATTACATAAAGGACAAGATACATTCTCTCAACATATTTCATACCCAACTCAAAAAAGAAAGAAGGGAAGGGGAGGGGAGGGAAAGAAAAGATAAAAAAAAAGAAAGAAAGAAAATTTTAAAAAAAGGAGAAATTTTAACAAGATAAAAGTAGGATTGGATCCTGGAACAAGGGAAAAAATAAGACAATGGTGGAAAACGTAGTAATATCTGCTATTTAGTTAGCAGTATTGTAACAATACTAACTTCTTAATTTTGATCACTGTACCATGGTTAAGCAGTTAACATTAGGGGAACCTGGATGAGGAGTACACAGGGAACACTCTAGTATTTTCAATATTTCTGTTAATCTAGATTATTTCAAAGTAAAAAAAAAATTTTTTTAAGTTTGTGAAACAATGTTTTTCACCATTGAAGAACACTAGGAAACCAATCTGTTATTTTAAAAACTAGTAAGTAAAGGAAAAGAACCAGCCTGCCTTTTCTATATGAACTGTACCCACAGAGGGTGACCAAATAGTTGATTACAAGAAGTTTATCTTTATAGATAAATTACAGCTATTAAATGAAAAGGCTATGATAGAATATCAGCATTTGCTGCCCCTGACAAATCAGATGAAGGGTACTGGTACTGATCATCAATAGCTTCAAGTATCACAAAGAGACCAAGAAGCAAACATCATTTGTCCAGATAAACCACACCACATGTGGAAGTAGCCTCACTGTGGGAGCCAAACACCAAGATGGCCCCTAGTGATTGATGCCCATCTCCCTAGAATTCATACCTTTAAGTACTCCCCTCCCACACAGTATCAGGGTTGATCTGAATGATCAAAAGAATAGAGCATAAATGACAGTATGACTCTTTCAGGGTCATAAAAAGCATTGCAGCTTCTTCATCCCTATCTTCCTCTCTCCCTGATCACTTGCTCTGGTAGAGCGCCTTTAGGACACTCACACAAAAAACTGAGACCTCCTACAACAGTCATGGGAGTGAGCCATCTTGAAAGCAGCACTTCATTTAAAAAAAAAAAACAAAAAAACAAAAAAAAAAACAGCTCTTCTAGCCCTGGTAAACCTGCAGACTGCAGCCCTGGATGACAGTTTCACTGCAAGCAGTGAGAGACCTTATACCAGACCCACCCAGCTAAGCCACTCCTGGACTGCTAATCTTCAGAAACTGTGGAAAATAACAAATGCTGTTTTAAGCTGCTAAATTTTAGGACTATTTGTTACACAGCAATAGACAACTAATGCATTTGCCAAAAATAACTGAAGCGTAATCTGATCAAAGCTTAAGAGCCAACTTCCAATTTATAAAAAAAAATACAGAAGAGCAATTTAAACAACATCAAAGGATATACTCAGCAAAATCTAGGCAATAAGAAATTCTACAGGAAAAAAAAATTCAAAGGAGCAAAAAGAGATGGAGGAGTAAGCACTTAAGATACATAACCAACTGCAATGTGTGAATCTTGTTTGGATCTGATTCAAACTTTTTTTTTTTTTAAAGGAGAAGCAAGACAGAGAACTGGAAAACTGAATAGTGGCTATGTGTTTGGTGTTACTAAAGGAATTACTGTAATTTTTCTAGATGTAATAATGGAATTGTGGTCGTGCTTTTTTTTTTTTGGAAAGGAAGTTGTTAACCTTTTAGAGATACTTAAGGATATCATAGGATGCCTGATATTTACTTCATACTAATGTTGGGGAAGGGAGTAAATGGAGATACAGGTAAGATTGGCCATAAACTGCTGGTCAACCTGAGTAATGAGTATATGGGGATCAATATACTATCTTACATTTTTATGTTTGAAATTTTCCAAAATGTAAAGCATAAGAAGCAGTTTTGCTTAAAGTGGATCAAGAAAAGGACAACCTAAATTGGAGATAAGAATTAGAAAAGAATCTTCAAACTACAAGAGACTTTTACCCAATGAGAGCTCTGTCTCTTTCTCAAATTCTCTCCTTCAAGCAAGGAGACAGTTCTGTGTTTCTGGGTTGACAAGAGTGCACAAGTATCCTTTTAAATATTTGAAGCAGTTATTGAGTCATAAATTGAAACTGCTACCTAAAAACTCATTAGGTCTACTTGGGATAATGAAAAAGTTCTGGAAAGGCATAGTGATGATGGTCATACAACACTGCGAATGTACTTAATGCCACTGAATTGTACACAAAATGGTAAATTTTATGTTATGTGTATTTTACCACAATAAAAAATTTTAAACATATCATGTATACTACATACAAAATGTATATTAAAAATCATAACTTCATCTTGTATAATGTACAAGATGAACTACAAAGAACTTAATCAAAAATACTGGAAAAGAGGGCATTTTAATGCAAAATTAAGCAACATTTATCCCCCCAAAAAAAGTACAATTCCATTACTATTTTAAAAGACAATAAGTATTTGCAACAAGGTATTTTTCGAAGGCAAATGCCTTTTTTAAATATATGAAATTTATTTTATTACATGAAAATAATCAGGAAGAAAAACACCAATAACCCAAAAGAAAAGTGGACAATAAAAAGAATTTATAGAATAAGAAAATATAAATGCCCTTTAAACATTTGGGAGGTAGGGGAGAATGTTCACTCTCATTCCCTATATTAGAGATGCAAATATAAACTACAATAAAATGCACACAAGAAAATTCACTCCAGCACTCTATTGTTACATGGCAATATACTGGAAACTGTGTCCATTAGTGATAAACTGATGAAACAAATTATAATATATTAACAAAATGACAATCTGCTAGAAAAAAGAATTAGATCTGCATGCACTGATATGAAACCATTTTCAAAATACAATGTTAAATGCAATAAGATGCAAAACAATGTTTTTAATATACTACAATTTGTGCTTATAAATGCAGGAGTCAATATATAAAGACACAAAGATATGTTTGTAAATATACACAGAAGAAAATGGTAGCAGTGATTGCCTCTGAGAAAGGAACTAGAAAATAAAAAAGTAGACAGAACCCTCACTTTATAGCCTTCTGTAGATACTGGATTTTATTAGCCATCTACATGTATTGACCAACTTTTTAAAAAGTAAGAAAAAAATTCTCAAAAAATTAGAGGAAGAACTTTAGATGTGATCTAACTCAGAAGGTTAAATAAAATGCTAAAGATTATCCAACAAGGTCCAAAATGCAATTCTCTTGCTTTCCAAGACTTTACTGCTTTGCTTTTAACTGGTCTGTAAAACAAGTGACACACTTTACAATCCAATGCTGAGTTCTGTGTCTGATTCAGGAATGTAGTCGGAAACATTGCCAATCATATCCCTCCTGAAACATAATGAACTATTCCTTGTTTGCTATGAAACAAATGTGTCTTTTGGCTAAGAGATCCTGTTTCAAAAATACAGAAACCTTTTCTACTGCAGGTAGCTCCACTGCTCTCATACATAAAGAAAAAACAATGTACCAAAGTTCATGTTCAACAGTTTGCAATTCCACTTGTAACAAATATTAACATGATTTTAAAGTAAGTAAATCTCACTAACTGAAACCATCTCCCAAGAATTCATTTAAATCCTTCCCTGGATTACTCCAGCCTCAAGCGGTATCTCCTTCCTCAGAACTCCAAAAGCAATTATTTGTACAATTTATTTAGCAATTAATCCTGCACTACCTTGTTAAACCTCTTTCATTATTCTCTGAAATGTTATTTAAATCTTCTCTAGTTATCTGACTTTCATGTTTATTTCTCATCTCCCCAAATAGACTGCAAATTCCTTGAGAGAAAAAGATAAGGCCTTATATTGTTTTGTATACACATAAAAATACAAAGCAGTTGGCACATAGTAAATACAAAGGTATTTGTTGACTTAAAACAAAAAGAGAAAAATCAGTTGCATTAAGAAAACGTTTAAAGCCAGGCCAAATCAAGAATCTTCAAGCCAGAGTTGATAAGCCAATATACTATTTTGTTTCTCTGACTCCTGAAGCAGCGTGGGGTGGTTTTAAAAAGAAAAAAAGACAAAAAAGACATGGTCTCAATCTGTATCCTCTAGCTTGAGAATCTATGAACTTAACCTATAAACTTCAATTTCTTCATCTCTAAAATGAGGATAATGATGCCTGCCTACAGAAGGCTTTAATGATAATTAAACGAGAGAGGTTATGTAAAACTACTGGTATTTATTACAGAGATTCTCAGATTTTTTTCACCTTTTTTTGAGGTATAGTTGATTCATAATAGAAACTCTTAGTGCTTTTTTCTTCGTGTTTTTTACATCTTTGAAATCAAAATGGTCATGCTGTTGATGGTATCCCATAGTTTAACTGGCAGTTTTACATTTTTCTTACCTAGTGGGAGATAAAATCATTGGTTGTAATAATGGATGGCACCTTAAACTTTATTAAATTTTCTAACAGCTGGCAGCTGTTCTTCCTCTCTCACACCCATTCATATTCTAACACATGGACAGGAAGCAGCTCATTCAGCAGTAAGATGTAAATACCACCTAAGCCATTCAAAGTGCCTAGCACTTCGGCATATAGTATACACTCAATAAATAGCAAATGTTGCTACTGCTAATCTGAGTTTATTCAACTAATATCTGAGTACCTACTATGTGCCTGCCACCATTCTAGGCACTCAAGATATAGCAGTAAACAAAAAAAAATAATAATAATAACTCCCAGCCCTCACAGAGTTTATGCTCTTAATAGACTTGCCATGGTACAAGAAGAAAAAGCCAAAAATCACAGGAGTTAACAGAAAGACCCCAAAATACAGTACTTGCTAGGCAACACTACCTAGAGAAAAATCTTACCAAAAAACACAAAATTAAGTACTGGAAGCCAAGCAGTTCATCTAAGCTTTATCTGCTTCAGGTAAAGGTTTGGAAATTGATACAACATTGTAAACTGACTATACTTCAATTAAAAAAAAAAAAGTAAAAGTTTGGGAAAAAGTAAAACAGCCCAAACAGATGCTGAAAGCTTGAAAAAAAGAAAAGAGGACATACCGTCTCTGGTTTCTGAAAATAATACATACATTAGATTCATCTGAAAGAGAGAAATAATCATTTTGGTTACGTGTGAAACACAACTCAGGAGACAAGGCAAACCGTATTTTTAAAAAGTCATCATTTGTGTCAGCAAATCATTTTGCAAGCAAATTATATTTTTTAAAAATCATCCTACATTATGTGTCAACATTAATTTTTCCAAAGCTTGTAGTTAAAGATTTAAATGTCAGACTCTCTTGGATAGAAAAAAGAATACTGATATAAATGAAGGCTTCGAAACATTTCATGCAAAAGTAAAAGGGGGAGTGGCAAGCACACTTGACATCATCAAGTACCAACAGCTAGGCATAAGTCTGAAAAAGTATTTTTAAAAATAAGAACCCAAAGCACAGAAGTCTAGCATCATTTAATAAAGAACCCCTAAATCTTCAAAATGCGAAAGGCACTGTAACAAATTGTTTTGCATTCAATCATAGTACAATGTTATGTTCATAAAGGAGGAATACATGGGTATATACGTTACGTTGTCAGCACCAAAGCATAAGCTCCTTCCTGGGCAGGGACATTTCTCACCCATTTGTCTATCTCCAAGAAAGCTTTACAAGTATCAAGTGAGCAAAAAAAAATATTCATTATTTAAAAAATAAGTCTTGGAGTGGGGAGGGTAAAGCTCAAGTGGTAGAGTGCATGCTCAAGGTCCTGGGTTCAATTCCCAGTACCTCCTCCAAAAATAAACAAACCTAATTATCTCCTCCCCAACCCACTGCCAAAATAAAAAAAATTATATAATACAATAATAAATAAATCGAATATTAAAAAAAATAGTCTTGGGAGAGAGTACAGCTCAGTGGTAGAGTGTGTGCCAGCATGCACAAGGTCCTGGGTTCAATCCTCAGTACTTCCACTAAAAATAAATAAATAAAATCCTAATTACCCACGCTGCCCCCAAAAAGTCTTCATACCACTGAATTCAAGAAAATACACAACATTCTAAGGAAATAAAAAGTAATGGTTTTTTAGACTTAAAGTAACTGAGTAAAGTAACCATCCAAAACAATTCATTCTCAAAAGACGCCAGTATACCAAAATAAAGGCTAAAGTAGACATTTAAGATTTTCTGATACCTTGCTCTAAGACTGAGAAATGTACAATTAACATTTACTAAATACCCACAATGTACTCAGAAAATCATTAGTCCCAGAGCAGATTCATAAATTAAGCGCAATCCAGTAAAAGGATGCTTACTACCTAGTTAGGAAGACTACTACTAGTGAAATAACATGTTATATCCAGCATCTTGTGCTGTGTCCCAAGTGCCAAGCTGGGCAGAGCAGACTAAAAGTTTGGTGAAAGAAATAATCACGAGTTCAAATGAACAGGAAAAACACATAATAAAAGAGCCAGAATTGAACCTTGGATGGGTAGTTTGACGAGAAAGAAAAATGAAACCAAAGGTTTCTAGTTGCTTAAGCCAGAAACTTTTGAGTCACCCATGATTCTTCCCTCCTCCTCTCTCACCCGGCCCTACCCCATTCCACCATCCCCCAACGCTGAATCCATCGCAAAATTCTGTAGGCTCTCCCTTCAAAATATATACAGAATCCAGTCACTTCTTATCACCTCCACTGCCACACCATCTCGTACCTGGATTACTGTAATAGCCTTCTAATAGGTCTCCCTACCTCTTGCCTTCTTCTAGGCTACAAAGCAGTTGGAGGGATCTCTGTAAAGCCTAATTCAGTTTATTTGCTCTCTGCTAAAACCCTACAGTTCAGGAGGCAGGTCTGTGTGTGTCTGTGTGTTGTGTGTACAAGCACAAAGAAAAGCAAATGGGAAGATGGACACCAAAAATCTTTAATAATGGGTGATGAGGTTTATCTTTATTTGCCCTTTGACTTCTTTATTTTCTCCTTTGTATTTTTCTGTATTTTCCACATAAATATGAATTACTCTTGTAATTTTAAAAAATAAAATGCTTTAATTGGAGGGTGGAAAAAAACAATGATCACAAGATCTTTTTGGAATACCAAAATTAAAAAACATGCAGTGGTTCCCCAACTTTGCTCAAAATAAAGGGTGAAGACATTACAATCACCTACAAGATCCCACTGTCACCTCTCAGATTCCTTCTCTTACTACTTACTCCTTTCTTCACTGTGCTCCAGCATACTGGCCACCTTGCTATTCTTCAAATACACTTAAAATGTTCCTACCAAAGGGCCTTTGCACTGGCTGTTCCCTCCACACACAACGCTTCCTACTCCCTCAAAATATTCACAAGGCTCACTTCCTGGACTCTTGGATCTGTTACTTTCTCAGAGGTTACAACTATCCATCAAAAATGTAAACCCCACAACACACACACACACACTAGTTGCCAGTCCCCTTATGCAGCTTTTTTTCTTCATAGCCATTCTGGTTACTGGTGTATTCCTAACATCTAGAGAAAAGCTTGACACATGGCCAGCACTCAAATCTCTGCAGGATAAATTAAAACATGGAGGCAGAAATGAGAAAACATTTGGGAGAGTGTGAGAATATGCATGTTTGAGGGGTCAAAGACTAAAAGAAAACCAACCTGACAAGAGCAGAGAAACGAAGCAAAGAATCCTTCCAAAGAAGAGACTCGGTTAACAGTGAGCAACTAGAAAAAGTGAGAGACTTGAAGGATAGAAAGTTGACAAGGAAAGAAAAGGCTATGGGCCAGAAGAAAACTTAGGCTGAGAGGCAAGAGATAACACAGTTGGAGAAAGAATGAGGGCTGAGAAGAGGAAGTGTATGAAGAGGCCGGGAGAAGAGTTACAGATGCAGGAGAGGTCAGAGATGAGACCGTATGGGGGCGGGGAGGAGAGGACACAGGAAAGGGGCGGAGGCCACTGCTATGTCACCACTCTGTTGTTCAAATCTAAGACCTCACAGTCCTGAAAAAGATACACATTATATGCCTTTACTTCCAAAATGTTAAATGACTTACAAGTGTTAAAACACACAAAGATACATATGCTCATCTGTTGTTATCACTTGAATGCTCAAATTCCCCACTGCAGAAATGCATGAGTTTAAAAGGTTAATTCACAAAATTTGAATTTTTCAATTTAATTCCTTAATACCACTGTTAGGCATTTGCCATGAAAGAGATGAAACAAGGCAGAAGTAGGTAATTACCCTACAATATTTGTAATCTACTCTTCATCATTCTGCTCTGCCAGTATTCAGAACTGGGCAACCTGGACTTCTCTCAATAGGAAAACGGTACAATACTGTTTGCCTTTAAATTTGAAACAGCCAAATAAAAACACAATTATCAATTTTAATATAAAGTCTATTAGCTCTTTGAAAGATTAATAGGTCTGAAATACACCTAAAAAAATTAATAGGTCTAAAATGTTTCCTGAATCACACCAAATTTATGCTGAGCTCCTGCATACCTTTTTAAAACTGTTTTAATTTTCTGAGCGTTCTTCAGTATAGTACAAAATGTAATAAAATAAAAATTTACACAGCATTGTGACTAAAGGAATGATTTTATATATCTATATTCTCAGGTGTAATAAATCTACTGAAAATTTAAAAATCAAATCACTTACAACTAACAGAAATTTGGGAATCAAGATTTTTAAATAACTTGGCCAGTTCAGTGTTATGGCCACACTATTCAAGCAGAGATGAAACAAATATACAGTGCTTGAGATGTGCGATCTTATGCACTGCTCTCTAAAAGCTGGCCAGATGCTATTCTATCATTGATAGAGTAGCTTCAAATTCCACTCAGAGCGCAACTGCAGTCGCACTGAATCCAGCAGTATAAGCATGCCTGCATGTTATTATGGGAAATAGTGGAAAATTTCACAGGCTGACATCCAGAACGTCTGCGGTTCTTTTTCATATTTCTTTCTTCCTACAAAGCAGTTATTAGACCAGTAGTTGGATTTTTTTTAAAGCTGGAAATTTCCACTGGTTTTTTTAAACTAGCCTTCTTAAATGTAAATTGCAAAATGTTCCAAAATTCCAGAAAGAATAAATCAGACAGAAAAGAATTAAAATATATCTCTTGAAATTAGGGTGAAGGGACTGGTAAGTAAACTGAAGTGAGTGTCACTCTATTCATGTAAAAAAAAAAAAGTGTCCAGGAAGGTACTTAGGTGATTTAAGGTTACAATAATTTAATATAAATATTAAATGTGACAAATAGCACACTGTGAAGCTGGTATTTTCTCATTAGCTTATAGTGGAGGCATTCAAAAGCTAATACAACCAACAGAACAGTTAAACATAAAAACCATGAAAAGACAAGACCATATAATACAGCCTGGTGAAAAAGGCATACATTCCATGCTAAGAGAGGTAAGCCATGAAGACTGGGTTTTTCAGTAAAGGTGAAAGAGAGAACAGTGACAAACCTCACAGATAAAATGCAGAGTTTTTACAAAGGTCTTCATTAGGACGATTCATTAGGATTATACCAGACCGAAATATTTGATGTTTTCATCTTAATTTGTAATAATAAATGAGAAAAGAAACAAGGACTTATTGTTCCATTATTAAAGAGATAAAAAAGATCAAGTTCCAGACTATTTAAAAATGAAAAATGACCTAGTAGTTAAATACAGTAGAAAATAATTTACTATGTTTAAGAACTGATATGGTCCAGGTTAATAATTTCAGTTTCTTTGCATTTATATGAATTAAAGAATGAAATCTATAATACATGTTTGTATAACTGTTGCTCAAGCTTTAAAACATGTTATCCCCAAAATATACCTATGACCAAAAACTCGAACATTAATACAAAGACATCACTGATTACCAATAAACATCTGTGCCAAGGACTGGGAGAAAGTATCTACAAAATCCATCTGATAAAATGATGTTTATCCAGAATATACATTAAAGACATCAAACAAATAAATGTCTTAAAACTCAATAGCAAAAGGATGGGGGATAGGAGGGGAGCTATACTGATACAAAGCTAATCAGGGGGGAGAGTATAGCTCAAGTGGTAGAGTGCATGTTTTACATGGTGCTGGGTTCAATTCCCAGTATCTTCTCTAAAAGTAAGTAAACTCGATCCCCCCCCCAAAAAAAAATAATAATTAAATAAATAAAGCAAATCAGCAAAACTACAACCAACATCTTACTTAACGGTGAAAGATGGAATACTTACCTAAGATTGAGAACAAGGCAAAGATAAACACCTCTCCAAACCAATCAAATTGATTAAATGATTCAGTGCAACCACAATCAAAAGCCCTATGCTATATTAGAAACATTAACCATAATAAAGCAAAAAAGAGAAAAGGCATACTGGAAAGGAAGAAATAAAACTATCTTTATTCACAAACATTATCACCTATGTACACAATCCTAAACAAACTACCTAAAAGCTACTAAATCAAGTGAGCTTGGCAAGGTGACAAGGTACAGGGGAATATACAAAAAACCAACTGTATTTATACATACTAACAACAAATTATTGAAAACTGAAATTTTAAGTACTATTTACAATCACATATAAGAATGTAAAGTTTAGTGATGAATTTGACAAAAACTTTTATAAGATCTGTGCACTGAAAACTACACAACACTATTAAGACAAATTAAAGAAAACCCAAATAGATAGATATATGATGTGTTCATGGAACATAAGACAGTATTTTTAAGAAATCAATTTTTCCCAAATTGTTCAACTGATATAATGTAATCAGAATTGAAATCACAAGACTGTAAATCAACTATATTTCAATAAAAAATGAAAAATAATATCACAACAAACGTTTTGCAGAAATCGACGAGATGATTCTAACAATTACATGGAAATGCAAAGGACTAGAATAACCAAAATAATTTGGGGAAAAAAAAATGTAAGAGGATTTTCCCTATCTGATTTCAAGGCTGGGTAGAAACAGACTGATATATACATCAATGGAACAGAAGAGACTCCAAAACTTGACCTACACTTATTTGGTTATTTGATTTTCAACAAAGGTGTCACATCAACTCAACGAAGAATGTATATCTTTTCAACAAATGGTGCTGGAAAAATTCAATAGCCATAGACCAATATGAATCTCAACCTTTACCTCATACCATATATAACAATTAACTTAAAGAGGTCATAGAACTAAATTTAAGAGCCAAAACAATAAAACTTCCAGAAAAAAAGAAAAATCTTTGGCAAAGATTTCTTAAATGCAACATAAAACTCAATAAATTCAATTCCAGTAACATTAAAAACTTTTGCTCTTCCAAAAACACTTATGAAAATTAAAATGCAGGCCACGGACTCAAAGTAAATACTTTTAAAACATTAAATCCAAAAAAGGCTTTGTATCTAGAATACACAAAGAGGTCTTACATCTTATAAACCTAACTAAAAAACAGGTAAAGCAAGAGGGGTAGAGGGTGCTCAGTAGTAGAGTACACACTTGGCATGCGTGAGGTTCTGGGTTCAATCCCCAGGACCTCTATTAAAAATAAATAAATAAAGCTAACTACTCCCTCAAAAAAGCTATTTAAAAAAATGGGTAAAAGATATGAACAGGAACCTCATCAGAAAGATATAACAATGGTAAATAAGCACATGAAGATTAAATTCAACATCATCAGTCATTAGGAAAACTCAAATTAAAGCCACAATGAGATACCACTATATACCCACCAGAATGGCTAACTAACATTAAAATGACTGATCATACGAAATGTTAGTGAACATGTGAAATAACCAAAACTACCATACACTGCTGGGAGAAATATATAATGGTACACCTATGTTGAGAAACAGGTGGTCTTTTCTTAAAATTTTTCAATGTTACACATACACTTAGCATATATCCCAGCCATTCCATTTCTGGATATTTACTCAAAAGAAAAGTATTTGCTCACACAGAGCTGCTTAACACAAATGTCAGAGAAGCTCTATTGTTTTGATAACCAAAAACTGGACACAACCCACATACTCATCAACAGGTGAATAGATAAACTGATAGACCTATTCGGCACAATAGTACTAAACAATAAAAAGTGAAACTATTAATATATGCAAAAATAGGAAATAAATCTCAAAACAACTAAGTGAAAGAAGTCAGCCGCTCCTCACAAAAAAGTACATACTGTATGTATAATCCCATTTATAAAAGGTTCTCAAAAATATAAGCTAATCTTTTGTGACATATCAGATCAGTAACTGCCTGAAGATGGGGGAGGAATGGACTACAAAGAGACATAGGAGGTATCAATTTTGGATTTTGGAGGTAAGAGATACTTCCATTATTGGAATTGTGATGGATTCACAGTCAGACATATGTCAAACTCAAACTGTACAATTTAAATATATGCAACTGATTGTCAATTACACCTCTATAAAGCTGAGAGGTGGGGAGTAAGGAAAAAAGCCAATTCTAAGTGGGGGAGGGTATAGCTTACTGGTAGAGCATGTGCTCCGCATGCACAAGATCCTGGTTCAATCCCCAGTACCTCCATTGAAATAAAAACCTAACTACCTCCCCCATGAAATAAAAAAATTTTTTAATTTCAAAAAAAAAGCCAACCATAGTGACAGAAAGCACAACAGTGGATGACTGAATACAAAACCCAGAAGACTGAACGCAACCGGGCAAGAACTTTCTGGGGTGGTGAAATGTTCTGTATCTTGATTGTGGTGGTAGTAAAACAACCGTTTACACTGGTCAAAACTCAAACTGCACACTTAACATGGTTCAATTTTATATAAGTCAATTATACCTCAATAGAGTAGTTTCCTAAAAATAATTTTTAAAGCATACTCAATGCTTTTAAACGCCAGCTACGTCTTAAATATCTTTAAACATACTAAAAGGAAAATATACAGCTACAACATACTATAGTCTACAATCTCATTAATCTATGCTACCAGTCTAACATGGTAACTTTTTTTATTTTTACAGTTTAATTTTTATAGTTTATGTTTTATGTTCAAGAAGAAAAAGAAACCAAAAAGCACTAGAAGAAACACATGAAAAAGACTTCAAATTTCTCAAATAAAAACAGTGATACCACAAAATACTTCTCAGAGATGAGGGGGAAAGGCACTTCATACACTGCTGGTGGATTTGTAAATTGATACAACCTCTACAGGGAGTAAGTTGTAATATCTATAAAAATTTTAAATTCATATTCTAGCATTCTTCATCCAGAAATGTTATTATATTTATAACACAGGAACAAAGAAATATGTATGAGGATATTCACTTACAGCTTTGTTCACAGTAATATGAAACTGAATAAATTATGATATACCCATACAGTAGACTACTGTGTAACCATTAGAACCTAGTAGCTACAGATACAAAACCTCTCCAAGATCGTTTAAAAAGTATACAAAGTCCAGAATAGGGCTTCTGAGTACCAGTTACACAGATGTGTTCATTTTATGAAAATTTATCAGACTGCACACTTGTGCAGGTTTCTGAACATATCTTACACTTCAACATAAAATTTACCCCAAAATGTGGGAGAAATTCATTAAACTTAAAAGCTTTTAAGTATATGCATTTACATGCCTAGACTAGAGCAGCAATGGCAAGTTGCCTCTGGGCAGGAGATAAGGAAGTGGCTGGGAGACATTTGAGGAAGGGTGCCTTACTTTCCACTATATGCTTTGGTACCTTTTGAATTTATCCCATGTGCACCTGTTATATATTTCAAAAAATACTTCTGAACTGAAACCATCTGCAACTATATCTATGTATGAGCTGGGATTTTTTTTTTTAATACAGAAATAAACTCGAGGCAGAGATGGATTTAGGTCCATAATAGTTCTTCATAACCCAGTTTCATATTTTATACTCAGCAAGTCTCGTTTTCACTGCCTTTGTAACTGATAAACAGTTTAAATTTCAACTTAGAAAATAAATTCTTAAAAACTCGCCTTTTCTACTTTGAATAGGGTTTTGTGTATGACTTCATTTGAAGAATAAAAAAAGGGAACTCTACTTCAAAACTCAGACTACTAAATGAGATCATGTAAAGTAAGGACACAATGTCCAGGCACACAGGCACTCAATAAATGGTGGGTTTCATCTTTTATATCTAAGAAATGAATCAGAACACAGGGAAGAGAATTTTATTTGGGCAAGAGAGGGAAGGCAGAACAAAGGAGACAACAGAAACTAAAGTGTAAGATGCATAGACAGAAAAAGGAGATGATGCTGGAAATGTAGGTAAGAGTCACATTGTGAAAAGCTATGGGAACTCCATGGAAAGGAGTTTAGTTTCAAACTCTTAAACAATGAACAACACAAGACTTCATGCCTTCAGGCAAACAACATGAAGAGATAAGCTTTTAAAAGACAAATTAAAAAGGAGAAACAGCACTCTCATGGACAACAGGTGAGAGCATAAGTTTATAAGGTTATATTATAACCTCTTTGGAGGTAACTGAGAAAGAGCTATGAAAGTTTTAAACGTACATTTTGTTCCGAGTCAGAAATTTTACTTTCTAGATTTTTGTAGTAAAATACAATCATACAGCACACAGATCTAAATATAGTTCACATCATTCAAAATAATACAAGATTGGAAATAGCAATGAGGAACTCGTTAGATAAGTTACCTCAAATCCATTTGTACATTGGAATATTATACAGCCTTTTAAAATACGAGGCATAGAAGGCTCTCCAAGTTCTTTTGTTAAATGAAAATAGTGGGAACCCACTATGCTCCCATTTGCTAATTAAAAATAAAGAGTGAGGAAAGAATAGGAAAAAACTAAAGAAACATCCATAATCAGATGTACAGACTATCTTCTAACAGTTAGTGGCCTTGAGGGGCACAGGTTAACTACAATGACCAAAGACCTAAGGGTACCAGGAGACTTACTTTTACTTTTCCACGTATACCTTTTTTAAATGGATTTTTTAAAACATTACAGTTTTTTATTGTAAGTAAGCACTACAAAATACTAGATGTGGGCAAGATTAGAAGCAGCAATTAGTCCCCTTTAGATCTACTCCATCTCCTCCATGAAGTTTCCCTAACAATCCCAGCTGAAAATGACCTTTTCTTCCTCTGACCACTTATTTATGTTGCTGCAACTATGTTTTTTCAATTACTCATCTTTCATTATAAACTCCTAGATCACAAAGGGATTTTAAATGACTACAATGCTTAGCACAATTCTTTGAAGACCAGTGGGACTAAATAAAAACGTTTGAGCAACTCACAGGACTGCCTAGTCCTAGGGAAATTGGAAAATAAGAACGTAGGATACTAAGGCCCAGACACGATTTATCAGGATAGCTCTATGAGGGAGATATAGGTCCCAAGTAAATCCTTAGGACTCTAATTTTATTTCAATTTCCACTTATAAAAAGTGTCTTGAGAGTCGAACTCTAGAAACTTTCACTTTCAAACCCAAGTATTTGGGTGAACCGAAAGCAAGTATACTTGAAAAGATGATTTTAAAAGCTTTTAAAAGGAATGGTTCCTACCTCACAATAGACAGTTTAACTGAATCCATCCTACCAATCAATAAATACTGACTCCAATGCATGGAAGGAGATAATTAAGATTCATATCAGGAAATAATAATTATATTTTCAGTTGTGGTGGTCTGGGAAATGTACTTAAATGAGACAGGATCTGAGTTGGACCTTAGACTAGGTAGCAAGGGAGAAGAGGCAGAAAAAAATTAGCAGGACTAAAGCAAAGGACAACAAAAGTGGGAAAGATTAAAAAAAAGACTGCAATAAGAACTGAATATTAGGTTAAGGAATTTGGATTGTACCCCACAGATTTCAAAGCAAAAAAATGTTATCAAAATGTTTAATAAGTTTAAACCAGCAAAAGAAGGCAAAGAGTAGAGACTAGTTGAAAGCTATAATAGCAACTAGAAATAAAGGGCCTGGTCTAGTTTTAGAAATTGGAATGAAAATATTTTTTTAAAAAATGTATTAAGAGCATTCTGCAAAAACAAAACCAGTTTATTCAATGCCATAACTCACTTTACGATGACTGAATATTTAAATAAAGTCTTGAACTGTCTTATCTCTGCACTCTTGCTAATGATTTCCCACCAACATGAACTGTGCTCTCTCCGTATTAAAATCATAGTCAGGCTTCAAAGTCTTACATTCTGATCGCCCGGTCAGAGGTAGCCCCCTTCCTCTGAATTTCTGCAAGATCTTTGTAGGCAAAACAAATTACCTTGTACTGAAGTGATATGAGTACCTGATTGATTGTATGCACTTGGGAGGTCAAAACCTTTTTAACTCTCAAAGTGTCTCAAACAGTACAAGCTTAATAAACACTGATTAAGTATGTGTATTTATGGGGGAGTGGGCAGTAGCCAAACAGTAGCCAATTAAAGATGACTGAAGCTCAAGGCCTCATAGCTAAGAGAATGGTGGTATGAATTCAGTTTAAGAAGTCACAGGTGGGAGCTATTTTGTACTATGGGTTAAAAGAGGGGGAGACTGAAGGTTACTGTGCAGGTTCATGATTTCAGGTTTGCCTAACTTGGTATCCATAACCTAAGGTTTCCACATTTTAGATGTAGTAATGCACTCTGAAAGCAGCTTCCTGAATTCATGTTACTGATTCCTGACGAAATTATTTTTAAAACTTAATACAGTAACAGTCCTGTTATTATACAAAAAGATACTGACCCTCCAATGGATGCAACATATGTGGAGTTATTTTTCCCACTGATGAAGTTAGATTTTTCTTGATGCAGCCTGACAGCAATGGAGCCAACTCTCTTGGATGGGATGAAAGTACCATCATAAAACACAACCACCACCAGGCAGGTAGAAGAGGATGGAGATGAGCTTGGATGGAGCAGAGAGTGTGTAGACTAATTTGGTTAGGAGAAAATTGGGTGATCTTTAAAACATTTTCAAATAAAGTTGCCAAATTCCCATCTAAAAACAAAATCAAGCTGATATAGCTACTCTACAGAGTGACTTAAATTCAATAATCCATTTCACTGATGACAGCTTTACTGAGAGTAAGGAAAATATGACTACATTTTCTTACACCAGAAGAAATAGGTTGAAAATTCTCTCTCCCACCCTCCCCACCTCAGCCTCAGCCCACACACACACATTTTGCCACTGGTAGCATACAATACTAGGGTGAAGTCAGGATTTCAAAGTCATCCAGTCCCCAGTCTCATGAGTCAGCACAGAAACCTGCATCTTCACATCATTATCTGGTAAGAAGAGCTCAATCCGTTTAATATTTGACCAAAAATTTTTAAATAAAAAGGCCAATTCTATATATCTATGTGATGCTTTAAATTTATAGAATTTTCTAATACAAGGAAACTTGGAAGATCATATACTCCACCCCTCTTATAAATTTAAAAACAGACCTAGAGAGATTGATTTGCAATCTCAGAGTACAAACTTGCAAATTATTCTCAATCTTCACCGGTACTATTCTTTTCAAAATAACAAGCAAACAAATGATATTGCTCAGGTAACAAAGGGGGAAAGTATGTAGGTTTTTGATCATTAAAGTTCGGTTTTAAAACTGAGCATGTGATCACACTGCCCTTTCCACCAATAACAATTAACTCTCATTTATAAAAATGTCAGTTTAGAACAGTTAGATTGAGAAACATTTCCTCTCAAAGTAAAAATAATTTGGTTTTAGATTTCACTTAAATAAAAGAGCAAAGAATATTTACTCTTAAAATCACCCCCCAACCCCCGCCCCTTTTTGTGTGTTAAAACCCTTTCTTCCCCTTCCCCAGGCTTTCTCCTCTTTTGTACTCAAGTTCTCAAATGCATAAGATGGAGGAACAATGCCACAATACAACTGCAGGCTTCCTGCCTACTGGTCAGTCATTATTCTTAGGACTTGAGAACTTTCAAAACACTGCTTGGGTTGCTTTGAAATTCCCTCTTTCAGATCTTCCCTCCTTCGTGGAATATCTATTTAAAAGAATGACTTCAAAAATGTCTTGTTGCACCCAATCAAAACTCTCTAAGCAAACTAAAAATGCTAGTCTTAGATATGAAGGTAGGATATAAATGCCTGAAGTGTGACAAACATCAATTAAAAAGTACAGGACAGAAAGAAAAAGTATATTTCTGGCCAAGCATAAAAATAGTATTTTTCTCCTATGTATATTAACCCTATTTCTGAAAAATTCCTTTTTTATATGGAAGGTATCTTATTACAATATTATCATCACTTTAACAATGCCATTTAGAGATCTAAAGGTCTCAAACTACATTTGGCTGAATAGAAAAGGGCTACTTTTATTATTGTTGACAAAATGGTTCACTAAAATGAAGTATATTCATTTATTTAAAAATCTGTCAGGGGCAGAAAGAAATTACCAGCAGCAGTCACCTGGAAACCCGGGGAATTTCCCATTTCCTCTGACCACACTTTGATGGTGGCTGCAGTGCTTACTAATAAATTTACTTGGTTGTTGAGATAAACTAATGGAGCTACTCTAGACAGAGACACTGGGGGTTTGGGGTGAGGGAGTGTAAGTTACCTGCCCAGCTCACCACGGGTTCTTTCCTTTAAAGGCAAAAGCATTAAAAATGAAGGTTCGTGAGTAACAATTTGTCCAATTGTTACAATAGTTTTCACCAATAAAAATTTTTCGAACATCTCTAACAAAAACAAAAAGATCAATTTATTTCAAACAATATTCAATAAAGCTCAATCCCAGTACAACAAAATAATTTAGCTAGTCCCCTGGAGTTTGTTATAATGGGATTTAACCTGTACACTCAACATTCAATTAACCATGAGGCTTATCCTAATTGAGGATTATGCTGACTTGTGCAGTCCTTTCCCATCTATCCACCTACCACTCCTACTCAGCTGCCATTGCTACCGAAAGCAAAGCCCCAGGGAGCAGTAGATTATCCACTGCTATGTTATACCCAGGCCAATATTGTCTCCTCATCATTATGAGGATGATGAACAGTTAAATTTTAGTAATCTTCCAAAAGGTGAAGTTTCATAACCCTCACTCATAGTCTCTAACCAAAGAAATTAAACATTTCAGAAGAATACCTTCATAGGTGAACAGCAAAGTCACACTCTTTCCTAGCATATCAACAAAAAATATTAACAGAAAACAAAATAGGACACAAATGTTCCTAATGAAAAATAGGGAAAAGGACAAATAGAAAAGACAAGTCCATTTGCTCTTAGAATATTCTTTGAAATAGGTAAATTGTCTCTGCCAATTAGGTCAGACTTCCTTCCTTTGCCTCTGGGCCACAAAGTTTACTACACAGTTAGTTAAATAAACCTTTATTACAAACCCCCGTCCCCCCACGCCCCTGCAGTAAACTGACCTAGGCCACAAAACCTACCAAACTGAGTTAATGCTGACAAAGCTGGGAACTGGCAGTATGGAGTCTAAGAAGATTATCCAGTTTGTGGATAAATCAGCCTTCTAGACACTGCAGGTCTTCCTTTCAACTCCTGCTGTGTATCTTCTGGCCATTTTCCTGTTCATTTAACAGCTTTCCACCAGAAGGTAGGAAAGGAAAAGGTGATTAAATTCGAGTAAATCCCATCATTTGTTAGGGGACTGAAAATAACATTAGACTCCGGATAAATTGCAGCCTTAACCCAAAAATAATCTCCCAGAAACCCTGTCAGAAAACCAAACAGCCAAGTGAATTTCCGAGCAAGTATTAACAAAGTGAAGAAATAAACCTCATTACAATAGAGTCCCTCCTCCAACTTAACTGTAAAATGTTCATTTTGTAATCCCCTCCCCCACCCCAAAAAGCACTCATAAAATGGGAGAAAATGCCTACATTTTACTGCAGCACTCAATCTCAATGCTATCCCTGAGAATCTAAACATACACTCACCTATTTCTTTAATGTGTTGAAAAAGGAAAGTTAACATGTATTTCCAATACTAATTTTTTGCTTCCAGAGCTTTAACCACTCAGTAACACAAAAAAGGAATATTCTATGCCACAGAGTATATAGTAAATTCAAACCAACTGGGACAGGTATTCCCTGGTTTAACCTGCGAGAAACTACAGTACCTCTTCAATCATCATCAACAACTCTTGTTTTTCTAGTCTTAGGTAGCATTTGAAGAGTAACAACTGTGTTAAATTGTGGTTGTTTGGCTGTGTAGACAGTCACTGGAGGCTATATTCATTTCATTCTAAACTTGTGACAAATTAAGTTTTCAAAAGCAGTCTACATCCTCTGGCCAAAACTTGAAATTATATAATCTAAAAAAAAACGCAAAAAGAACCCTAAAGCCATTTATTTAACACCAATTAGGGATAGGACAATAGCAACTGGGGTTTCTTATCTCACCCTATTGTCCAAACTAAAATATTTTTAAGTCATTCTTTTGAAAGTCTTCTCAAAAACTTACTAGTCTTCAAGTTAAAAGGAATTATTCTAGAATCATACTGCTAAAAGCACAAAAGACTGAATTTAAAAGAAAAAATTTTATCTTGACTATATCCCTGGCATAGAAAGTTTATTTCAAATTATCAATTGAGAAGGCATTAGTAAGTAATCATTTCAAGAACTATTTTTATTTACATGTCTCCTAGAAAAAGGGTCCAGGGTCCAACAGAACACTCACTCATTACTGAACAAATTCTAATTTATTTGTGGGGGGGGGGGGGCGAGGTATAGAAATAATTTCTATAGAGGGAAAAACACACAGTATACTCACTTTCAAAATATATTTAATATTCCCTAATCCTCTATCTCGAATATCACTGAATTTTTAAATGAACTGTTAGTGTTGGTAAATTTAAAACCACCATTCTAAAACTTTAAAAAACAGAAATCCTGTTAATTATTCTGGGGCTGTTATGCATTTTCAAAGCCTCTGTAGTTAAAGAGTATTTTATGGTAGAACTATTTCCTATAACTGCTCTAGAAACATTACAGTCTCCGACTTAGTCCATAATCCTCATGTCTAAAACGTACTTCTGTATACCAGAAGCTGGCTTATCTTTTTTTTTTTAATGCTGATTAGACAAATAAGTCATTTCCATCGATACATAAAACACCCCTATAATTTAGGATCACAGGCAATCTAGATTACAGCTTATTTAAATGCAGAACCTGAAGTAACCTCCAGTGACAGAAGCATAGTGTTCAATATCATTTTACATGTTACAAACTGAGGCTTCATCTTACATACAAACAATGAACCCTGGCAGGGTTCTTCACCCTGAAGCCCCACAGATTATTTCTTTAAGGGTGTTAGTAGATAAGGCAATATAAACAGTAAGTTTGGAAGAGGTTTTCTAATAACCATCAACAATTGTTTAAGGCAGTAAAAAGAAAACAGTACTCCCACCACATTGTCCCTTTCTTCCGTTCATTTTCTTTCCCTGCTTTTCCAACAGGGGTGTGTTTCAAATTGAAATTCTTAAAACAATTATTCCGAAAACCAACAACACTCTAGAAACCAGTAACAGTCTTTGCCTCCTAGGAATGGAAATTGGAGGGTTTAGAGTAGGAGAGACTCACTTTTCAATGTTTTTGTACCTTCCAAGTGGTGCCTACACCAGTCATACTGGGTATAACCTATTCTAAATAAACAAGCAATAATTTTACTTTTTTTCCAAGAACAAACATTTCACAAACAGATTTCCATTTAACATTCTGGTTTATAAAGCACTCACAAGCCTCCCCACTCCCCTCCCCATAATCCTCTAAACAACCTGCTGCAACAAATACTGAAGCTTTCCTGCAGCCAGGGACCAATTAGGTGGATTCGAGACCAGGCGTTTGGAATCAAGGAGGTGAGCAATCTCACTGAATATTACTACCACTCTCACTCATCTCATTCAACTCCATTTAAAACCACTGCAGCTAGTCAGCTGGTACTGGCCTTCCTGTTTCTTTACGGTAGAGGTTTAATAACAAAAACAGGCTGGCTTTGAAGCGCTGCTAAAACTGCAAAAAGGAAGTTTTCACATTCGGGAGAGGGGAAAAAAGTTTCGACTTCGAGAAAATTTCATACCTTTCCCGTCTTTCCATTGGGGAAGCCTGAACTGCTAGTGAGACTTCGAGACGATGCTCTCTCCCTCTCACAACTGCTCTTTTGGTTAACTTTTCCACCCTAAGTGTCCTCAAACTGCCTTAGGAAGCAAACTAAGTCCTCCAACAACTCATGGATTTTTTTTTCTTCTTTTAAGGCATGTGCAAGACCAACAATTTAAATCATCACAAATTGATCAATGCATTAAGATTAGAAATGGAGGTGGGGAAAAAAGTAATAATAAAGACAGCCAAACCTCAAATTTAATCCACCAACTTCCATTTGCCATCTCCCAGCCTTCACACAAGAGGTAGCAAAATGCCTTTTTACTGAGAAAAACTGCTGAGAACCTGCCCGTGCCCAAAATGGAAATTCCGCAGATAATTAGCGTTAAAATATTAAAAATGCCCCAAGTGCAGGAGGCAACACAGCAACAAAATCCAACCCGATTCTGAGTTGGACGTGGAGGCTGGGGTGGGCGGTCGGTGGAGGTCTGCGCGGCTTCCCCCGCCCTTTAATTCTTCCGAGTAACTGCGAGAAGCCGAGGCAGCGGGAAGAGGGGGTTGAGGGGAGCTTTCAAAAGCAGCCCTGAGGCAGGGGAAGGATAAAACTTTAGGGACAGGAGAGGAAAGTGGAGCCCCGCGGTCCCCCCAAACTCCTTGGGGTGACCCCTCCCCGTGGCGACCCCTTCGCACCCCCACACACGCTGCCACCCAGCCTCGACTCCCCTCCTCCTGCCACGGGCCGCCCCAAGGCTGCAGGAAAGCCGCGCGGCCCCGACACCCCGAAACTATCTCCGCGCGTCCCCTGCTCGGCGCGCCCCTCAGCGCCTCCCAGAGCCGAAGCCGCCGGCTCGCGGCAGCCCGGGGAATTCGCCCTTTCCCTCCGCCTCGCACTCCACCCCCTCGCCCGCCGCCGCTCTTCCTTTATCTCCACTCACCGCCCGCCGCCATTTTCCTCGCAGCAGCTTTAAATCGGAAACTAGCCGCTCAGCGATCAGCACTCAGCCCGCAGCCGTCGCCGTCGCCGCCGCCGCCGCCGCCGCCGCCACCGACTCAGCCGCCGTGGCCGCCGCTGTCGCTGTGGAGGGGTGAAGCGGCAGCGGCTAGAGACGCGGCGCGGGGGCCGCCGGGATATGTAGTCCCGTGGCCACGCCCAGCACTACCGGTCCCAGGGGGCCTTGCGCGGCCTGGGCGCGGGGTGGCCCCGCCCAGTCAGGCTTCCGCGGCGCGAGGGCGTGGCGGTGTGGACCTTAAGGACGCTTTGGCTCACTTACCACCTGGGAGCTGCGGCCAGGGCTGGGGAACTGGAATGCAACCCTAGCCTTTCCCTTAATTTTCTCATATTTGTTTTCGTCTAGTAATATCTAACATTTATGGAGCGTTTATTGTGTGCCGAATATGGATCCTCAAAACGAGCATCCCTTAGGGACCAGTAAGGACCACTATTAGCTTCATCATTCAAATGAGCAAACTGAGACACAAGGTCAGAAGCCACGGGGCTGTATATTATATGCTAAAGTCACTGGATAAAAGGCTCTTGGGACAATAGTATATTCACTATATATTCTGTCCCGAAGTATCATGCCACGGAGAACTTGTTACCTACAAAAGGGAAGAGCTTGCTTTACAGGGGAGTGATCTGACAGACACCACCTTAATCAAGTGATCAAATTGCCAGTCACTATCACTCAGCATCACCAGTAATGGATCAAACTAATATTATGTGTCTCCTGATACGGTGCAACAGGGAAAACATAACTCCCCCCTCTGTAGGATTCTTGCCAAAAAAATAGCTAACCTGAACATAACTATGAAAAAACAATGAGGCAAATTCAGAATGTGGGGCATGCTACAAAACATCTAGCCTGGATTCTTAAAAATTTCAAAGCAGGAAAGGGGGTGAAAACCAAATGCAATAGGTGGGCCTTGACTAGATCCAGGGTTTTCTGTTTAATGTAAAAAGGATTTGAGGGGAAGTTTTTCATACGGACCATATATCACATAATAATATTGAATTGGAACTATATTCAATATCTTGTAACTTATGGTGAAAAAGAATATGAAAACAAATATATGTATGTTCATGTATGACTGAAGCATTATGCTGTACAACAGAAACTGACACAACATTGTAAACTGACTATACTTCAAAATATATATATATGAAAAAAATTAAATCAGTATTAAATGTCTTGAGTGCAAATAGAATAAAGTAAATAAGCACTTACCAGCTCCACCATGCTATTTCCCACCTGGACTATTGCAGTAGCTTCCAAAGCATTCTCCCTGCTGCCATTCAGATACTAAGCACCACGTTACATGTTGAGAATCCACAGATGAAATACTAAGACCCTGGGTAACCTTTCACCTGCCGAACTGCAGCTGTCTCCCAGCTGCTCTGCTTGCTTCTCCCATTAGTCATCCTATAAGCTACTCCCCTCTCAGTAGCCAGAGGGATCTTTGAAAAACCATATATTAAATTATGTCACTTCCAACCCAAACATGTTCCAATGGCATCCCCTTGTATTGGGGATAAAACCCAGACTCTGATTTGGTCTCTGCTTCCTCTCTGATCTTCTCATTTCTTACCCCATGCCAGGCACGAACATTCCTAATGTTTCCTGAACATACCAAGCATGCCTCAGATCCTTTCACTTGCTGTTCCCTTTGCTGCTTGGAATTTTCTTTCTTCCAGGCTTGCACCCTATTGTCACTCAGATAAATGCTGAACTGTCTCCTCCTTAGGTAGAGCTTGTAAAGTATCATACACACACACACAAGTCACATCACCCTTCTTTATTTTTCTTCATAATGACTGATATTACCTGAATGTTTTAATTGTCCATCTCCCTCTCTAGACTATAAGCTCCAAGAGGGCAGGGAATTTGTCTATTTAGTTCACTGCAGTGTCTCCAGCACCTAAATTAATGTCTGACCTATAGTAAGCACTTAGTAAACATTTGTGGAAAAAAGAAAAAGAAAGGAAAGGATGGAGGAGGAAAAGGAGGGGGGAAAAGGAGAAAGGAAAGGAGAAAAGAAATCAACCATCAATTCTATCAATATTAATTATTATGTATATTCACAGAAAGTGTAACTGACAAAACAATTAAAAAACATGCACAAGTTGTTTGAGAACCCAAGGACAGACCTCTAACTCAAAGGGTGTCAGAGAAGGCTTCGGGGAGGAAGGAACTTCTGTACTAACTATGGCAGGATTTCCATGGAACCTGTACAGGATCCTGTGCTGCCACCTGAGAAACATGACTATAGACTTAAAATCTAAGCCAAACGAATGACACACACTAGTAAACAGTCTATGAAGATGGCTACCATCATCCCTTCGTCCCTGTTTGCACAGGCCACCACTCCATCAAGAGGTAAACGGTATTTCCTTTTCCTTGAATGGGATTTGCATCACAGCAATTTTACCAATGGAAATGGTGCAAGTTACATAGTAGGCCTCTCAAGCCCATGCCTTAAGATGATTGGCAGCTTCCACGTCCTTCCTTTTGGAATCCAGCTGCCATGCTATGGGAAGCCAAGCCATATGGAGAGGCCACATGGAGGAAAACTGAGGCACTGCAGTCAACAGTTTCAGCGAAGATCCCAGGCAAGAGCCAACAATGAGTCACCCTTCTTGCACATTCCAGTCCCTACAGCCCCCATCAACAAGATCTGGAAAAGAAGAACCACCCGCTGAGCCCAATCAACCTACAGTATCATGAGAGATTAAAAAAAAAGATTTTTCTTTAAGCCATTAAAGTTTGTACTGGTTTATTACACAGCAACTGATAACTCAGACATCCCATGTGTGTGGGCTTCTGTTGAATTGTGGTTGAGAAATTTCAATAGGCTGGAAGAGTGGTCTCAAATTCAGAAATTACCCCAGTGAAATTATTTGGCCTAAGGGGCACAGAAGCATAAACTCAGTGAAAATGGAATTAGGTCAGGTAGCTAAAGCCCTCCAAAAATTAAGAGATTCTCCTAGCAACATTTTTTTAATTTAATTTTTTTAATTTTTATTTGTTTTTAATTGAAGTATAGTCAATTTACAATATTTTGTTAGTCTCTGGTGTACAGCATAGTGATTCAGTTATACACATATGTGTATATTCTTTTTCATATTCTTTTTCATTATAGGTTACTTCAAGATATTGAATGAAGTACCCTGTGCTTATGTATCAGGACCTTGTTGTTTGATCTCTGTAACATTTCTCATTGCACAAAGCTTCTGTTTCCATATTCCCAGGATGGGTGCTATGCCAGTCAGGCTTCTTGGGTTGCAAGCAACAATAACAGACTCTGTAATGTAATAAAATGATACACAGAAACTCAGAATCAAAGGGAAATCTGAAAAACCAAGCCCAGAAATGTCAAAAACCAGGAGAAATGAAGATCCTAAACATGTTATCTGGGACCAGCAGTAAAATCTAGAGAGGATCAATCATTTGATCCCATTTTCTCATAACCCAGTTCCAAAATTAAAATTCAAAAAAGGAATTGGTTCAATTGGTCTAGCTTGGGTCACATGTTGTATATGCAAACAACATGCTACCAAACCGATAATAATGCTAACTAACCTGCCTACAACCTATTTTCTTTCTTTTTTTTTTTTTTTTTACTTTATTTTATTATTATTTGGAAGGGGAGGAATTAGGCTTATTTATTTACTTTTTCAATGGCAGTACCAGGGATTGAACCCAGGACCTCACTCATGCTAAGCATGAGCTCTACCACTTGAGCTATACCCTCCCACACTACAACCTATTTTCAAATGATTCAGGTGGGAAAAAAAAATTACATATACATATACAAACACACACGGAGAGAGAAAGTGCATGTGAGCAAATGCGACAAAAGTTTATCAATTGGTAAATCTAGTTTCAGGAGTACATAAGTGTTTATTCCATTACACGTGCAAGTTTTCTGTAGACTTGAAATTTTCCAAAATAAAAAGGGGGGGCGGCTTATGGCACAAAAAAGATAGTGCTGGCCAGCACTCAGAAACTCTCTATCTACTAGGCACTATTCAAAGTACTTTACATATATTAACCCTCACCATAACCCTAAGCAATGAGTCTTTTATTATCTCTGTTTTATAGATGAGTAAAGAGAAGCATTGAAAAAGGAAATAAGTTGCCCATGGTATGAGCACTAAGTGCTAGAGTGAAAATACGAACAATAGCTCACAAACTCATGTTCTTAACTATGTTTTCTGCCTCTCCAGAGACGCAAAAACAATAAAGACATTCAATTGTCATAAAAACATGTCCAGAGGTAGACAGTTTCAGAATGTGTTCATCAGAGACCAGGATATTACAATTCTTCTGCTCCACCATCTTCAGTATACTGGCTTTCTGCCCAGTTTATAGCCTCATGGGCACAAGATGGCTGCCACAGCTGAAACATCACATCAACTCACAATCAAGTCCAAATGCAGGAAGCAGAAGAGTGAACAGATGTCAAGAGAGACATTATATCTCTCAAAATTTATTTTCAGATATGAAACTCTCCCAAAATTACTCTCTTCCCCCACAGTGTCCCCCCACCCCCAAAACCACTATCCCCTTACATCTCATTACAGTGGAGATATGGGCCACATGGTCACCCTCGCTGCAAGGTAATCTGAGAACCCCAGCATTCACTACTTCAGCCACAGGCTTTAATAAGGGATGGGTGAATGCTTCTCAGTTGTCTGGTCTAGCCCAGAGGCTCTACTTCTGTCCCTACCTTCACAGTCCCCTATATTCTTCCCTCTTTTAAGGCGTTGGTGGTACAGTGGTGAGCATAGCCGCCTTCCCTGTATTCTTCCCTCTTTTATTGTGTGATACTATAGCCTAATGGTTAAGAGTGTGGGCTTTAACATGCACTGCCTGACTTGCTCAGCCGGTTCTGCTGCTTATAAACCTGTATGCTAATGGCCGGTTACTTGGACTTTCTGTGCCTCCACTTCCTAAAATGGGAACCACAATAATAACAATAACACCTATTTCATAGGGCTATTATGAGGATTAAATAAAACAATACAGGAAAAGCCCTAAGAACTGAGTCAAACACAAAGTACACCCTCAATAAATGTTCATAATGATTATGGATGGCAGTTCCAAACTTACGGTTTATGGGAATTAATAGCCAAAGGTTAGGAACGATTTCTCCCTTTCCTCCCGATTTTGCCTCATTATAGTTATTACAGTCTGAAATTTCCCTGCAAGTGAAGATTGCTAGGGTGTATACCTAAACCCTGCACATGCCTAAAACTCTGTTTCGAAATACCTAATCTGAAAATGAGCTGGCACTGGTCCAGGCTCCACCCCCAGACGTACTCTGAACCATACTACTCACCAGGTAGGTCACACAGTTGAGGGGGAGCAGACAGACTGAAGTGATTTAGAGCCAGTGAATGTTTTGCTATTTTGCTTAAAAGGGGGGCAGCATCTCTGTCAAGAATCACATTTAGGACAAATTTTGGGTAGTGAAGGGCTGCCCGAGCCCTTCAATCCAAAGTAAACTTGTTCATGCCTCCTGCTTTTTTTTTTCTCTTAACCATTTTTTTAAAGCGTGATATAAACAAGATTTTTTATTAGTGAAGTAAAAAAAAAGTAGTGAAAGATAGTACAATCCCAAGAATTGGGAGTGGGCCAATCCAAGAGATACAATTGACATACGACATTATATTAGTTTCAGATGTGAAACATAATGATCTGATATCTGTATTTATTGCAAAACGATCACCACAATAAGTCTAGTTAACATCCATCTCCACATATTGTTACAGATGTTTTTCTTGTGATGAGAACTTTTAAAATCCACTCTCTTAACACCTTTCAAATATTCACTACAGTATTATTAACCATAGTCACCATGCTGTACATTACGTCTCCCATGCCTCCTGCTTTAAACCGAGATCGGGGGTGACAACCTGTGATTTTTGTGCCCGAAGTGGCACATGAGCCCATAGAAACTGGCACCTGGGCTGGCTGCAACAGACTTTCCCCTCCCCACCACCTGCAAATGACTTTCCATGGCTAGAATTTTAAGTCCATCTTTTTTCCTTTCTGAGACTTACTTCTTAAATGCACTTGCTCTGGGAAGAAATAATTTGCTACCCAATGCTTAAAAAGTACTCACTGTAGGAAGGCTAAAAAACCATTTTTTTAAGTGTTGGCAAGGATAAAAGGATGAGGATAACCTGGAACTTGCACACATTGCTGGTAGGATTGTAAGATGGTGTAGCCATTTTGGAAAACAGTTTGGCAGTTCTTTAAAATGTGAAACATAGAGTTGCCCTATGACCCAGAAGTTTCACTCCTAGGCATATACCCAAGAGGATTTAAAACACATGTCTACACAAAAACCTATACAGAAATCTTCACATCAGCGGTGTTCATGTTAGCCAGAAGCAAAAAAACCCTAAGTAACCAGCAACTGATGAATGGTTAAATCAAAGTGGTCTGTCCATACAATGGAATATTATTAGGTAATAAAAAGGAGTGAAGTACTGATACCTGCTATAACATGGGTGAATCTTGAAAACATCATGCCAAGTGAAATAAGCCAGTCACATGCTATATGATTCCATTTAGATGAAATGTTCAAAATAGGCAAATCTATAGAAACAGAAAGTAGCTTAGTGGTTGCTGAAGATCAAAGGATGGGGGTGCTGGAGGTCAGCCTCTGGGAGGGGGGTGTTAGGTTTCTTTTTGGACTGATGAAAATATTCTGAAATTAGAAAGCAGTGGTGGTTGTACAACTCTGTGGATATACTAAAAACACTGAAGTGTACACTTTAAAAGGCTGAATTTTATGGCATGTGAATCAGATCTTTTTTTTGGCTATTTTTAAATTGAAATATAGTTAGTTTACAATGTGTTAATTTCTGATGTATAGCATAATGTTTCAGTCATACATACACATACATATATTCATTTTCATATTCGTTTTCATTATAGGGATTATAGGATATTAAATTTAGTTCCCTGTGTTATACAGTTGTTGTTTATCTATTTGATATATAGTATTTAGTATCTGAAAATCTTGAACTCCCAATTTATCCCTTCCCGTCTCCTTTCCTCCTGGTAACCATAAGTTTGTTCTCTACATCTGTAAGTCTGTTTCTGTTTTGTAAACAAGTTTGTTTGTGAACCAGATCTTAATGAATCTGTTTTTTTTTTAAGTATCCATTGTGGTTAATGCAATTGTGATGTTAGTCATTTTCATATCTTGTTCAGAGATATGAAAAAGAAAAAAATGTAAACAATGGTAGAATGGTATAAGAGGGAAAAATAAGTCTTTCCCACCCATGTTCCCTGATCCTCCTGTTTCTAGGGACACCACTGTCACCATTCTCTTGTCCTTCCAGAGACATTCTATGCACACACAACCTTATATATGTGTTGCTTCTTATACAAACAGAGCCAACCATTCACAATGTTTCACCCCTTGTTTTATCACTCATTAATTGATTGTGGAAATTACCCCACAAGAACCTTATGATAAGAGACATAGCAAGCTGTCCTGGTTTTTAACAACTTTTGTTAAGTCAGTGGGTGTTATGAGTAGACATTCAACTTGTTTTCTTACTTTTACTATTACAATCAATTTCCTTGTACCTCTCACTTTAAAGAAACATTTAAATAGTTACTGCTAATCACAAAATACAAAGAAGAAAGTAGAGATCTCACTAATGAACTTTTTCTACATGAACTCAATGATGTGAAGCTTAGATCTTTCAGCACTAGCAGAGGAATGGGACCAGAGGAGGCCATGAAGAGGAGACAAGGAAATTCTCTAGCAATGGCAGTGTTTTGGATCAAGGCAGTTCTGTGTCTCAAAAATGAAAGCATCACCAACCCTGGAGCTTTTTGGCTCTGATATGAAAGGACATCCTTGAAGATGGCCAAATCAGTGTCTCCAAAAGGCAATACTGGAGTTGGCTTCATGAGATGGTAACATGTTTTCCAGATGGTGGGTCAAAGCCCATTCTTGGGTTTGGAAATCAATGTCATGGGATTGGCCCACTATTTTTAAAAACTGCCATGTAATTTTACCAAATATCGGAAAGGATCTCATATAGTATGTATTATTTCTTAAAATTTTATCTGAAGTATATATAGAAGTGTGAATACTGAATCACAATGTGAAATATATTTGTCACTGTGATTCACAAGCAAATGCTCAAAGACATTAAACAAGAAGGGTGACTTTTTTGGCCTCCACACTCTCTTTCATAACCTCAAACTTTCCTGCCAGCCTTAGTAAATAGAACAGAGAACCAAATCCCCCCTCCCCCTCAAGTATAAATTCAAGTTGAGAAGTGGGGCAGGCTGCAAGGGGGAAGGGGATGGTTTATGAGACAGCAGCTTTGAGGAACCAGTTTAATCCTCACCCCTTCTCTAGAGAGGGATAAATTTGAAGACTAGCTACTCTTCAGCAAAATCTCTCCACCTTGGTTTAGGGGCTTTCATTACATTTTCCCTCCCTTCCTCCTCTTTTCCTTCTTTCCTACTAAATTCTACGAAGAAGCTGCAAGGTCAAATCACTCAGCTACCCAATTCTTCTCCCAGAAGCAACCACTATTATCAATTTCTTAGGCGTTATATAAGAGATGTATTTAAGAGGGGTGGGAATAGCTCAGTGGTAGTGGGCATACTGATTATGCAGAAGGTCCTAGGTTCAATTCCCAGAACATCCACTTAAAAAAAAATTTTTTTTTTTTGGCTGAGGGAGGTAATTAGGTTTATTTATTTTTAGAGGAGGTACTGGAGATTGAACTCAGGACCTCATGCATGCTAAGCATGCACTCTACTGTTTGAGCTATACCATCCCCCCACAAAAAAAATTTTTTCAAAGATGTATTTACAAGTAAACACATGTCTACATATATGTATAAGTTTTTGTAATGTAAATAATGCGTACTATACCCTCTGCTTTTCTCCTGACTGTTTTTACTCACAGTATCCAGGAGATCTTTTCAAACTGGTATGTGTTGAACAGCTTCATTATATTTTGGGTTTTGTTTAAAATATTTTTTTTGGCAGGGAGGTAATCAGGTTTGTTTATTTATTTATTTGTTTGTTTGTTTGTTAAATGGAGGTACTGGGACTTGACCCAGGACTTCACAAATGCTAAGCACACCCTCTGCCGCTGGGCTCTACCCTCCCCCACCTTCATTATGTTTTCCTGGCTGCACAGCATCCAATCACATGGAGTCTTAGGGCTTTTAAAGGTTGGCTGACCCCAGCCCTGGAATTATAGTTAATTATTTTATTTTATTTTTTGTAATGAAGTTGAGTTTTAAAGTGATGACAGTAAGCTCATTTAAAAGGATAAACCCTCTTCTAATTATTTAGTAATTATAGAGTAGGAACATCAGAGAAATGGATGTGTTGGGGCATAAAAACAGTGTCTATACCAGGGGTGAATGGATAAGCCAATTTAAGAGTCTATCTTTAAAAAAAAAACAACCCTCTGGCTATATTTAATCAACTGGATTGCAGACTCTATTAAGGATAAATTGCTATAGTATCAATCATGATGTCTGCCTCACCCACAGGCCCTTCTAAAGGAAGGGCAGAAGTCACTGTCATTGGTATTATGTGACTGGCCACTTCTGCTCACACCACAGCGGACTGAATCCAATATGGGGGCATCAGCCCTAAGGGCACCCAATGCAGGGGCTGGTTAGTGACTTCTGAGATGGCTGGGTACAAAAATATTTGGCCAAACAGGAAACAGGCTGACTTGTCAGATTTCCATTTAAGTTGAGTTTAAATCAGAAACTACAGAGTGAATCAGCTAGTTAATAAAAGGAGTTGCAGAAAAAAATACTAAAAAAGAAAAATGAAGGCAGTTCATTCCCAGCAATATAGCAGATTTAGATAACCTGAAACACCCTACCCCCGACTACAAAAACATCTGAAAATTCTGGGTAAAAGAAAACAGACACTCTTTCAGATGAATAACTGAGTTCACAAGAAAGTAAGGGAAATCCCCAGGGGCCAAAAAACAAAAATAGAACTGAAAACCAAACCAGTAAGTGCAAACCGATACCATGACTGCCAGGAGAGAGAGGTATCTCAGGGAGCCAGGGTCTCGGGTTAGGCAGCGGGCCTGTACAACCCTGAACAACAACACACAAACAATCCTGGGAAACAGACTGCCAAGCAAAGGTGGGATCAGACCCCTGGAACTTCAGCAGACAGGATGTTAGGATCAAAACCATGGAAGAGACAGGATATCAGTGCTAAAGACATCGAAGAAGGGACCATATTTACGTGAAAAGAACAATATATTTCATATATATACACAAAGTCTAAGCAAGTTTAACCAGGAAGCAAGCAGAGTTGAGGGGCAGGGAAGCTGGTAAGGTGGCAGGAAGGGAAAGAAGACCCAGAGTGAATCAAAAATAGAGAAAGTAACTGACTTGGTTTAGAACAAGGCTTAACTTGGCTGGTGGCACGTAGCGCACCGTCACCACGTGGTGAAGACCAGCAGAGCTCTCTGTAGGACCCAAGAGTGCCTGTGAGGCCTTCCTCATTCACTCACCTTCTTGCCAAGTGCTTACAGAGTACTGTATTTATTTCCCATCGCTGCTGTAACAACCTGCCACAAGTATAGTGGCTTAAAACAACACGAAGATATTATCTTACAGTGTTGGATGTCACAAGTTTGGAATGGGTCTTCTGGGGCTAAAATCAAAGACCTCCTTCCTTCTGGAAGCTGTAGGGAAGTATCCATTTCCTTGCCTTTCCAGCTCCCAGTGGCTGCCCACATTCCTTGACTGGTGGCCTCCTTCTGTCTTCAATGCCAGCACTCACATCACTCCCACTTCTGCTTCTGTTGTCACATCTCTGATTCAGATCCTCCGGCTTCCCTCTTACAACGACCCTTGTGGTTACGTTGAACCCACTCAGGTAATTCCAGATAATCGCTCCATCTCAAAATCCTTGACTTAATTATGTCTACAAAGTCTCCTCTAAGGGGACATAGTCACAGGCACTTATTCTGGGACGGGGGAAGGACAACTGAACAAGACAAGACTGTTCCCAGGGAGCTCAGGTTTGGGGCGGTGGGAGAGGATGGGAAGAGGCATGAATAATCCCAAAGAAACACAAAAATAATATGAGAAAGTGACCAATGCTATGAAAGAAATAATCCAGGTGCTAGAACAGAGACTAGAGGCTACTTTAGGATGTGTGGTCAGACTGCAGAAAGGAGGTGACATTTGAGGTGACACACAAATGATGACAAGACAGCAGCCCTCAAAATATCTGAGGAAAGAGAACTGCCTACAGAGGGAGCAAAGGTGGGGAGCCACCTGGGGCATCGCGGGAGAGCAGGCAGGCAGTATGGCGGAGCAGGACAAGGCAGGTGATCCTGATTCTGTTCCTCCTGCGGGGCCTCTTTATTTGGCTCTTACTGGCTTTCTATGAGGATGATGCCACAGGTAAGTTTCCAATAAATATCCTTACCACAGGCTCACCCTCTCCTAAAGTCCATTGAGTGAGTCTTCATATGTTACAGCCAAAAGCTCCAAAGTTATATAGGACACAAAATATTATGTGGTATCATTTAAATGGTACAGCTTCTTTGGAAAACAATCTAGCTCCTAAAAGGGTTAAACTTAGAGTTACCACATGACTCTGCAATTCCACTGGTAGGGTATCTACCCCAGAGATGTGAAAACATGTGTCCACACAAAATCTTGTACATGAGTGTTCATAGCAGCATGCTTCATAAGAGCCAAAAAAGTGGAAATAACCCTCAAATCCATTAACTGATGAGTGGATAAACAAAATGTGGTATATCCACCAAGGGAATATTATCCAGTCATAAAAAGGAATAAAGTACAAACACATGCTACATGGTGAACCTTGAAACATTATGCTAAGAAAGAAGCCAGTCACAAAAGGCCACATATTGTATGATTCCATTTATAGGAAATGTCCCAGTAAGCAAAACCATAGAGATAGAAAGAAGGTTAGTGATTACCAAAGGATGGGAGAGGGAGTGGTAGAGAGTGACTACTCATGGGTGCAGGGTTTCTTTTTGGGGTGATAAAAATGCTGTAACATTGATTGTGATGATGATTGCACAACTCTGAATATACTAAAAACCAGCTGAATATTGTAAATATCTATATATTTTCTAAGAGAAGCCTTTATTTCCTTGTTTCACAAAGCTGGCTGAGTTAGTTGCTTTAAGTATATTTTTATTTGAATTATTTTATTTAAATGGATGAATTGTATGGCATGTGAACCATATCTCAATAAAAGCTGTTATTTGAAACATGAGATACCGTCCCCACCCTCAAGGAACTGAAAGTCTTTTGTTCAGTTAAGGACAAAAAAGATCAAGTGTCAATTGCCCCAGAAGTTACATTGAGAGGATGATGACTACACAAGAGAAATGTCAGTAATCACATTAAGACACATTTCTTGAGTGATACTATGCGCCAGACACATGTGGAAGCAGTTCCTAAAATCAAAGCTTCAGTCCAAAGGACTTGATACATTTCCAATGAGTGTCCTGGAGAAATTCCATCCCCCATTCTGGGCCTCAATTTCCCCATTTCTGAAATGAGCCATTTCCATTTGACATTTCCCCATGGGCAAGTATGATGATTTTTGGTAAAAATATCCAAACAACATTAAATAGCACTGTGAGAAAAAGCACCCCCTCTAAAACCATCTTCCAATTCTTCCACCTTTAGTAGGAAGTCTCAGTGTGGTGTAATTTCCTTTTTTCACAAAGGACAAGCCATCTGAAATCCTAAAGCTCCTAGCAGGCAATGGGATTTAGTCAAAATGTAATCAGAGTATGCTGAGTCACTGATTTTACTTTCCATTTATATCTAGGGGTGCAGGTTTTCTGCTTACACATAGAACGTTTCCTTTTGAAATACAATTTATACAGCTAAAATTAAGCAAATTAATTTTAAGAAAAATACTAACCATACACCAGAAATTGACACATTATAAACTGACTATACTTCAAGTTAAGTAATTAATGATTAAATTTTAAAAATATTAACCAAATAAATAGGTGGTACAATGATATGGCAAAAAATCATAAAGCTAGAACAGGAAAGATAGAAGCCAACTTTAATTCACTCTGCCCATTTCGCAGGCCAGGAAGCTAAGGCCTGACATAGTGGACACAATTCTAGCATTATTTTGCTGACTCCAACATGTTTGAGCAGCCGGAACCACTTGGCATGGGGGTTGGCAGAGGATGTTCGGGCATTCAAAGTGCACTACAGAGTAATGAACCCCTGGAGGTTCCATCCCGACAGGTCTGGAGTTCAGGTACGCAGGTTCTGAATCCCCAAGTGATTTTGTTACCCATTCCTCCCCATCTTGTCCCCATTATACAGATCCATTCATTCAGCGAACTTTTGTCTGGTTACTACCATGCACCAGGCACACAGCTAACCCCAGGGAATATAATGGTGAGCCCTGGGGAAGCACACTCCCTGCTCCCAGGGAGTCTAGTGATGGGGGAAGAGGTGGAAAATAAAAGTTGCATACTGGGGGGAGGGTATAACTCAAGTGGTAGAGGGCATGCTTAGCATTCATGAGGTCCTGGGTTCAATCCCCAGTACCTCCACTAAAAAAAAATTAAATAAATAAACCTAATTACCTCCTCCAAAAAAAAAAAAAAGTTGAATACAGAAGCAAGATAATTAAAGATTATGATCAGCGCTATAAAAGAAATATATGGGGAGGGGCTTCAAGATGCCGGAGTAGAAGGACACGGAGCTCATCCTTTCCCACAGATACATCAGAAATGCAACTACGTGTGGAACAGTTCTCACAGGATACCTACTGCTCGGACAGAAGATCTTGTACAAGTGAAGCTACAAGGAAAATCTTCACGAAACCAGATAAACAATAAGGGCCTACTGTACAGCACAGGGAACTATATTCATTACTTTGTAATGGCCTATAATGAAAAAGAATATGAAAAGGAATATATATATATATATACACAACTGAATCACTATGCTGTACACCAGAAGTTAACACAACAATGTAAATCAACTCTACTTCCATTAAAAAAAATACATGGCTTATTATGACAGGCCAGAGAGCAATCACAGAACTACTTGTTTAGTTCATTTTTTATTGTATTTATTTATTTACTTTGACTAGGTAATATATTAATGAGGTTCCCTCGTAGAAGCAACGAGGGTTACCTGTTCCAACAAGCTTGGTGTGTGCAGGACCTGGAGGACTCTGGTGCACCTGGAGTGTGATGAGCAAGGCAGGAGAAGTGATAACTTCAGGCAGGGAGGCAGGGGTTGGGACATGCAGGTTCTTGTTGATTGTAAAAGAAGTTTGCAGTTTATTCTAATAGCAATAGCCACGGAGGTGTTTTCAGCAGAGTGACATGATCTGACTTGCACGTTGCAAAGATCACTTGGGCAACTGGGGGTGGAGGGCAGGAGTGGGAGAGGCCACCGGAGAGGAAGTGGCTGCAGTCTTCAGGTGAGAGGGGATGAGAGCTTGGACCAGGATGGTGTGGGAGAAAGGGATGGATTTGGGGTTTCTACTGATGCTAGAACAGAGAAAATTTCAAGAGAGATTAGATGTGGAAACAAGGGAAAGCAGAGGTTTGAGCCCCCAGGAAGACAGGGTTGTCAGGTTTTATGGGTATTATAGTGTCTGTAATTTACTTCAAAATACTTCTATAGACAAGGTGCTATATACAAAAGAGATAAAGAGCAAAGTCCTACTGTATAGCACAAGGAACGATATTCAATTTCCTGTAATGAGCTGTAACGGAAAAGAATCTGAAAAAATATATATGTGTGTATATGTATAACTGAATCGTTTGGCTGTATACCTGAAACTAGCATTGTAAATCAAGTACACTCCAATAAAAAATAAGAATTCTTTAAAAAGAATAAGAAAAAGAATTATATATACATATAACTGAATAACTATGCTGTATACCAGAAACTAACACAGTGGTGTAAGTCAACTATACTTCAATAAAAAAAAAACTTCAATAGACACTTTGATATTATATAAATGCAGTTTAAGCCAGTGATTCTTGTAGCCTATGGACCAACAGCATCCACGTCACCTAGAACAGATTAGAAATGCAGATCCTTGACCCCATCCCAGAGCTACCAAGTCAGAAATTCTGGAGATAGGGCCCAGCAATGCAGGCCCCCGCACTTAGTGATTGAACAAGCCCTCCAAGTGGTTCTGATACATGTTCAAGTTTTAGAACCTTTGGTTTAAGCGATGATTCTGGGGATGGTTGGCTAACTGGCTATCAAGAATGCACAACACAGGAATGATTAACCAGCATCCTAACAGAAATGGCCAGGCTGTCAAAGGAAGAGAGAAGTGAATCTCAAAGGGCAGTGGAGACAGGTAAGAGACAAAGTCAGGGCTCTTGCAAAGGAATCTTATCAGAGGAAGAGAAACAATGTTGGACGTGCCTGGAACAGCTCTTGTAGGTGTGGCTCTCTGAGCCCTGGGAAAAAACAGGCCTTATCTTGAAAAGAGGAAGAATGGGATGCAAAGAAGTTTGCAGCAAACAATAGCAGTCCAGGCCTTGTTAGAGAGAACAGAGTTGCGTGGAAAAGTAATGAAGGAAAAAAAAATTTCTTTTAAAGCAGAGTTCTGACCCCCTCCCCTCAAAAAAAAAAAGAGTATACTATGAGGGGAAAGGTTCATTTCTAAGAACAGAGAAGACAGACCAACTACGTAGGTGCAGAGGGACCTGGAGACCAGAATCAGGGTCTGGGTTCACCAACTAGGGAGCAGACACGATCTTGGCCAATGCATTTCTCCTTTCTGTGATTTTAATATTTTCCCCTCTAAGGAGTTGGGCTGTCAGTTGTAATAAATTGAAAAATCATTCCCATGAAGGACATATATACCATTACCTTTGTAGTATTTTGCCAAAATCTTTAACCTGAATCTAAATCTGGAAAAGCAATCAGACAAATCCAAATTGAGGGACAGTCTGTCGAGCTGGCCTAGACTCTGAAATAAAAAAATTGCCTTGAAAGGCAAAGAAAGGCTAGGAAGATGTTCTACATCGATTAAAAGAGTCACAGAGGAGGCCTGACAATTAAATGCAAAAGTCAATCCTTGACTCCTGAATTTTTTTTTTTGAAGTAGCTATATAAAATTTTATTGGGACAGTTGGGGAAATTTGAGCCTGAGGGGGTACAGCAGAAAACAGTTTCATGTTCGTGATGGATTTCCTGAGCATGATGATGACGGTGTTCAGTGAGGCAGGATAGGGCCCTTGTTCTTAGGAGGCAGAGGCTGGGTTCCTTACAGGTGAAGAGCCGCTCCGTTTGCATGGAGCTCTCAAATTGTTTAGGAAACAAATAATAAGCCACAAGTATCTGGAAGAAAAGAAATACTGCTTCTTCTAATCCTTGTCTTTTGAAATCCATCCTCCCCCCTCCAAATCTGGGCGGGCACTAGGGTGACCAACCCATCCCAGTTTGTCCAGGACTTTCTTGGTTGTAGCACTTAGAGTCCTACATTCCAGAAAGCCACCTCCGTCTGGGAAAAGCAGGATAGACAGTTGATCGCCCTACAGGGAGACCCAAATATCCTCAGCCAGGCGTATTAAGTTCTTCTTATCTAAAATGAAGGTATTTCATTTAAAAGCCACCTTTTAGCTTCCCCCTGGGTCCTAAGAATTTTCTCTAGGATCAAGTCCTTACTTACCTGAAAATCCTTGGGAGAGAAGCAAAAACAGCAATGGCCAATGCAGCTGTGGAAACCAGGTGACCAGGACCTGGGAGCTGAACCTGAGTTAAATCCCGGAAAACGTATGAAGCCCTACATTGAATTGTTAAATTCAAATTAGTGAGAAGTTTTTAGCTCCTTTCCAAGAATTATATTCATAAGAAAGCAAATGACTAGGGGCTAAATCCTATTATCCCTTCAGCTCTCAATGAAAAAACCCTGTTGCTCAGCTGCTTCCTCTTTCCCTGCCACTCCTGTTTGAGTTCTCCTGTCTTGAGTTAACAGCAGGATTGGCTCAGGGGCAGCCCCTAGAGCCAGACTGTCTGGATTCAAAACCTGCCTCCGCTGTGACCTTGAGCAAATTACTTAACTTCTCTGTGCCTCAGTGTCTTCCTTTGCAAAGTGAGGATTATGATCCTGATCATAGTGTAGAAATGCTATAATCGTTAAGCAGATTAATATGAGCTAAATGCTTAGAATAGAGGTTGGCAGACTTTTTCTATAAAGGGCCAAATAGTAAATATTTCAGGCTGTGGCCATATGGTCTGTGGTCTAGTCGACTCAGGAAAGCAGCTGTAGACAATATGTAAATGAATGGGTGTGGCTGTGTGCCAATAAAACTATCCAGAAATAGGAAGTGGAACCAAAGACTGGGACCAGCCCCGATGTGCTTAAAGAGTTAAACTGTGGCACATCCTTTCCATGGAATAGCACTCAGCGATAGAAAGGAACAAACTAGGTGGTGGGTATAGCTCAGTGGTAGAGCGCGTGCTTAGCATGTACGAGATCCTGGGTTCAATCCCTGGTACCTCCTTTAAAAAAGTAAAATAAAAAAATAAAGTGGGTCTTGAAAAAAAAAAGGAAGGGGACAAATTATTGATACACACAATAATTTAGATGAATCTCCAGGGACTTATGCTGAGCATAAAAAAAAGAAAGAAAGAAAAATCCCCCCAAATTATACACCATATGGTTCCAGCTGTACAACATTTTTGCAATGACATTTTTAGAAATGGAGGACAGATTAGCGGTTGCCCGTGGTTAGGGATGAAGTTTGAGGGCAGCACCTGGGAGAGAGGTGGGTGTGGTCATAAAAGGGTAAAATGAAGGAGTATCTTGACTGTGGTGGCAGATACACAAAACTGAGACAGGAGGGAAGGGGGCAGGGCACAGCCATTAAAGGAGTAACGCAGCAATTAACACCAAAATGGTGGGAGATTCAACTCCTAGTAGGCCTTGAAGCTCCAGGTGGCGGGAGATTTGACCTTGAGCTTCGGTATACACTCATTGCAACGTATTAGCATGATAAATAACATGCCCACAGGCGCCAATGACATTTCCAAGGCTAATTATGAAAGGTCAAAGAGTGGGCAGTGGCCCAACTCCTGGGAATCCCAGCCCCTTCCCCAGGGTAGTTGGAATGGTCCTCCCACTTGTTGGCATGTGAAGCTACCAAGCCCATAAAAACTGGCAGCACCACGCCTTGAGGCCTCTCTGGCCCCTTGTCTTGGGAGGCAGATAGCACTCTGTCTGTAGAGTGTGTAACTACTTTTACTTTAACCTGAGCATCAAACCCCCACACCTTGAGGCCTTCTCTTGCCTACATTCCAAGCAGTATGTATCTCTCTAAATAAATCTACCTTTACTCAACAGTGGCTTGCTCTTGAATTCTTTGCTACAAGAAGCCAAGGAACCACACTTGGCAGGGCACGTCCCAGGGGCTCAGCTGAGACCTGGGACATGGCCCTCCTCTCACTGCACATTCATTTTTCCTGTATGAAAACCACAGGCAATAAAATTGTATAGAATTAATATGAACACCTGCACACAAATGAGTACAAGAAAAATGAGGGAAATCTGAAAAAAACTGGTGGATTGTATTAATGTCAATAATGAATGTGATATTATATTACATAATGTTATCATTGGGGGAAATGAGTAAAGTATACAAAAGATCTTCCTGTAGTTTTTCTTACAACTGCACGTGAATCTACAATTAACTTAATAATATTTTCAAAAACTGGTAGTGGGCTGGATCTGGCCTGTGGGTTGCAGTGCTAAATAGGGAAAGTCTTAGGCAACTCAGGAGGAGTTGGGCGCCTACTTATTTAAGGCTCACACTCTGACAAACTCTTCCGTCTCGGGGAAACCAGGACAGCTGATCACCCCACATATAAGTGTTACTGTTATTATTCTAACAACAGTCACACATCTGCAACATGTACGTGAATTCAGAGCTCTCCGGCATCTTTCCTGCTCACTCCAGTACAGCCAGCAAAGCCCCAGCACCTCCCCACGCAGCCAAGCAGCAGGAAGAGACAGCAAACAGCAGCTGTGGTCTTTAAATAAAAGGTCTGACTGGGGCCCTGAATTTGTTTAAGCTTGTCTTTCCCATGCATAACAATAGTCCCTAGGTACTGGGCACCTGCCATGTGTACAGTACAATACTAGGTCCCGGTGGAAAACTATTTGCATATCTTATCTCATTTAAACCTTGGCCAACTCAACAAGGTATGTAATATACATTATTCTCAGATTGGGGGCAGGGAGGGAGGCTCTGGCTAATCAAATCATCTAAGGACACACAGCTAGAAAATACCAGAACTTCATTAGAATTCAGGTCAGAGCTCCTGACCGTGAATATGAAACAGAGATTCTCAGGACTGACCATGTATTAGAATCACCTAAATCATCAGAAACCTTCCAACGCCCAGACCCCATGCCCAAACAGACTGATTCCATTGCTTGACGGAGATCCAAAGCATCAGCATTTTTTTTAAGTCCCCCAGTTAATTTGTTTTGTGTCTACCCCTACTGATGCCATTGCTAATTCATAACCTGACTCAGTTTTTCATACTTCATGCAGTGATCCATTAATGGGTCTTGAAAGCAATTTAATCTCTCTAATCCAGTCTTTTAAAGAGTAGGTTAGGAGAGGAGAGGATAAAAGAGAAAAGAAAAGAAAATACTGTATCACACATAGTAAAGTATTTTGAAAACTTTCATTTCAGGAGTGCGTGTCGTCATGGTATAAAATGTATTTCTTACAATGAGTCAAGATCAAAAATGATTGAAGCAACTCTTTAAGATTTGGTCAAATCTAGAACACAGATGTGTTCCACTTGGCTAGGACAAATTTTTGGACTTTTTAAAAAGTCTAAATTAGTTGCCAGTATTTGAATATTTTTAGATTTATTATAAGGATCTGACTTTCAGTCAAATTCTGGCTTCTTTTGAAATGCATATATGAAGGTGTGGAAAAACAAGGTCTACTTTCCTCTCTGGCCAGTATAAGGACCTGGAGAGGGGCATGGGCTCTCCAGTTTGCCAGGGTCCCCACCATTCCCTGATGTCTCCCAGACACTGGGGCTGAGGGAAGGTTATCACCGATTGTCTTCACAGGAGCCAGCTCTATTCATTTCATCTCTATCCCCTATTGTGCATTTTAGTTTCTCACTCCTACCCAGAAATTGAACTCCATCTGAGCTGAGATTCTCTCTGTTTTGGTTTTTATGACATTCCAAAAAGATAGCAGTACCATAGGAAGTATTCCATAAAGTTCAGGAAGGAAGGAAGGGAGGGAGGCTGGGAGAGAGAAAGCCAGCCCACCAGTGATTTGATTTGGTTAGAGCAAGCCACAGGATTAGGGTGGGTTTATTTATTCTCAATCTCCAGACATAGAAGCTGGAGCAAGGTCATTTTTTCTTGCTTGCTACTCAAACTGTGGTCCATGGAAATGTAGGCTTTTGAGGCCTCAACTGATTCTGCTTCATCAGAATCTGTATTTTTAAGACGATTCCCACCTTGGGAGTGGTGGGTATAGCTCAGTGGTAGAACCCGTGCTTGGCGTGCACAAGATCCTAGGTTCAATCCCGGGTAACTCCGTTAAGGGGGTAAAAAAAATAAAAAGATCCCCTATTATTCAGATTTAGCAGCACATTGCTATGAACCAGATTTCGCAAACACATTATAGAAGAAAGATGAGGTTTTTTTCTTTATCAGTTTTAACTTTACACCAAATTAATGCAAATGAGGCCACTGGTGCAAACAGAAGTGGCAAAAAAACATGCTTAAACTTCTCCTCCGGGCTTAGTCAGCACTCTTTCTGCCTTGTCAACTCCCTCTGAAATAAATATCTGAGGCTCCAGGGGTAAATCAAAAGCACATCCAAGGTGAAATGAGATGAGCCACAGCCCCTTGGAATTAGGTTTTCATAACTGGATGAGGCAAAAGAAGAGGAAACGGGGACACACACACAATCTTTCCACCACTGAGTGGGGTTTAAATCGGCCTGGTCGGCAAGAGCAAGCTTTCTGAAAATAAACAAGCCGGGATCATTCCAGGCCTTAGGTTCTGGATGATGCCACTCTGGGGTCTTGCCGGGGCTGCTAACTTTTATGTCTGTTGGGCAAGACTTCAAAAGCCAGGCGCCTTGGCCACTTGGTTCTTGCAACTAGTAATTAGTATACAAAATGCCTCCTCTCCCAGAAATGAAGGCCTCATTTTTAAAAATTAGCCTCCCCTGTTTAAAGAGGCCACGGATAAAGGCTGTTTGGACTTTGAAGCTCTACGTGGAGGTAGCGGCAGCTGTCTGTCTTTGAAGGATTTCTCTAGCACCAGTTTTCATGCCAGTTTCAATTTTTGTCAAGCTTAGTTCAGCCAAAAAGTCCAGAAGAGAGCCTGGCTCTACCAGAGTCCCCCAGACTTCAGTCCTGTAATGCCTTTGGGAATTTTGCCACTAGCCACAAACCACATTATTAATTACTTAATATTTTTTCTTTATATTGGTTCACCTTTTAATTTAAATTTCTTTTAAAAGGAAAGTTTATATGATCTGCTTCTCTTCCTAACCCAATTGTGGTTTCCTTTGGAAGGCTGAGAGAATATCCAGGAAGCACTCTGACCCTTTGCTGCTCAAAGTATGGTCCATGGAAATAGAGACTCTGGTTCCAACTCAGATCTGCTGAATCAGAATCTGCATTAAAAAAAAAAAAAAGATATGTATGTATGTGTGTGTGTATATACATATATGTGCACATTAGGCTTTGAGAAGGACCGGTCTAACAGACTAGGTAAGGAGAATCAGTCTCAACCACAGGTAGGAATCAATGAAGGAACCAAAGAAAGTCTGAGGAACCAACCTGCTCCTTTGGTGCAAAGCACATTGGAGCTGGGAGGCGCCTTCAGGGTCATCTAGTCCCTCAGAGTCCAGTTTAGTAGCATTCTGGTTTCTTTTCCCACGTTCTTAATCTGTTTAGAGATAGTGATGACCTCAATGGTTCAAGAGGTGGACACAAGATTTAGACTTGGCCACTGATAGCTTTTCATTCCTCCTGGGTACAGAGATTAGTGCAAGGACAGAGTTGTGATCCAAACGAAGTCACTGAAGCTCAGTCTTTAAACTTTTGTTGCAACAATTGCCTAAGAGATACTTATTCTTGTGGTTGCCATAAGGGGAGAGGGGTGGAAGGGATAAACTGGGAGCTTGAGATTTGCAGATACTGACTGGTATATGTAAAATAGATAAACAAGTTTATACTGTATAGCACAGGGAAATATATTCAGTATCTTATAGTAGCTCATGGTGAAAAAGAATATGAAAATGAATATAGGTATATTCGTGTATGACTGAAGAATTGTGCTGTACATCAGAAATTGATACAACATTGTAAACTGACTATAACTCAAAAAAAAAGGATACTTATTCTGGAGTTGCTAAGCAGGAAGAAAGCTTGTAGCTTCTGGGGCCATCACTTAGTAAGCTTCTGCCTGAGAATAAAGCCAGTATTCAGGAAAACAGACAAGAGATGAAAAATGGGAACAAGTATTGAGGACTTTGTTGCCCAGATCCAGCCACGCCTGAAGCTGATACCCATGAACTTTTGAGATATGGAAGCCAAGCAATTTCTCTCTAACATTTTTTTTCTTTTTGATTTTCTATTATTTGCAATTGACTGATATATCTATATACACAGATCTATAATTAATGATAAGATATATTGCAGGCACTATTGTTGGCCTACTAAAAAAAATTTTTTTTCTCCCTTTTTAAATCAGAATTCTGATTGTGACCAGTTGTTCACCTTCCACCTTCCAGAGAGATGGGTCCCAGTAACAGCCTCAAACTGAAGAAGAGAGTCATGGTACATACAGCCAGTTACGGAAGTCGAGATACTTTATAGTGATTGGTTGGGCATTGTCATGTGATGCTCTCTAGAGCAACAAGAGGAGAAATGAGTGCTTCTGGGAAAGGTTTTTTCTCATTACAGACATATGTGACATTGTGATTGGAATGTTTGGAATTGTGGGTATTATCTTGCCACCACAAGTGAGCAAAGCTAAGATGCTGCGAGAGGCCGAGAGGAAATGCAGAAAGAACTTAGGTCCTGACCCTGCTTGAGCTCCTGAGAACCATCTCTACCTGCGGCTCCTTGAAAGCTCCAAGCATTGCTCTCTTGTTAGCAAAGTGACTGCAGCAGCTGGAATCCTCACAAACCTGCACCAGCACCTGGGCGAAGAGGGAACATACTCATGGTTCTCTCTGGAAAGTGAAGAAACTGTTTTCCTGCAAGAGCCTCAGCTACTGTCTTGCATCACGTTGGCTCTGACTTGGTTATGTGCCCATCTTTGACCCAAAGGACTAATATTAGGGGAAAGAAAATACACTGATTGATTTGAGCCAGTCAGAACCTAATTCTGGAGCATTGGGTAAGGTAACTTCAACCCCAGAACACATGGGATCAGAGTGTAGGAGTTGGCGTTTTGTGGTCCAATAAATAGTGCCCTAGAAAGATTAAAAAAGGACACTTAAATTCTCTTCCATCTATGGAGCCATATGATTTGGAGGAAAAAAAGAGAAAGAAACATAGGGCTTAGCCTTATGGGGGATTAAGAAAATGTGTATCACATGATCTCTGCTCTCAGAGAATTTACAAGTGAGATTAACTGTCCCTTAATAGGTCAGCTTGGAAGATCTGCCCTTCAGAGACTGTATTTTTTTGTCAAGCACCCTATTAGAGTCACACTAGCCACTGTAACAAATAAACCCCAATATTCCAGGGTTTGTATAACAGAATTTTCTCTCCTGTTCACATTGCTATCCTGTGCTGGGTTGCCAGTTGATTGACAGCTCTCCATCATTGTCTGCATCCAGTGGTGACAGGAGAAAAAGAGTGGGGAAGGCACACGTGTTCTTGACTGCCTTGCCCTGAGCTAACATACATCGCTTTTGCTCATATTCTACTCGCAAGAATGAATAGCCTGGCTGTACCCAGATGCAAAGGGGGCTGGGAAATGTCCCTGACTGAGCAGCTTCTTTCCAGTGACAATTCTATCCCAAGGGTAACTAGCCATCTCTGCCACTCAGATTTTGCTTATAATAATGGCAAGTATCTATCAGGATGCAGGAATCCTTGGTCATATTTAAGCAATTTAAACTGTATCCCCAAGTTTCTCAGTCCCTGTACTATTGACATCTGGGGCCGGATAATTCTCTGCTGTGGGGCTGTCCTGAACACTGGAGGATGTCTGGCAACATCTCTGGCCTCTGCCCACCAGATGCCAGTAGTACTTATCCTCTCTGCCAGTTGTGACAACCAAAAATGTCTCCAGACATCGCCACATGTCTTCTGGGGCACAAAATATTTCTATCCCCCAGAAAGTTCCCACCTGCCCCTCCCCAAACCCAGTTAACTATTCTGATCTCTATCACCACGAGTTTGCCTTGTTCCTGGACTTCACATACATGGAATCACACAGAATGAACTCTTTTGTATCTGGTTTCTTTTAGTTAAATAATATTTTTCAGATTAAATCGTGTTAACTGTTGTTTGCATCAATAGTGTCTTTTTTTTAAACTATTTCTTTCTTTTTTTCTGTTGAGTACTCCATTTTCTGGTACTGACAGTATCACCATTAACTTAGCTGTCCTCTGGTTGGTGAACATTTCCAGCTTGGTCTATTATGAGAAAAAGCTGTTATGAACACTCACATATAAGTCTTTCCGTGGTCATGTGCACTCATTTCTCTTAACCCAGGAGTGGAATTACTGGGTCATAGGGTAGGCGTATGTCTAACGTTATTAGACATTTTAGTTGGCCTTTTAAAAGAACTGATATGTTATTTTTATTATTTTTAAAATTAATACATATTCATGAAAAGATGTCAGTGCTTAGAATAGTAATAGTTAACATCTGTCTGGTGTTTAATATGTGACAGGGCACTGTTCTAAACATTTTAGGAATATCTTAACTCATTTAAATTCTCAAGCAACCCGATGAAGCAGACATTATGATCATCACCATTGCCACTGGAACAGTGGGGACACTGAATTGCCGAGTGGTGCCGTCACTTGCCCAAAGTTGCCAGCCAGCCAGTCAGCCTCATTTGAACTCAGACCACTTGGTGCCTGAATCTGTGCTCTGATGGAGCCACAACTCTGCTCTATCACCTGTTTGGCCAAAGTAGTAGGTGGGAAAGAAGACTCCTTGCTCTTCTGCGCAGCCCAGGCTCCATCCCCAGAGGTGACCACTGTGAGAGCTCTTTTTCTGTTGTCTTTCTAGAATATTCTTTGTGTTTAGGCAGCAGGTTCATAGTGGTTAAGAGATTGAGGTTCAAAGGCAGCCCATGCTTACCAGTATGACTTTGGGCACATCTCTGAACTCTCTGCATCTTCCTCATCCCAAAAATGAGGAGAATAATAGTACCCATCCCCCAGGTTGGTTGCAAACACCAAAGGAGTTTTTAAGTATAAAGCACTCAGCAAAGTATCTACTTCAAGGCAAATGCTCCAAAGATGTTAACTTCCAGAATCTCTAAGCTCCTAGGAGGCAAAAAGGAATTTCTTTCTTTGTCACACCTTCTTCCTTCCCCACCTCGGTCCAGAAGGATAATGGGAGAGAGTGGAGCCCAGGAAGGCACTCAACATTAGCAAGAGAAAGAGGTGAGTGTCTTACAAAAAGCATGTCCCTCTGAGAACTTCAGAATACTGTAGCCTCCTGCTGAGACAATTCCAGATGAAATCAAGAGTGTTGCCATCTCAAACCACAAAACTGGGAACCCCAAGATTAAAAGCTGCATCCAGGGCAGAGCTGGATTCCCGGAGAGAGCAGAGATGAGAGGACCCACCTCCCTGAACCTGTAGGAACTGCAGAATGAGTCAGCGAGGAAGAGTGTTTTCCGTGTGTGTGTGTGTGTGTGCGTGTGTGTGTGTGTGTGTGTGTGTGTGTGTTCTTGTGTGGCAGTAAGCTTGTTTGGCACCCTGCCTACTCTTCTAGGCTCTGCAAGAGTACATGAGTTAGGGGAGGTTATAGCTCAGTGGTAGAGCGCATGCTTGGCATGTATGAGGTCCTGGGTTCAACCCCCATTACCTCCATTTTAAATAAATAAAACCTAATTACCTCCCTCTCAAAAAAAAATTTTTAACTTCATTTTTTAAAAAAGCATAATTGAGACGTTACAAACATGTGTTGGCAAAATACATTGCTTTTATAACAAATGGAAACATAGTGTGTAGAGTGTTTCACAACTTTTTTTAGCTTAATTTTCTTAGACATCTTTTCCATAACAGAACACCTTTCTGTTTGTAAAGTCTGCAGTATGCCTTTTTATAGACAAACCACCATATATTTGACTAGATGTTTTTCAAACCACCGGATGATGGTTCTCGTTTTGAATATGTTTGAAATTTTCTATAATGAAATAATAATAAAAGAAAGCTCCATGCTGTCATAGAATTTTTCTGTTTAAGCTTGTAGAGCTGACTTCCCTACCAAAGGCATCTTCCTTTACACGGATGGAAAACTACTGTTAAAAAATCTAAACACTATATATGAAATTAGAAATTGGTGAATTAAAGCTACCCAACCATGAACTGGGCAAGATTGCTTTCACTCTTGTTCAGAGCTCATCTCGACGGCTTCCTGACTCTCTGAAGATTATTGGATAAGGCAGAGAACAACAGCTCTCAAAAGTCTATGTGGTATCTTAAGAAAGTGACTCATTGGAAACTTGAAGTCAGGCACTGTAGGTTACTTACAATAATAGTTAACTCTTATATAGCTGTGATGGCATGTCAACATCTCTTGTAAATACTTTACACAAGTATTAACCCATTTGGTTTTTCATCAATCTCAAAACCTATATTCTAGTATTATGCCTATTTTACAGCTGAGAAAACAAAAGCACAGAGAATTTAAATGCCTTGCCCAAGGCCTCATAGTAAGAGCTGGGGCCAGGTTTTGAACTCCAGGACCATACACTTTATCCTCATTTTCCACTGCCTCTCTATTAATTTGGTGATGTAGCTCTAGCAATTTACTGAGTATCAGATAACAAGAAATTAGGGATAGGTTGGGAAGGACAATGAAGATCATTCTGTGTCATTCTGTGGAAGTGGAAGTTGTCCCTGTAGCAATAAAAATCATCTATATTATTTATCTCTCCTGGGGAAGCTATCAGATAATAATCACCGTTTGGGGAACTTCTACTATGTACAAACTACAGTGCTAGGAGAAAAATACATGGAGATAATCACATTTATGTCAACAAATATTCTAAGTACCAGCTCTGTTTTAGGCAAGGGGGAAACAGCTGTGAAAAGACTGACATGGTTTAAACCTACGTAAAGCTTATTGGAATTTGTTTCAACCAATATAATGAGTCCAAGGGACACTGTACAAATTCCAGAGACTAGACTTTGAAAGGCCTTGCAGCTTTTATTTTCACTTTCTTGGAAACTCTGCCCCGAGTCTACCACACAGCAAAAGGCCTGAAAGAAAGACCACAGGATGAGAGAGACCCAGCTATCTGGCTGTCCCAGCTGACCCTCCAGCTGAATGCAGCTGCATGAGCAACCCCAGGTGCAACAAACAAAAGGTATATACACCAACCCAAAGACTCCTAAGAAAAAAATGGTTGTTTTAAGCAATTATGTTTTGGAGTAGTTTGTTACACAGCAATAGATAACTGTTACAAGATAATATAATAATGAAATTTAGTAATTACTGGATGCTATCAAATCATATAATAGGAGAATCTGACCTAATCAGGCAATGGAGGAGGGCCACATAGTAAAAAGAACATGAGTTCCTAAGCCCGACAAACCTCCATTCAAGCCCAATTTCATCATTAATGTGCTGTGTGACCTTACGCAAATCATACAGCTTCTCTGAGCCTAATCTGCAAAATGGGAATCATCCTGTTAAATGAGTGGCAAATGAAATAACATAAAGACACTGTACCACAAAATATGCATTCAATAAATGGTGGCCTTTTTTTTTTTTTTTTTAACAAATCACAACACACCATTTAGTATCTATCTTGGCAGGGGAACAGGGAGTGAGACAGGGGTTGGGAAAACCTGATTTATCTCAGATCATAAAAATTCAAGGAAGGACCAAAAGAGCTGGGGTTTTGGGTTTATTTGTTTTGTTTTTGCTAATTTATAGCTGGAACCTCAAAAGTTAATAGATGCACTGGGGTTTAAAAGCCAGCTTTGTTTTTCTTGCTGCATTAGGAAAGAAAACAAAGAAGAAAAAAATTGCATTTCATCGCTCGTGTGGTTTAAGAAGAAAGAGACCATGCAAGCCAATGAATCTGAAAGTGAGTGCTCCAATCACTTGGCCCAGGGACCCTGCTGCCAGGCACAGTCGCTTATAGGAGAGCCGAGTCAATACCAGGGAAGGCTTCACCTGATCATTGTCAAAATGTTTAACTACATCGCATCACAGTGTGCAAACAGGACTTTATTTCTTTGCCACTCATCAAAACCTCTGGTTTGATTCTAGGAGTTTAAGCTTCAAAAGGAATTTTGCATGAAGGCAGGGAGGGAGCAGCTGATAGCTACCTGTTCCCCCCAGACAGGACAGGTCTCAGCAATTTCCCTGGACTGGGTCCTGTTCTCCACCCTGTGTGCAAAATCTTCCCAGTGTCACAAAAAGCAGACTTGTTTTAGGACCAGAGATGGATCCAGGTTTAGTGAGACCTGAGGAGGACAATCCGGAGGACTTCTTTGAAAACAAGCAAATAAACAAAATTATCAGTACAAAACTAAGTAGAAAGAAGAATATTGATTTAAAATGAGTAAAGAAATCACACAAAAATTGTGGCTGGTTTTAGTTGCCAGACTCTCAAATAGCCCCCAACAATCCCTTGCCCCCGGGCCCTCACGCCTTTGTGTAGTCCCCCGAAACACATCGCAGCGGGGTGATCAGTGAGACCAAGAGAATTCGGCAGAAGTGAAAGCTTCTGTCTTGGTTGCTCTCTCTCTTTCTCTTTCTTAAATCACTTGCTTAGGGGAAAAGCCAGCTGCCCTGTCAGCAGCAGCCGTATGAAGAGGCCCATGTGGCAGGAACTCCGGCTTCCTGCCAACAGCCACTTGAGGAACCCCAGACACCATCCTCCAGTCCTAACTGAGCCTTCAAGTGACTGCAGCCCCAGAGGGGAGACCCTGACCACCTAGCCAAGCCCTCCTGGATTCCTGACCCACAGAAATGGCAAGAGAAATGTTTATTGTTTGAAGCTGACAGATTTTGAGGCAAACTGTTCCATAGCTGTAGATAATTAATACAGTGACCTTAGAGAGTCTGGTTCTTTTCTTCTGAGGTCTCTGCGGGTAATTTACCGTAAATGCTCACCTGCGCGCTGCCTCCTTTAGCCCAGTTTCCATCCCCAGCGAACTCCCTCTACAACTCCCAGCACTCGTGTGTGTCCCTACTTCCTGAAACAGTATAGGGCACAGAGCAGAAACTCAAACTCTATTTGTCGAAACAAGCCAATAATAAGCGAAATAAATGAGCAAATAAGCCACTTGCAAGAGTAATGGTTCATCCTTATTTTACATTCAGGAACCAGAAGCTCAGAGATGGTAAGTAACCAGCTTAAGATCATGCAGCTAGAGGCTGAGTCTTTGTTTGTTTGTTTGGGGGGGGTGTAGGTAATTAGGTTTATTTATTTATTCTTAGAGATGGTACGAGGGATTGAACCTAAGACCTTCTGCATGCCGAGCGTGCACTCTACCACTTGGGCGATACCCTCCCTGCTAGAGAACGAGTCTTGATTCCTTAATGGACGGCCCGGAGGGTCCATTTCTTTGATGTTTTCCATAGTATCAAGTCCATACTAAGTGCTTAATAAATGCAGATTGACAGAGTTAATGATGTGGCCCGTCCTTCTCCCCTTCTGGTAAACGTCTCTTTAACATATAAATTGGAACAATTCGGGGTGGAGGGGGCAGAGAAATTGATGTGGCCTTCTTTATCACAGACAGGAATGGAACAATACAGAGTTTGGTGAAGCAAAACCTAGAAAAATTAAAAAAAAAAAAAGAAGAAGAAGAGAAAAAAAGAAAAAAACCACTTCAAAAGTATCCAGAAGCTAAAATTCAGAATAAAAGGGGTTTGTGTTTCATTTCATGCATTATATTAAAAAGCTGGTTTTGTTGGCTTTAAAAGGCCAACGTAAAAACAGTTTCTTGGAAGGCATGTAAAAACAGCTAATTAATTTATGGTTTGTGTTTCACTCTTTCGAACAATTACAAAATCTCCCAATTGACGCACTCGGGGGTCTAACTACTTCAGGGTAACCAAGGGCAACTGTTGGTGAGCATTTTCTCCCCTTTAAGTGGTCACTATCCGTTGGTCAAGTTCAAAAGTTAGCCCTGTATCCTGGAGGCCTGGGGGGGTAGGTATGTCGTGGTGAGTCATGTGACTGCTTTGGCTTCCTCTGACCCCTGGAATGCTCTGAAATTGCAGTGATTTAGGGGGATTATGGATATTCTAATTAGGTCATATGTAATTTAATTTAGGAGTGGTGAAACTGTCTCCTACATGTTCATTGAATAAACATGAAGCCTTTGAAAATTAATTGACTTGTCCACTGAGTTATTATTCACAAAAGTCTCTTCAGCTCCAAGCATAGTCTCTGGCCCTTATTTGGTGTTCAATACATTAATAAAGTTGTTGACTTTAATGCGAGTTAATTAGACACCTAAAAGAGAACGCGCCACTCAGTCTGTCCACAAGTTCCATCTCTTTTATCACCGCCAGGCCTCTGGACTCTGCTCTGCCTGATTATAGGATCGGATTCTCCTCTTTGTCAAGGACAAAGTCCATTGATTTAAGCTCCCAGTATCCATTCTCCTCTTCTTGGGAAACAAGCACTTACTCTCTCCCCAGAGTTCTACCTCTCCCTACCCCCATTCCACATGGTTCTGGATGGCTGATTCCACTCCAGAGATGGGCATGTACCTGTCGACCCGCATGTTCAGTTTCCCGGCCATTATTTTAGATCAGAGAGAGACACGTGATCTAAGTGCATCCAGGTAGGGCCAACCACCCCGTTTTTTTTTTTAATAGATATTTTTTTAGAGCAGTTTTTTATTCACAGCAAAATTGAGTGGAAAGTACAGGGAGTTCCCATTTACCCTCCGTCCTAACACACACACACTTCCCCCACCCTCCACATCCTGCACTAGAGAGGTACATCTGCTATAACGGGTGAAGCCACACTGACACATTATTATCAACCAAATTCCATCGTTAACCTTAGGTTTCAGTCTTGAGGGGGTAACATTCTATATGTTTACACAAATGTATAGTGACCTACATCCACCACTAGAGTATCATACAGAATTATTTCACTGCCCTAAAGATCCCCTATTCACCCCTCCTTCCCCCCAACCCCAAGCCACCACTGATCTTTTTATTGTCTCCATTGTTTTACCTTTTCCAGATGTCCTATAATTGTAATCACACAGGCTGTAGCCTTATCACTTTGTCTATTTTCACTTAGTAATATGCATTTAAGGTTTCTACATGTCTTTCCGTGACTTGGTAACTCATTTCATCTTAGTGCTGAGTAATATTCCACTGTACGGATGTACCACATTCATTTAACAAAGGACATTTTGCTTGCTTTCAAGTTTTGGCAACTATGAATAAAGCTGCTATAAATGTTTATGTATAGGTTTTGTGTAGATACAAGTTTTCAATTAATTTGGGTCAAATACCAAAAATCTCAATTGCTGGATTGTATGGTAAGAGCATATTTAATTTTGTAAGAAGTTGCCAAACTCTCTTCCAAATGACTGTACCATTTCTGCATTCCCACCAGCAGTGAATGAGAATTCCTGTTGTTTCATATCTTCACCAGCATTTGGTGTTGTTAATGTTTTGTATTTTAGCCATTCTTTTTCTTTCCTTTTTTTTTTTTTTTTTGACCCTAGAAATGTTTTATTTTGCATTAGTATCTGGAGCATTTTCTTTTGTGAATCGTTACTTGATCTGAAAGAGATTTTAGCCATTCTGATGGGTGTGTAGTGATATTTACTTGCGGTTTTAGTTTGCATTTCCCTGATGACATGTGACGTGGAGCATCTTTTCCTATGCTTATTTGCCATTTGTATATCTTCTTTGGTGAGGTATTTGTTCAGATCCTTTGCCCATTTTTTAATTGGGTTGTTAGTTTTCTTACTGTTGATCTTAAGAATTCTTTGTATATTTTGGATAATAGTGCTTTATCAGATAGGTTTTTTGCTAATGTTTTCTCCCAGTCTGTGCCTTATTTTCTCATTCCTTGTTTGACAGTCTCTGTTGGATCATCCAGGCAAGTGGTACTCTCCGTGCTGAAGCTGTTGAGAAGGGGATAGAAACCAGGAGTGCCTGGCAGTCACTTTACAACCAAACGAAGAGGCAGCCTGAGATGAGAGTCAAGAAAAAATGAAAACAACTCACAGACGAAAAATGGCTCATAAGTGTATAAAAATAAGAACTTCTCTTATGAGGAATGTATTTAAAGCTATAAAGTGGCATTGCTTCTTCACCTATCAGATTGGTAGAATGAAAAAACTTTGTATAATACAATGTGTTGCTGTTGTGGGAAAATCCGCACTGCCAATTGAACTTAGGTTCAGATACAAGTAACAGACATGACAAACTGGTGGCTTAAGTGAAATATAAGTTTATTTCTTTCATCATGTAAACAAAATCTGTAGGTCAGCTGTTCAAGGCTGGTATGTTGGGTCCATTTTCCTAAGGGACCTGGTTTTTGTCTGATTGCCTTCTTCATCTAGCAAGCCATTCTTAAAGTCACATGACTGGTGATAGTGGCTGGAATGCCAGCTATCACATCTGCATCCCTGACAGCAGGAGGCGCGGAGAGAAAGAGAGAGGTATACTCTTCCCTTTCTGGAAGCCCCCACCCTCTTCCACTTACATCTCATTGGCCAGAACTTGTTCAGGTGACCATACCAAACCACAAGGGAAGCTGGTAAATTTAACCATTGTTAATATGCTAGACTAGAAACTGGAATTCTGTTAATATGAAGAAAGACAAAAAGTGGGTGTTGGGAAGTAACCAGGCATTTTCATACATTATTGGCAGTAGTATAAATTGGTATAACCTTTACATTCTTTCTAGTTGCTTTTAAATAAATTGCTTCAGTTGATTCTCTCCACATTATCAGTCCTTTTTTTGTTTCAGATAAGGAAACAGGAAACAACAAATGAAACAACTCACTGAAGGACTGTGTTAATCAGGATTCTTGACATCAAGTGACAGAAACCCAAATCAAATTGGCTTATGAAGAGAGAATTCACAGGTTCACTGGATTGCACAGATAACTATCAGCTTCAGGTGTGGATGAATCCAGGGGCTCAGTGAGATCAGGACTCTCTCCTCATCTCTTAGTCCATTTCCTTTGTTTTGGCTTCATTTTCATTAGGCTTTCTTCATACCATGGCCCACCAAAGCCCAGAGCAAATACAACACTACATCCCATCATATCATGGTAGAAAAAGAGCACCTCCCAGTATTTCTAGTAAATGTCATGCAGAACTGACTCTCACTGGACTGCCTTGAGTCATACGCCCATCTCTGAACCAATCAGCAGGGCCAGAGATGAGCTATGCTAGTGTCCAGACAGACCTTCTTATTCCTAGAGTCTGAGGGTGGGGGTCAGCCCCACCAGAACCACAGAGAGCAAGTAGGGAGGGGAAATTCCCCCAAGAAAACCTGGAGTGAAGTTTCTAGAAGAAGGAGGAAGAGTTGCTAGGTAGACTGAACTACAGACATCCACTACAGTCATGTGGTGAATTGGGGCGTGGCCACACCAGGAGCCCAGTTTCCCAATTCCTGGTTCGCTGTGCACCACGAGTACCCCAGCTCTGTCTGTTGCCTAGGAACTCACTTTTAAGAAATCACAAAATGTAAACACAGACTAAAGGAGAAGTAATCAGAGGAGACTCACACACGAAGGGGAGAGGTTCAGACGGCCCAGGGAAATATGCTTAACTTTTGGACTCTGTTACTGCCATGTTCACCGTGTCAAAAAGTTTTTGAACCTGATGAATTACATTCCAAAGGACTGAAATAATTTGCAGATGTGATCGAGGAAACTCTGTCAGTAATCTTTGAGAAATCATGGAAAGTTGGGAATGGCTGGAAGACTGAACTTGGGCAAATGTACAACAGATTTTTAAAAGCTGAATCCCAAATCCTGCAGACTGATTGGCTGGACTCTGATTCTTCATCCTCTACTCTCTCCTCCTGCCTCCGTTTCTTTTTTTATTTTCATTTTTTAAGACAGTTTTATGGTGGTATAATTTACATTCCATAAAAGTCACCCCTTTTACATGGACAGTTCAATCCTTTTTAGCAATGTTTTAATATAATGCAGTGTTTTCAATTTCCCCTCACTTACTTCCCTTTAATCCCTATTCTCACCTCCCGCCCCAGGCACCCACGAGTCTTCTTTCTGCCTTTGTGGACTTGTCATTTCTAGGCATTTCTCCTTCTTTTCTTTCTTTATTTTCTTTTATTTTGGGGAGTGGAGGGGGTGATTTGGTTTATTTACTTATTTACTCATTTATTTTTAACAGAGGCACTGGGGATTGAAGCCAGGACCTCGTGCATTCTAAGCATGCACTCTACCACTGAGCTATACCTTCCCCCATCTCCTTCTTTTCTTTAGATGGAAATGTGTTTATTGTTTTTATTGGTTCTGAAAGCAAGACATCCATGGTAAAAAGTGCACATGACACAGAAGTATATAAAGGAAAAGGTAAAGCTTCTCCTGGCAGTCCTGCCTTTTAGACAGCTAATGACAATAATTCACTTCACATATATCCCTCCCAATATTTTTCTCTGGACTATTTTTTTTAAACCTCCATTTTAAAACTTTATTCCTCTTGTGTTTTGAGTCCCTTTCTGTACAACAGGCTCCCAATAAATGCTTATTGGCTGCTTTATTGGTTCCTCTGTCACTACAAACCAGCACTCCTAACCAAATAAGGCCCCAATTTAAAATGGATTAAAAATGCTCCAGTGTTCATAGCAGCACTATTTACAAAAGCCAAGACATGGAAGCAACCTAAATGTCCATCAACAGATGACTGGATAAAGAAGATACACACACACATACATTGGAATACTACTCAACCATAAAAAAGAATGTAATAATGCCATTTGTAGCAACATGGATGGACCTAGAGGTGATTATACTAAGTGAAGTAAGTCAGACAGAGAAAGACAAATATCATATGATATCAGTTATAAATGGAATCTAAAGAAATGATACAAATGAACTTATTTACAAAACAGAAAGAAACTCACAGACATAGAAAACAAATTTATGATTACCAAATAGGAAATGGAGAGGAGGGATAAATTAGGAGTTTGGGATTAGCAGAAACAAACTACTATATATAAAGTAGATAAACAACAAAGTTCTACTGTATAGCACAAGAAACTACATTCAATATCTTGTAATAGCATATAATGAAAAAGAATACATATGTATAACTGAAACACTATGCTATACACTGGAAACTAACACAACATTGGAAGTCAACTATACTCCAATTTAAAATTTTTTTTTTAAATATTCACTTAATTTTCACTGTGATCATGTCATTGGGATCCATTTATTTTGCCTACACTATTTTAAACATCAGTTAGATCACGCTGTGCACATTTATATTGTGCTTTGGGTAGCACTGGTTTCCTCTTTCTCTGGGTAGAGTGTCTCTCGCCCACCTCCAATTGTTGTAGACTGACTCCAGGAGAAGGAGCTGTGAGTCAAAAAAGGCCAATAATTTCCTTTTTTGTGGAAGCCATGAAAGGTGTGATATGGGTGTAGGAGTGAGTGTGGTTTGTCACCTGCAATCAAAATAGTCCTACCTAATACTGTACTGTTTACAACCTGCTTTTTACGTTTGCAAATATGTTTTGGGGACAACTTCCTGCATCAGTACACAGACCATAACTACATTTATTTTAATGATTATACAGTCATACTGGACACTTGTACCATTTTTCATTTAAACAATTTCCTTGCACCATTCTCCATGACCATGATCCTAAAAAATATAGACCAGAGTCTTTCAAACTTTATGTCTCAATCTGTAGGTTTCACAGTCTCTTAGTAGTTGGTAAAAATTAGTTTTCTGGGTTATGACTAACATTTTAGTTATAAGCAAACTAGACTAGACCAAAATGAAATAGAAAATAGCAGAATGCACTAAATGACATATATTAAAACCAAAACTTTTATTTCAGCATATGTGTACATAATGTGTGTACTGGGTCATAATATAAAATTGTTCAAGCCGTTGAAAAATATAGCCATGGACCGTCCTGTTATTACCTAACTTTTTACATGGGTTCATTTTCTCTCATAAACCAAGAACTAAACTTTCAGGGTGAGTATCCTTTTAAACTTTATTGATGATAAAATGCTCTTCCCGCCATCAAAACAACGAAAACAAAAGCTTTGATTCAGTCTCAGTAAAAGTTAAGAGAAATTCTAGGTCATCTTGGTTTTTTATTAACATTGAGCACTTTGAATTTCTGGTAACATAAGGGAAAGAGGGTTGGGATCCTTTTTGGCTCTGATGACTTCCCCAAGCTTAAAGAACAGGGAAACAGACCGGTGGGGTAAAGGCTTAAGTTTACAGATGCCCTGGCTTTTCTAATGTTCTCTGAAAAAAAAAAAAAAAATCCGAATTTCCTTTTGAGTTTTTTATGAGCCATTTAATTTAAAAAAAGAAAAATCCTCATGGGGTGGTCATTCAATATTAAACTAAACTTTCTATTTCTAGAAACCTGCCAAAGATTGTTTTGTTTGTTCATCCAGAACAGAGATCTACAAACTGTTTATGTAAAGGGCCAGATAATAAATATTTTAGGCCTCTTCCTCAGTGACTCAACTCTGCCATTGTAGGCCCAAAACAGCCATAGACAAAACACAAATGAACGAGCATGGCTGACTCTCAGTTCACTTTGTGGACATCGAAACTTGAATTCTATATAATTTTCATGTGTCAAAAAATGATTCTGCTTTTGATATTCTTTTCAACCATTTAAAAATAAAAGCTATTCTTGGCTCCCTAGCTGTGCAAAGAATATCTTTGTGGCAGTGAAAGAAATGTGTTCACTTTTTACATTTTAAATGTTTACTTAGTTCTCTGAATCAGTAACTCACCACGGTTCAGAATTCAAAAGATACGAAGAAAAATATCCCCCCAACCCCACCCTCAAGCCACAGGATTCCCTGTCCCAGAAATAAGCACTGGGGTCCACTTTCTGGTGGATCCTTATAGAGACTGTCCATGAGTATACAAAGAAATTGTCTTTATACATGTATATTCTTTCTTACAAACCCATATTGTTCTGAACTTGGCTTTCTTCACTCACTCTCGGAGGTCATTGTATAGTGAGACATAGAAAACTGTCTCATTCATTTTCAGCTCATAATTGCACCGTATAGGTCAGAGGTTGGCAAACTAAGGCCTATAGGCCGAATTTGGCCATCACCTGTTTTTCTGTAAATAAAGTTTTATTGGAACACAGCCACTCCCGTTTGTTTATATATTGTGTATAACTGCTTTCAAGCTACAGCTGTGCCAGGGACCTCTTGATCTGCAAAGCCAAGAATATTTACTTTCTAGCCATTTACAGAAAGAGTCTGCTGACTCCTAGTGTGGATGTTCTATAGTTTATTCAAACTTAACTTGACAATGAACATTTAGTGTGTTTCCAGACTTTTGCGATTACAAATAATACTTCAGTGCATGACCTGCCTATGCACAATTTTCCATGCACACTTCTCACACGTAGGATAAATCCTACAAGTGGAACTACTGGGTCAGAAGGTACGTGCATCCGTAATTGTGCTAGATGTTGCCAAATTATTTCCAAAGAGATTATATCCATTTACATTTGCTCTCACCAGCAATAAATGAAAGCAATAAATTTCCCAATGCACTTGTGTGTTATCAGACTTCGTGATCTTAATCAAACTGGCAGGTTAAAAATGGCACATCAATGTGATTTTATTTTCATTTCTCTCATTGTGAGTGTGAGTTTTCTAGGGCTGCAACGACAAATGACCACAAACTTAGTGGCTTTAAACAACAGAACTGTATTCTTTCACAGTCCTGTTGGCAGGGCCAGGCTCCCTTCAAAGGCGCTGGAAGAATCCTTCCATTGCCACTTCTTGCTTCTGGTTGGTGCCGACAATCCATGTTGTCCCTTGGCTTGTAGACACATCACTCCAGTCTTTGCCTCTGTCTTCACATCACTTTCTTCCCTGTGTGTCTGTGCCTCTATGTCCAAATTTCGCTCTTATAAACACACCAGTCATACTGTATTTAGGGCCCATCCTAATCCAGTATGGTTCATTTTAACTTGATGCCATCTACAAAGACCCCATTTCCAAATAAGGTTCCATTCACAGGTTCTAGGTGGACATTAATTTTTGAGGGGTGCTATTCAACCCAAGAAAATTTAGGGGGAGGGTATAGCTCAGTGGTAGAGTGCATACTTAGCATGCACAAGGTCCTGGGTTCAAACCCCAGGACCTCCATTAAAATAAATAAGTAAATAAATAAACCTAATTACCTCCCCGCTCCCCCTAGAAAAAAACCCAGGAAAATTTAGAATCTGCTCCTGTTTTACAATGAAACATGTTTGCTAATGAACCATGTTAATCAGACCCATAATTATTTAGATATCATTGGTTCATCCAATAGTTAGAAGTCTCTAGTCCCCCAGGTCTACTTTCTCTCCTAGCCCAGCATACAACTCAAATCAAATTAAAATGGTGGCTTCCGCAGATTTGACTCCCAGCACAATTTGGGTACCCAGAAAAGACTAAGCCAATATTTGATGAATTGAATTGAACTGTGAGGAAAAGTTCCTTCTCAAACAATAATAGCTAACATTATTATTATTTACTATTATAATCATATTATTATTATATAATATCCATGAGTGTTTACTAAGAGCCAGGCGCTTTTCTAAGCCCTTTGCATGTTTTAATTTAGTTAACACTTTAAGGATAAACTGAGGCACAAGGATTTCCAACTAGGAACTGGTAGAAGCAGGATTTGGATCCAGGTAGTCTGACTCCAGAACATTCTGCTAAATTTCTCGAATAAGCCTAAAATGGAGGGCAGAAGTTTTCAATCTTAGAACTAAGAGGTTTGGGGGTTTTTTTCTGTTAGATTTTAAAATATGACACACAAATAGAACATACTATTTGGCCTATGATTTTAAACAGTTTCCTCCTGTAAAGGACCTCTAGGCTGGTTATCACCCTAATCTTTTATTTCTTTTTTCTTCTTCTTCTTCTTTTTTTTTTCTGCGCTCCACTTCCTCAAAACTCTTCCTTTACCCTCAATTGCTATTTCAGATCAGGAAGATTAAGAAGCCATAAATAACTTTTCTGTGAATTTTTCTACAGGAAGTTCAATCTGATCAGATCCATGGTAAAGCACAAACAAACCAATACAGAATCCAAGTCGAAGTTTCTGAATACAAAGTCAGTTCAGGTCTCCTAAGACTCCTTCCACAGACAGACCCTATGCAGAAAGTGAATCACTGAATAATTGATCAAATCCTCTGCCTGCTTTTTGTATGTAATGTACTACCGGAAAAAAAAAATGATCTGCTTCAAGGATCAGAAGTTGAAAAATGTACTTATGGGTTACAAGAGAGTTTCCAGTTCCAATGCTTAAAAATATATTACAAATCCATAATTATATTTTTCTTTTAAGATACAATGACAGCAATCGATTTTCAGCATTTATACATGCTCCTTGATTCAACCTGATAGACCCATTTAAGACAAAGGCTATCCAATAGTTTTACATTCAATTATTTTTTGAGCACCTACTATATGCTGGGAGGGAGGGAGGGAAGGAGGCAGGGAGAAGGACAGATTTTTCCATCTCTTCCTAATAAATGTATCCAATTGAATAAATGTGCTCCAAGTTGGAACCATAGCTCCTGAGCATTAAGAGCAGTCATGCAGGCTGGAGTGGCTCTGCCTGTTACTATCTGTGTGACTCTGAGGAAGTTACCTAACTTCTCTGTGCCTTAGCGTTATCAACAGCAAGTGGGCAAAATAATAATACCTCTCACAGATACATGGTATGTAGTATGTTATAGTATATATTATATAAATATTATATAATATCTGTAAAACATATACTGATATAAGGTAGTATATAATATATAATACACAGATATATATACATATAAAGCATGTAGTGTTTGGTAAACTGCAATGACTCAATTAATGCTTTTTATTATTATATATTATATATTACTACTATTATTGGCATAGTAAGAGCTCTCATGCCAGACCATGGGACTCTAACCTTCTAACTGTCCCATGTTATTAAAAATGGACCATCACACAGAGGAATGACCTTGTCCCACCATGATCTTTATATGGGCCCTTTACCTCACATCCGTCTTTTTATGCAAAGGAAAAACGTCTTCTGAACAGAAGGCCTTTATGCACTTGTCTAAAGTGCTTGTAGCTGAAATGTCTACATATTTGGTCTTGCTGCCTGTCAATTGGTCAAGAGAGTTCACAGACCAGCACGTCTGGAAGGTACGTAGCTTAGAAACAAGGATGAGAGGAACTGAATTCATGACATTTCACATTCTAGGCATTTTTTCTTCTGCCACGATAGAAGCACACATGGGGGGGGGTATTGGGGTGGGAAGGCCAGGGCTCACTGAGACGTAGTGTCAGCCAGCAGAGCCCAGTAATAAGAAGACCAGGAAGCCTAGTGCTTACGAGCACCGTCTTGGGAGTAAGAAGACAGGCATCTTAGTTCCACATCCCATGTCTTAGCTCCTGCTGTGGGACCCTTGGTAAGTCACTTAACCCCTCTGAGCCTTGATCTTGGTCTTGGATTGGTTGCCCCAGGGAACAGTCCCTGGGGGTGCGATTTGCAGGTAGAAGGACTACTGGGGAGAGCTCTTCAAAACAACAGCTCTGAATGGGTGAGGGAAGCAGGAGGGGACAGAGGGAGAGACTGAACTAGGACACAATCATAGTGACCTCAGCCAACCCCACGAGGAGGTCTAAAGCAGGGATGACCCTCAGAGATGTTCCGAATGGATGCTGGGGGCCAGGCCTTTGTATCCCTGCATCAAGCAGGCATTGACTATTGCAGTGGTTCTCAATGCAGGGAGTGGGACCAATTTTTTCCCTGGGGACACTTGGCAATGTCTGGAGACATTTTTGGTTGTTGCAGCTGAAGGAGGGGCATCTAGTGGGTAGAGACCAGGGACGCTGCTACACATCCTGCAACACACAGGACGGCCCCCACCACGAAGGACTATCGTCCCACCAACGATACTCAGAAGCCACTGAGGTTTCTCAAAGATACAGGCTGCCCTTGGAGAGAACCCTTAATCTTGGACAAAGCAGCTTCCTCCAGTTAAGGGCAGTTTCTGAAGAGGGACTCATCTGAAAGGGAATGTGGACAGCATGTCACAGCACCCACTACAGCCTTTTTAAGAAAATCAATTTTTAACTGTGCAAGTAATACTTGAATCTTATCTCCTTATAGAAATTTAAATGTTCTAGATCAGGGTTTCCCAACCTCAACACTACTGGCACTTTAGGCTAGATAACTCTCCTCTGCTGTGGGGGGCTGCCCTGTGCATTGCAGGATGTTTAACAGCATCCCTGGCCTCTGCTCACTAGATGCCAGCAGCACCCTCCCCATACTGTGACAAGCAAAAATATCTGGAGACATTGTCTAATGTCTCCTGAAGGCCAAAATTGCCCCCGGTTGTGGATCACTCTTCTAGGTAAATCCAAAATAAACTTTGACAACAGTTTGCAGTCTGAGGCCCCTCCCCAGAAGTAAACACTAACATAGGTTTGCAGTGGATCCTTCCAGAATTCTTAGTATGAATTTCCATAGATATATCCACAACCATAGGAAATAGTATCTTTTCACATAAATGTAAAAATTTTACCATAGAAATGTAACCATAGAAAATAGATTATATTTTCTTTGGAAAAGGCTTGAGTTTTTATTCTGATCACCACACTTCCCCTGTATGGCCCAAGTATCTTAAGGAAAGCTGAGTGTACACCCAGCTCTAGGGCATGTAGCACAAACCCAAATTAATTCACATAAGCCAATCTCCTGGCTACAAGTCTCAGATTGAGGGTGGGCACATAGCTTGATTTAAGCCAGTGAGAAACTAGATTTTCTGGGGCATTTTCTGGGAGAGGAACTCTCTCTCTATCCCTGAATGACTGAGGAATCATGCAACTGCTGGAGCTGTGGCAGCCATCCTGTGATCATGGGGTTGGAAGTCAGCTCTTGCTTCTAGTAGCTGCCACAGGAGAAGACCAGATAAATTGGAAGAAACCTTGCCCTCGATAACATCATCAAGTTCACTCAGTGAATTGAATCAACCAAACCCACCTGTGTTTCTAGGGACTTTCCAGGTTTATGAGCAACTGCCCTAAGCGATCCCCATATTCAGTCTGAATTAGATTTTCTGTTACATTCCACTTAACATATTATAAATGACTCTATAATCCACAACATGAATATACCACAATTTACCTTTATACCTGTAACCAGTCCCCTATTAATGGACATTTAATATCTCTCATTTTTCACTGTAACAATGTAATTTTGGTTTTTGTTTTGTTTATAATTTTTTCCCTTTTTTGTTAATGGAGGTACTGGGGATTGAACTCAGGACCTCATGCATGCTATGCACATGCTCTATTACTGAGCTATACCCTCACCCCCAACCAAAAACATATTATGAATACTGACTGTACACTCATCTAGTTACTGAGGCTACGGAGGTGAATGATACCCAGCCACTGCCCTCAGGGAGTTCTAATTCTTGTGAGACAGATAACAAACTAACAAATCAAATACAATATATACAACATTACAAAATGTAACATTATAAAATAATGCAACATAACATCACACAAGAGCAAAATGATATATATTACAGGATGACACAGCTATGAAGTCAATGGGCAGAGTGGTAGGATTTTGCTTGTGGTGGCTTGGATGCTCTGTTTTTCTAGGAGGAATCCAGTAGAGAAATCTGAGTGTATATGGCCCTCCTTACATGAGGAAGATCAAACACCCAGTTGCTTACAGCAGCCTGTGGGGTAATTTCAGGATATGACTGCAGGTCGAAAGCTCCCAAGGAGGTGAACTCTCCTTGTCAAGCCATTAGCACTTGTTAGCACTCTCCCTTTATATGAAAACAGCCAGGGACTGGCTTACTAATTCCTCCTTTCATTACGTCTGATCATCATCATTAATTAACACAGCCACTCTGGAAATGTAATCGGAACATTTTATTTGAATCCAAGATAGATTGAGACAAGTTCAAGGAAAGGCTTTCAAATCAGAAGCCCCAGTGGCTAAGAATGCATAACCCTTGTTCTGTTTAAGACATCCGAGAATGTTAACTCCTTGAGGGTACTGGTTGGGAGTGGGGAATGTTAACCCAGGACTCTCCACTCTATTACGCTGAAAGGGATTGACATATGTCCACGGCTGTTGCTTATTGCTTATAATATATTACATTTTTCTCCGGGCTATTTAGCATCTGACATTAAAAAATAGTTCAATTTGCTCCTTTGGCTGGAAAACAATTGTGCAATCACATCAATGTCCTTTGATAGATTTTGGAAACTGTTCCTCCCTTCTTCCCCCATCAAAACCACCAGTGGCATTATTCAGGCCTTAACTGTTGCTGGAATTTTCCAGGTCCTAAAAAGCAACATCCTCTTCCCTCACCCCAAATCAGAATAAATTGAAAAACAAATGCTGGTGTGCTGTATTGTAATTTACAGAAAAGCATATTGGGGTCATTCAGATGACCCATATACATCCACAGTTCCTGGCTCGCAGCCCCCCAAACCCTTGGAATTTTTTGAAAGATAAGAACAGTGGGATACGACTTGGTCTTGCCCTCAATTCCCCACCCAAGGGCAGGGGGCTTGTTGCCAGGAGCACCCACCACCTTATTAGAGGATTGGAACTTTCAGTCTCATCCTCTGATACCCCAGGGGCTGGGAGGGACTTGAGGTTGAACAAATTGCCATCGGCCAGTGACTTAGTCAATCAAGACTATGTTTTGAAGCCTCCCCACAAAAAAACCCCAAAGACACCTTTTTGGTTCTTTTTTGGAGCGCTTCCATGCGGGGAACCAGAATGCTTCCACGTGCCATCCTGCCAGGCCCCATCAAGGAGAGAAGTTCCTTTGTTCCGGACCTCACCCGATGTTTATCTCTTCATCTGGCCATTGACTCATATCCTTCAACATCCTTTGATAATAAATGAGTGATCTAGTAAGTACTGCTCCATGATTCAGTGGTCCACGAGTGACTGCAGTTTCCAGAGCTCTCCCTAAAAAATGGAGATGCACTTCGAACACAAGCCACCGAATTGGGGGCGAGGGTGCCTACTGCACACACCTGTGATTCTCCACCTGAGAATGTTCTCTGGCATGAGTGGACCTTGCTCTGGGCAGTGGGAGTGCTGGGGAGCTATCCCAGGAGCAGCCCACAGCAACAGGGATGTCGCTCAGCCCTTAGGTGGGATCAACTTGAGATATGGTCTACGTGCCTTGGAATCTCCCAGAAGCCCCCAGAGAGTTTTTGCACCCCACTTGCTCATGGTGGTAACCTGCTGATTAACACCTGCAGTGGCTGTCTTCCCTCCCCCACTTTACGGCCTCACTCCTCCACTGGGGCCTCCTGCAATCACCTCCCAAATGAACTATGGTGCTGGAATCTTTGTCTCTGGCTAGCTTCTGGAGGAACCCAACCCAAGACACCATCTTTCCAAAGGTCCCACCTGCAACCTCACTGCGGGGCTGACATCAGGGGCTCTAATGAGGCGGTGGAGCAGGAAGCAGGCCAGAACTTCCCAGCTCAAAAACCAGATGCTTGTGGCTCATAAAGTATCTCACAGGTGGAGAGGAACCCAAGCCACTTTCATTTTCTGAGGTTCACAATTTAAGAAAAAGCTAAAAAGAAGAAAGAAATACCAGCATGGAGTTACCAAAGTTGTGCTGGATTGTCAATGCTCAGCCCTGTCTGTTGAGGTCTGGGAGCCACAGTGGGAGGCCTGGATCTGGGCCCCAAGCTAAGGACTGAGAGTCCACATGTCTCATTCCTGCAGAGAATTTGGTCTATGAGGAGAGCTTCCACGGTGGAGAGGGAGGAGGGATGTGAAGACGAGCCAGATTGGGCTGCCTGGATGGCCCTCCTTCTCCCCACAGCATCCAGGCCCCTCCACTGAAGCATTTTACCCTGATTTCTACAGGGTGATGGCGTTGGAGCGTCCTTCTCTTCCTGCCTGTGGTCTCTGAGCGCCCATGTTCTGCAGTTGACGGGAAGGAAGCAAAGGCTGGGCTGGGACACACGGCAGCCACACACAGGGCTGCTTCCTCGCATGAGCAAAGCCATCTGTCTTGAGTGTTCTCCTGGGTCAGGAACTACCCCCTCCTGACATCTCATATTGTGAGTGGCCACTTGTAACCCACCTTGAACTCATATTTAGGAAACCCAGCTGACCACTGCACCCAGCCACCCCCTGGAGCAGCCCCTCACTGAAATGACAAGAGACAGCCGGAGTTTACTATGGTGGCTCTGGTTTCAGAGCTGCTGAAATGGGTGCTTTCTCCCCCAACACTGCCCCTCTTTCAATCCCCTATTATGTGGGGACAATTCATACATTAAGGAAGCGCTGCCAATGCCAGAAATTGACACAACACTGCAAACTGACTATACTTCAATACAATTTTTTAAAATTTTAAAAAGAAAGAGCTGCCAGCATTTCCCAGAGCAGGGGGTTAGGGCCCTTGAGAAAGGAATCTCCGAAGAAAGGAGGGAGGGAAGGATTCTTTGTCCTGTCTGGATGCCCCCCAGGACTAGGGAGGGAGGATACAGGGAGTCCCAGGAGTCCCAGGAACAAAGTGCATCTTAAATCAGAAATATTTTGCTTTCTAGATTTTCATGTCAAGTGTGAATTACACAAGAATGTGGATGATTATACCTGCTGTTAAAAGAGCCGAGTTCACAATCTGATGAAGCCAAACTGCGTCTTTAACCTCCACAAATACGGTCATCAATTACGGAGGGGACTTTTTGTTTTTTCCTAATCCTGTATCTTTCCTCTCCTGGGGGCGTGAAATGATGGATGTTAAGGGGATGCAGGGACGAAGCACTACACATTGCAATGTTACTGCTCCGGGACCAAGAAGGATTCAATTTTTCCTTTAGAAAGGTGGTAATTGTAGCAGAAATCACTGTGTGTAGATTTCCTAACATTTACCTAATATTTCAAGAGGCTATTTTATGCCTTTCCGAATATTTGCATCCATTTTCCTACTTGATCTCTACCACAAACAGGGAAGGAATCTTTGACTTTGTGTAATCATCTTTGATCTCAGCTCCAGGCAATACCATCTAGTGACCATGGCATTTGTGTATTAAACCCAAACTGACGAGCATCTTATGATTATCCCCACCCTCATGGTGATCATTTTGTAACATACAGAAATATCGAATCACTATGTTGTGCAACTGGAACTAACAGTGTTGTAGGTCAATTATACTTCAATTAAAAAAAAAAGACTCAGCCACAAAAAAGAACGAAATAATGCCATTTGCAGCAACATGGATGGACCTAGAGATTATCATACTAAGTGAAGAAAGCAAGCCAGATAAATACCATATGATATCACTCATATGTGGAATCTTAAAAAAAAAAAAAAAAAGACACTAATGGACTTACCTACAAAATAGAAACAGACTCACAGTCATAGTAAACCAATGTATGGTTCCCGGGGGGAAAGGGCAAAGGGAGGGGTAAATTAGGAGTTTGGGATTTGCAGATACTAGCTATTTTATATAAAATAGATAAACAACAAGGTCCTACTGTAATACAAGGAACTATATTCAATAACTTGTAATAATCTATAATGAAAAAGAATATGAGAAGGAACATATCTATTTAAAAAAAAAAGAACCCACATCCTCATAATTCCCTAGTTTACTTCAAACGTCCATAGTTTGGAGGAAAAGTCAATCAGCTTCCCAGACCTCAATTCCTCCCCTGAGCAACAAGTTTCTCTCTTCTGGACAAAGCTTGTTCTGATTTCTTGGTGCTAAATGACTTGATCTCTGACTCCTGACCTCTGGAGCCCTTTAGACCCCCCTTTAGCAGGGGTGTAGTGGTAAATGGGCTTTTGAGGTCAGGAGGTTGGGTGGGGAAGAAACATCCTGATTTACAGCATTTGCTAATTCCTGTGGTGTAAATTCTTCTGCCAATGCTGATTTAAAGCTACCTACAGTTTGGCAATTGGCTCTTACAATTCCTGACTTTTGAACACTTGGCTTTCTGGAGCAGGAACAAGCCTGTTCTGGTACACGACTGCCTATATCTAAAGCATGAGAAAGGATATTCACTATAGCACTGTTTGTAGTAGTAATAAGTTGGAGACAGCCTAAACGTCCGTTAATAGGGCATACTCTAAGCCAGATATCCAAAGGCACACTATGCAGCCATCTAAAAGATGAGGTAAATCAGGGAAGGGATAGCTCAAGTGGTAGAGCACGGGCTGAGCATGCATGAGATCCTGGGTTCAATCCTCAGTATCTCATCTAAAAGTAAATAAGCCTAATGACCTACCACAATCCTGCTAAAATAATTAAATACAATAATAAAAAAATGTGGTGCAACCACCACCACTATCCATAAAGTACATTTTTTTCACATGCATATATTTTAAAAAAATCAAAAGGATATGTATCGATTTTGATCCATTTTTGGCTATGAGTGACAGCTGATGCAGAATAACAGTGGTCTACATAACAGAGGAAGGAATGAACTGATACAGGGGACAGTCACAGCACTGACCCTGAAGGGTCGATGTTTCAAACAACAAAAAAAAAGCTAATCACTCACTCTACCTGCTCCTAAAGCTTATTTTGGCTAAGTTTTCTTATCTTAGAATCTCGGATACTAATCTGGCTTAAAGTATAATGAATTTCATCAAGCTCTAGAGATGTCCTATGATGATCCTGAATGTGACAATGAACAGTTATTCCAAGGACACTTTCCTTTGGAATGTTCCACCTCGTGTCTTGTAAGAGGTTTTCAAATGTACCCATATTTTGCATTAGTTTGTTTTGTTTGTAGAAAATTTTGACATTATTTTTGTAATTCAAATTATTAGATTATTATTCATTGAGTTTGCTGTGGGCTATGGCTTCTTGGCAATGACCACATGTCACTTTGCATTCTTGCAAAGTAAGACAGTCTAACTGACAAATTGCTTTCCATGTACAGGAGCATTTTTATAAAGACTGAATTTCACAGTTAATAATGCTGCTATAAAGTTCTGTTTTATAGTCATATTAATTCCTAATGTTTTTCTTTTCTGTAATTTGGAGTCCATACATTTGCCTTTTTTTTAAGATCTCAAACAGGGTCAGAAAAGACTACAGTACTTCTATTAGGAATGCATTTGGCTGCAAGTAACAAGTAGCCTGACATACAGTGGCTTAAACAAAGGAGGATTCTTTTTCTCCTAAGATAAGAAATCAGAGGGGTGAGTGGGTATAGCTCAGTGGTAGAGCACATGCTTAGCATACACAAGGTCCTGGGTTCAATCCCCAGTACCTCCTCTAAAAATAAAATAAACAAGTAAACTTAATTTCCTCACCCACAAAAAAATGTTTTTAATTTAAAAAAAAAAAAGAAAAAAACGAAATCAGGAGACGGCAGTCCAAGGCTGGTGTAGTGACTCAGTGTCTTGGGCTCCTCCTTTCCTGCTGCAACATCTTTAGCCTGTTGGCATTCATATCCTGGCTGCAAGGTGGCCATGCACCTCTGCTCATCACATTCATGTTCCAGACAAGAACAATGGGGAAGGAAAGAAGACTTCGCTAGTTGCATTTGTCCCTATTGAAGCTGGGGAAGGGAACAAAAGCTTCTCCAGGACCCCTCAGCAGGCTTCCTTTTACAGCCACCCCTAGCTTCAGGGAGAGAAGGAGCTGGAAAAATCTCATTCTTAGCCTTCTGGCCTTTAGGTAAAAGAGGAGAGTTTTGAGGATAGATGCTGAGAGAGCCCACATATAGGGTCTAGCACAGAAGCTATGAGAGCAATGGCACAAAAGGGCCACGTTTAGCACCAGAAAAGTGATTGTGGCATTTGCAACTAATGAAGAACTTGCTCTTATTCAAATTCTAAGCCTCTAAGAAAAGGGTTTCTGAAACTGAAACACCCAATGGCTTTCTATTTTACGATTAAATATTAATATTCAAACTCAGTGGTTCTCAAACTTACATGTGCATCAGTATCACCTGGAGGCCTGCTCCGCCCACCCAGGAGATGAGGGTGGGGCCTGAGAATTTGCATTTCTCACAAGTTTCCAGGTGCTGCTGCTGATCGTAGAACCACATTTGGAAAGCCACAACTTGTGCTAGCTCCTTATTTTAACAGACATTTGTGCCATTTTCAATCTTTTGTCTCTTCTACCAAAGCTACAAAGAATAACTCTGTTGTCATGGTGAAAAGTGGGGGAGGGGTGTTGCGGGCAGGCAATGACAGGCATCGTCTTTGCCTGCCAGTAGCTGTTTTCCTTTTCTGGTACCAGCACCTTGGTTTCCATTTGGGGAACTCCCTGGCCGCAGTGCAAAAGTTTCAGGTGGGCCAGATTCCTCCTCCAGCAATGGTGGGCAAGGTGGAAGATACAAGACCCAGGGCTGGCTCATCAGTGTATCCTGATACATACTTACCAGTGTATTGTCACAGCAATCGGTTCAGGGATAGTCACTTGACCCCGACTGATTCAGTAAGTGTCATCCATAGGCTCTTCTCTAGAGCGACTGGGAGGAAGTGAGAATACGACTCTTTCCACTAGGGTAGCTAATGAGGATGCAAGTTTAGTATTTACAGCCCTTTGGGAGAGACTGAGAATGAATCTAATCCAATAAAGACTAGAGGCAACCAATGCGGATGAGCCATCCACTCCTTATTCCAACCTTCTCCGGGACTTTTCCACGGCATGAATCAACTCACTTCTTTGGGCTTAAGCCAGTTTGAATTGGGTCTCTGTCCCTTGTAACTGAAAGAATTCTGACTAACCCAGGACAAGCCCAGAAAGAGCTCGGTGCAACTTTGAGGAAGTGAAAGACAGCACGAAGACCAAGGGAGAGAGCAGCACAAGAGGAGTGGCTGAGGGCCGGGTCGCGGAGGGCCTTGCAGGCTTTGATAAGCATTTAGAATTTTTAACTCAGTGAACTGGGAAGCCAGTGGGTGATCTGAAGTACGAGAGTCATGTGAGCATGGCTTCTTCCAGAATGTAGGGCATTGAAACGTGTGGTTATTATCTTCTCAGAGCCAACAAATATTCTAGGTTTCAACGTGTTGAACTGAAATTCTATTCTGAAGGGCACTCACTGGTTGCTAGGATTTTTGTGTCCAAATACCTGCAATGATCCCTTTGGATATGAGCCATTGGAAAGAGGACAGGATAATACAGAAGTATTTCGGGGATAATAGCTACAGAAATAAACTGATCCCATTCTTGTTTTTTAAAAAAAAAAAAAAGGAAGGAAGGAAGGAACTGTGTGTGTGTGTGTGTGTGTGTGTGTGTGTGTGTGTGTGTATGTGCGCGCGTGCGCACGCGCGTGTCTGTGTTGATCATATTGACTGGAACTACCACACCAAACTGATAATTCCTGCAGTGGGGGAGTGGGTTTTCTTCTTCATACATTTCCGTATCTAACTTTATTTTCACAATAAGATGTATAACTTTAATAAAGAAGGAATATTCTAATTTGGGGGAAATAATTAGGTCAATATTAAAAATTTTAAACATACACATTTTTCCTTTTCACCAGAATCTCCATGGTGGGGACTCCATCTTATGGAGCAGGGGTTAGAAAACCTTCTCTGTAAAGAGCCAAACAGTAAATATTTTAGGCTTGGGGACCCATTCAGTCTCTGTCTCAGTGACTCAGTTCTGCCGGGGTAGTGGGAAAGCAGCTATAGAACTTATGTAAATGGATGAGCTTGGCTGTGTTCCAATAAAACTTTACTTACAAATATAGGAGCCTGAATTCTGACTTGGGGAAGATGGTTCTCCAGGACATTAGCCTGTCATCTTCTCAGTCTGCGGAATAACAGGGAATAAAGTCCCTATTCCTTGCCCCAACACCTCGTCTCCTGATTTACTGGCCTGTAGTGCAGCAAGCAGAACGAGTTTGGACTCAGTAACAATATGACATAAACATGCATCATGAGTCCATTAGTAGAATGGTCATTAATTGTGGTATGTTTACAGGATGGAATTTTATGCAAATATTCAAAAGAACCTGTTAGATCTATACCTACTGGCCCAGATGAACGTCCACAAGGCTTTAAGTAAACAAAGAGATTTGCAGAATAACACAAACAATATGTATAGTAGCTTGTCACTAACCTGTGAGCACTTAGTGACTTTGCAGGGCCTCCCACTGTAGGTGGCATGAACTACGCAGTCCCCCTGCTGAGCTTGGCCAATGGAATGTTAGCAAATGCCCTGTAAGCAGAGCCTTCCACAAGTTTAAATTGGTCTCTGGAGCTGCTGTGGGTACCACTGGTCCAAAGAGGATGAGGAACACATGGGGCCGACTCAGCCCAGTGTACCTGCAGCCTGAAGCAGAACTGACCAGCTGAGCCCAGCTGAGACCTGCAGAGTCAGGAGCATGAGAATAAAGGCTTATCATTCTCAGATTTTGAGGACATTTCTTATTTAGCAATAAGGCTGCAAGTGTGAACGCATACAGTGTGATGGATAGACGTCATTGGACACTGGATGGGCTTATGTTGTTTTTGCCGCTGCAACATTTATTCACTCATTCTTATAACTGCACCCTGATTTTCCTTTAAGGAACCACTCCTTTACTACTCTCAGTCCACATGGAATGCATGGGGTGGCTCAACTGCCTGAGTAGAGGGGAGCCAGCAGTGTTAGACATATGCTTGAGCTGCTGGTGAAATTACACTTTTGTAAGCCAGTTGATATCCCATTGGTAACTTGCACTGGCTATGGTGGGAACATTTATGTAACTTGGCAAATACTACAAATCAAACCTTTTGTATAAATCACTCCCCAAAACCAGCTGTTAGACTTGTATCAACACACCGCTGCATGCAACTCAGGACTGGTTAGTCACAGGGCCACGGCTTCCTGGCCACAGAGCACAGTTGGGCATGTAACTCAGGTCGGGAGAGTGGTTCAAGTATTAGAAGAGAGGCATTTTGTTCCGGAGTTCCTGGACAGGCAGGATTAAGCCTGGAGCTGCCAGGAGCTCCCTGTGTAGAATAAAGCCAACAGTGTGAGAAGAACTAAAAGACTGTGAGAACCCACATTCTGTTGGCATTATTCGGGGTCCTTGATCCAGCAGTGCCTGAAACAAGATTCTCCCTGTATTCCCAGTTCTACAAGCCAACATATGTATTCTCTCGATAGCCAGTGCTCTTGGTGCCCCGTGCCAAATCCCCTTGGCTCACCTCTGAGGTCGGTTCCAAGTACAGTGGACAGTACTGGCTTGCTGTCAGCCTCCACTTGACACACTTGGGCCTCTTAGCCTGCTTGCTGTCTCCAGCATCAGCTGCAGCCAGAAAAAGTGCCAGGGACTTGGTGTCACTAGGGATCATCCTCAACTGATGGGACAGAGGAGGCAGTGGGTAAGTACCCCAGCTTTTCAGTCCCCTAAAGGGACAAGTCTGAGGAGGTTCTTTTTTTGGTTTGTTGGCTTTTTTCAGGTTTTTTTTCTTACCTGCATCAGAAAAAGGAATCTAGGAATTACATTCATCTTGCCCTACCTTCTGCAGTTCAGGGTGTTTTAGACTAGATGAGGTGCCCTAACCCAGATATACACCTGGACTTAAGGCTCAGATCTTAGTGAAGCTAAGATTTGCGTCCCACAAGACCCTGGGGCATCGTGCAAGGAACGTCCAACCTAGGGAAGATATTCTGTCCGTGGTTGATTTGCCCAGGAAGAAATTCAGGCTGAAAATAGCAAACTAAAGTTAGCCGAGATGTTCTGCTTCGTGGCCTCCTTCGGGAACATCCTGTCCAGAGGAAAGGATATTTAAGGAGAGAGGAAGCAGCTCAAGTTCAATTCAGCCAAGGAACAGAGGAAGAACATCTCAAACACAACGTGCGGTTCTGCTCTGCGTTCCAAAGAGAGGGCGGGGCGGCGGGCGGTGTGGACAAACAACCATGAAATACCTGCCATATGCTCGGGTTTTGTAGATCATTCTCTTCTTCAACCTTCTCCTTACGTTTTTAATTTTCCCTTTGCTTATTTTTCTCTCCTTTCATTTTCACTTTGAAGCAAGTTTTAGCAGCCTCCTTTACTGAAACCAAGCTTCAGAGGCTCAAGCCACTTAAGTAAGCAACAGCAGAGCTGGGATTTGAACCTGAGCCCTCTTTCCTCTAGGTTGACAGGCACATAGTGGGTGATGAATAAATACGGTGTATAAATAAAGGAAGAAAACTCCAATGTATAGAAGGGGAGTCTAAATCTACAAGGAATCCTGACCACATGGAATTCATCTCAACTCCCATTTGTAGCAAAAAGAGAATAATATTCAATATAGCAAAGGTGAGAATCTGGTACTGTGTTTATACCCATTTTACAGATGGGGAAACTGAGATTCAGAAAAGTCAATTCCCCATAGAAGTTGTATCATTTTGTACTACTAATGGATCCCAGTGTCTGGTTTCCTGTAGCCTCACCAACACAGTATGTGTGAAAGACAGTTATTATTATTATTTTTAATTGTAGTGTAGTCAGTTTACAATGTTGTGTCAGTTTCTGGTGCACAGCATGTTTCAGTCATACATATACATACATGTGTTCGTCTTCATAAGACAGTTATTATTTTGATTATTGTTATTCAATGCTGTTTATACAAAAAGTTTTTTTGCCACATTTTGTCTATAGATATAAGCATTGTCATCTCCAACTTTATTTCAACAAGGCACCTCAGAACACAAATTTGGAAATTAAAAATACGGTTACTGGGGGGGAAAAGTATATTCATGTATATGCTAGAAAACAGAATAAACATGGCCAAAGGCCAAATTAGTGTTTAGAAATATCAGGGCAAAGAAATCCTTCAGAATACGGAGCTCAAGTTTTTAAGCAAAAAGTGCTTTTAATCTGTATTTCCATATCTAAAAATCATAACCCTTCTAACAAAAATGAATTCAAGATACATGCCAGAAAATTGAAAGGGGAAACCAAAAACAAGCAGAAGACACGGCATGCAAGAGACGGTGGAATTAACCTAAGAATGCATGTCATATGGCCCAGGAAGAGCAAGAACTCAGCACATGAAGTCAGCAGGTTCTATGAGAAAAGCTATGGAGAAGAAAGCAGACTTTCCACAAATTATGTTACTAAAGACCCAAATGTTCTAAAAGCAAAAAGTAAAGAAATGCATCCCTTCTCTCAACAAGTTGAGTGCCTTGTTAGTAAAGACAGAAACCAGTGTATTTTAAATACTCACAATAGGAATTTAGTGTGGGGGAATTGTTACACATGATGGAAGAACTCAGAAGCTAAAAGGACACCAGGAGGCAGCCAGGGATTAGGGACAGGAGTAAGCAGTGATGTGCTAGTAAGTGGTCAACAACTGGCTCTTGGAAAGAAGCCCTGGTATGTCTCGTTTTCCAATTTGGGGATGCAAGTACTCCTACTATGGCCAATTTCAAGCTGCCAACATGAGGTCACTGAGTGTAGAGTTGGGGAGAGATGTGTACCGGCAGTTTCTGTGAGCTGGTATGTGGCAGCTCCGATCCATTATTGGTAGAATGGTGCTGCCACATTTTGAGACAGTGGGAGAAGGTGCTACTGGAGCCCTGGGACCATGGAGGAAGTTCCATTTCCCTTTATATCAGCCCAATAACATAGTTGCTCTGCAGTGGAAAATATTTACATAATCATATTCATATAGACGCTGTTTATTCAAATTTTAGAATCAACAGCCATCACAACATAGTTTTATTAAGCACCCTACTATGTGCCAAGCAGGCAACTATTCTAGGTACTGGGGAGACAGAAGTGAACAAAATTAAGTCCCTATATTAACACACCACAATTTGTTTATCCACTCACGAACTGATGGACATTTGGGTGGCTTCCTGTTTTGGCTATGATGTTAAGAGTTGCTCTGAATATTGTTGTCCAAGCCTGTGTGCACACATGCACTCATTTACCTTCGGTGCATATTTAGGAGTGAGATTGCTCTGTTGTAAGTTAAATGTATGTTTATAGGAAATCACCAAAAAGTTTTCCAAAGTGGTTGTACCATTTATACCCCCATCAATGAACGATATAGGATTCTACTCACTCTACATCCTCACCATTACTTGTCAGTGTCAATTGTTTTCTGCTCATTTGTTTTAAAGTCATCAGGTTTATTGAGGTCTAATTTACATACAGTAAAACTCACCCTTTTTAGTTTTGTGAGTTTTGACAAATGTATGTAGTCATGTAACCACCATCACAATCAAGACACAGACTATCTAGATATGACTGCTAAGTCATATGATATCTGTATAACTTTATAAGAAAATGTCAAACTCATTTCCACCACTGTATACCATTTTGCATTCCCACCAGCAATGAATGAGAGTTCCAAGTGCTCCACATCCTTGACACCACTTAGTATTGTCTGGTTTTATTATTATTATTAAGTCCTTCTTACAGGTATGTAACGGCCTTTACTTACAGTTTTAGCTTGCATTTCTCTGATGATAATGATGTTGAGTATTTTTTCATGCACTTATTGGACATTCATACATCTTCTTCTGTGAAGTGTCTGTTCAAACTTCTTATCCAATATTTTCGTTGGCTCATCTTCATGTTATTTGGTTGTAAAGGTTCTTTATATATTCTAGGTACAATTCCTTTGTCAGATCTATGTATTATGAATATTTTCTCTAAGTCTGTGGCTTTCCTTTTCATTTTCTTTCTTTCTTTAGAGGGATTTAATTTTGTTTCCTAGTTGTCTTGACAATATAATTTATAATATTCTATGTGCTTGAGAAGCCTACAGTTTTGCAATCAAGCAATATGATACTTACTAATTTTTTTTAATTTGCATAAGATTCACATTACGTAAAATTCACCATTTTAACCATTTTAAAGTATATAATTCAGTGGCTTTTTGTTTTCTTAACAGTGAATTATAAAGAGCAGAATTTTCATAATTTCAGTGAAGTCCAATTTATAAATTTTTCCTTTTATGATTAGTGCTTATGGTATCCTATTTAAGAAATCTTTGTCTTTCCCAAGTGGGTCCTACAATCTCTTCTAGGAGCTTATAATTTTAGCTTTTATGTTTAAGGTTATGATCCAGCTCAACTATTTTTCATGTATGGTGTGAGGCAGGGATCATTTTTTTTTTCCAGATGAACGTCCAATTGTTCCAGCAACATTTATTGAAAAACAAAACTCTTTTTTTTCGCCTCATTGAGTTCCCTTGGTGCTTTCGTTGAAAATAAGTTTGCCATGTATGTATCCATCTAAACTGGTCTCTCTAGTCTCTTCCATTGATCTATTTGTCTATCCTGACTTCTTTTACCTTGCAGACCTTCTTTTAAACAAGCAGATTGGCTCAGTGTACTCTGTCATACAAACAAAACTGGACTTGTTCTTACAAAAAGTGTTTGCTGAGCTTAGTCTGTGCCAGTCATTGGGAATATAATGTTGCTCAAGACCTAACACCTTCTCTTTCCTCATAACACTTGGGGTAGTGACCATCCACTGATTTTGCCTGCTCAAAATCCTCTCCCCTTCTTCAAGCAACAGCTTCCCAATTCTTCACTGGAGAGTTCCTGCCAATCCACTCTCATCTCACATGGTTCAGATGAGTCTGACCTCGACATCCCCTTCCTAAGGCAGACACACAATCCAGCCTTGGCCAGTGAGCAACAGCCCTGGGGTATTTTTCTAGAACTACTGGGAAGATACAGTTTGCTTTCCTTTGTAGTTTTTAAAGTTGAGCAGCTGAAGGGGGCCACTATTGCCTGAGACTGATGCCAACACAGACGGCATAGGAATTTATAGGTGGAGACTGACAGATACCCATCATTTGAGCACCTGGTTCCACCTGTGCCTGAAGCTCAAGAAACTACTGGGCTTTCCAATTCTGTGAGTCAATAAATTTCTTTTTAACTTAAGACTGTTTGAGTTGAGTCTACTTCCCCCTAATAAACATAAAGAAATTAATAAAGGCAATAAGGAAAAAGGCAGATCAACAAGGGGATCTCAGGGAATTTCTCTGGTCAGTTTTGAGACAATTCTTATTTAACTCCCTCCTCTTGGATACCTCAGTCCACTCCCTCTATCCAATCAATCAACAAGTCCCTAGAGAGCAGTATTTTTCACACCAACGATCATGACCCACTAATGAGTCATGAAATAAATTTAATGGGTTATGGCCAGCACTTTTTTTTTCTTTTGTTTTACGAGGAGGAGGTAATTGGGTTTATTTATTTATTTATATTTGGAAGAGGTACTGGGGATTGAACCCAGGACCTCGTGTGTGCTAAGCAAGCACTCTACCACTTGAGCTATACCCTCCCCCTCAGCACTTCCTTTTTTAATGGGACAGAATAGAGAGAATAGAAAATATCAAAGTGTACTGCATGTAGTGAGACCAAGTATTGTTGTATAAAACTTTTCTTTGTGTTGTATGCATGTGTGTAGTGTATGTAAAATATATTTCTTCCTGTGGGATACAGTCTAATAAGTTTGAAAACCACCACTACAGAGCAATGTGTGGCAAACACTGCGGGTTGCCTACCCAATTGTTGCTCTCCTTTCTCCTTGCTAAGGGAATTGTGATTTTGTTCAAGAATGGAAGCAGCCATGTGTTTACATGGAGGTTGAGCTGTGTGGAGTTAGGCGTGAGAGCTAAGCCCCTTCATAGCTCAGGAAGTGAGTTTTGATTGACGTATACCAGTGATTTTCAAACTGTGGTCCAGGAATCCTTGAAGGTCCTCAAGACCCTTCCAAGGGGTCCAAGAGATCCTCCTTTTTGCAAAAATGTATGCGTGAGGACAGAATTTCGTCATATATTTCAAGCAAAACAACATATCACAATGAACTGAATGTAGAATAAAAAATTAGAATCCAGCTTCTTCTATTAAGCTAGAAATTAAAGAGACAAAGAAAAATGTAAAACGATGCCCTTTTTTCACTAATTTTTGGGGTTTTGGAAAATACAGTATTTTTCATCAAAAATTGTTATTTATGTTAACACGTAAAGGGTAACTTTAAATGAACCAATAAACACATGTATTTAAATTTTTCAGTTTTAACTTCTAACACAGTAAATATCAATTGATATAACCACACTAACTAAGACTCCTTGGGGTCATTAATAATTTTTAAGAGTTTGAGAACCACTGACTTAAGCCACTTATGGTTGTTACCTTCTCTTTGCTAGTGATTTTATCAGGAATGTGATACGATTCTAGAAAATGGGACCTGAAGTCTGCTAAGGACTTCTGATAGTTTTCCTCTTAGATAATTAAAAAAGAGCAGCATAGGAGGAAACAGTCTCCATTCTTCAACTTCACTGGGTTAATGTGCATGCAATGTAATACCTGGAGCAGTGGCAGCCATCTTACAACCATGAGGTTACAAGGCTAAGCATAAAGCCTACACACTGAAGATGGCAGAGTGAAGAGATGGAAAGAATGTGGGTCCTTGAAGACATTGTTGAACTTCTGTATCCACCAGCCCAAGACCACCTATCTTGGATTTCTTGTTTTATGAGATAATAAATCTCTCCCCACTAGATCAAAAGATCCATGAGGGCAGAGTTTTGTTTTGATTTAGGGGTTTTTGTCTGTTTTAATCACTGCCATATCAGCAGCACCTAAGCAGTGTCAAGAACATAGTAGGTGATAGGTAAACATTTGTTGAATAAATGAATGACCCTTTAAAGATAGTCCTTGTTGGATTTTGTTGTTGCTGTTACTTAAAGCCAAAGGATCCTAATTGATCAAGTGTCCGACCCTACTCCAGTTTCCATCTGTGGGGATCCTTTTCAGTGATCTTCAATTAGCCTTCCATCAATAGGTACCCCAGCCTATGTGAGCAAGCTTCAATTTATAGCCCCACAACACCACGGGGTTATCTCTATTTCAGTACTTGTCACACTTCTTCTTCTTTCTTTCTTTTTTTTTTTTTTTTTTTTGTAACTGCCTCTTTCGTCTCTTTCACTAGAAGTAGAGGTCAGAAAGTTACTAGTTTGGGTACAATCTAGGCTGCCATCAGCTGAAACAAAATCAAGTCTATTTCTCTCTCACTTAATCCAGGCTTAGGTGGTTCTAGGGTAGAAACATTGACAACCTCAACACACAGCTTCAATATCTGGGTGCAAGGTATCTTCTCTAATTCCTGCCATCACATCTTCAACCCAGTCAGTGGTAAACGGTAGGAGAAAGGGCACAGAGAGAACATACTCATTATTTTAAATAGACCTGGAAGGAGCATGCATCATTTCTGCTCACATTTTACATAAACTCACACGAACATCTCAGAACTTAGTCACATGAATGCTTAGATTCAAAAGAAGATCAGAAGTATAGTCATCAACAGGACAATTATGTGCCAGATAGAACTCGTGAGTTCTATTACTAAAGAAAGAAGAGGAAGAGGGTTATCAGTGTCAAACCGGCTATCTCTGCCATAGTACTTGCTTTGATTTGTATTTGTATCCACAGAGCCTCAAAATGGAGCTTGGCATATAGTAAATGTCAAGGAAATGTTTAACGAAATAAAGAACAAAGGAAAAACAAGCAGAACCCAAGATTCCTGCCCATAATGGAAGTACCATTAATCTGAAGAGACAAAGGAACCCAGATGAGGAACGGATGTATCGCAAACAACACAAAATACGGTGTTAAATCACTTAACGTTGTTTCTGTGGGGTAAGTCATTTTGTCTGGCTCCATGAGACCCCCTCAATCTCCTCATTTCCGCAAGAACTAACTCTCTAGACTGTGATTTACTCTATAGGACAAAAATCTCCACGGCCCACCCTTCACCTGGATCCAATTTCTAATGGACAAAAATATAAGTGACAGCAGTTGAGGGTAACTGGACAACTGGAACCCTTGTGAACTCAGATATCCATGCAGGTTTATCCTTGGAGAAAGTCACATGCGAGAAACACAGTTCAACAGCTGAAAGTAATTAAAAAGAAATTGCATTTTCCCCGCACTGCTCTCAAGAACATAAAACGAACTTCACAGCAACACTAATTAAAAGTGCCTGTCCCCCCATGCCCCTCCGCTGCTCTAGCGCCTGGCTTGCCAAGCCCCTCATCACCCCGTAAACTATGCCCTCCCTCTTCTCCTTCCCCTCAGCCCTCTAGATGAGAGGTTCTCAAAATGTGGTCCATGGACCAGCAGTATTAGCGTTATCTGAGAACTTGTTTGAAATATAAATCCTTGGGCTCACCCAGACCTTTCCAATGGGAACCTCTGAAGCAGGGCACAGGGGTTCCGTATGCACACTGAAGTTTAAGAAGGATCTTACCTGAGTCAGTGATTCTCAACTCTGGCTGCACATCTTAGGAGTTTAGAAAAATTCGGATGTCCGGTCCGCACCGCACGCAGGCCAATTAAGTCAGAATCTGTGGTTAAGGCACCAAAGGCCTCGCTATTACGAAGCCAGATTTGAAAACTGCTGATCTAAATCTTAGACCTTCATTCTTCTTCCCTCGTCCTAGGACTCTTTCCCTGAACCATAAGCGAATCCAACTCAAACTAACGAAAGGGGTGAAAAATTGGGAGAAGACGTGTAACTTGTAGAACTGAAATAAAACGTCCGAAATAGCTCTATCTTCCACCACGGGCAGGTCTCAGGTGCTCAGAGATGCAACCAGAATCTTCTATTTTCTCACGTTCTCAGCTTCTCCCGGGTGGGCTTCACTCCCTCAATGTGGTGGCAAAAAAAAACATCTGCTCCCAATTTCGAGAAAGATTTTCAGCGGCTCGGGCAGGAAGTTAATCCTCTGATTGGTGCAGCTTGGGTCACGTGTCAAGCTCTGATCCAATCACAGTGGCCAGATGGATTGCGTTTTCTGATTGGCTAGGCCTGTGACCTGGGTCCACAGCCGGAGTTGGGGGATTTAGCGAAGCAGACAGAATAGCATTGAGGGTGGGGCCGTCCTCTAACGGAATGACTAGTGGGTGAAAATACAGACACCTGTCCACAGTTCCCTCTCTGCCTTCTAGTTCATTCTGCACATCACAGAAGTCCGGGGAAACTATTGAAAAAAAGGAAATATCAGTCTGAGGGCCTCAGTTGCTGGGCCGCCGAAGACTGAACGGTCTTCGGGCACAGGGGTGCTGTAAAGCAATTCTATTAATTATTTAATCATATACATTACTACGAGGGATTCTGGATATATGTTGGGGGAGATTATGAATAATTCATATTTAAATCATAATGTATACATATTCTAATGCCAAATAAGTGGAAAATTATACACCAGAAATACTATTCATGCAAATGTGCATCTTTACATTCCCCACGAAGAAGTTGTCACGGATTAATTGATAATGATGAAGCCAAAGTAACAGTAATTTTAATTCTGCAGTAAGTTTGACTTAATTGATTATAATGCATTAGAAGTAAGTTTATGGTTTCAAGTTTTTAATGTGTGTATCTACACATGTATATGATTTTACGTAAAATCATAAAGGTGACCGTGTCATACATATTGAGGGGTTTCACTTTTCTAGCGAAATCTTTTTGTTTTTTCTCTCTTTTTTTTTTCTGGTTGGCTTCTCTCTTGCCTTTTCTCCTTTTCCTCTCCATTCCTCACCTCTGGTTGATATACTCTCATCTTTTGCTCCATACCTATGTAATTTTTTGCAAATATATATATACACATGTGTATTTGGATACATATAGATATACAAATACATACATATATACATGTGTACATACAGTGGATACACAGGAGTTTATATAAATAGGATCATGTTATCTTCATTTTCCTGCACCCTGATTTTTTTGTTTAAAGGTATCACATGGAAAGCGGAACGCCCTCCAGGTGAGATGACAGAGAGCACTTTTTTAACAGTGTGTATATATATATATGTGTGTGTGTATATATGTTATATATATATATTTCTTTTTTTTTTTTTTTTTGGTTGGGGGAGGTAATTAGGTTTATTTATTTTTTAAGTGGTGGTACTGGGGTTGAACCCAGGACCTTGTGAGTGCTAAGCATGTGTTCAATCACTGAGCTATACCCTCCCTCGACCCCACCCCCAACAGAAAGCATTTTAATGGTTGTGTGGGACTCTGCGGTGTGGCTAGATCATGATATATTCAACCACTTCCTCTGGATAGGTATTTAACTTGTTTGCCATTTTTGCCACTATGAACAATACTGCATAAATTTTCTTTCATGTATATCCTTACATATTGGTTCCTAAGAGTGGAATTTATCCCATAGAAGTGTTGAAATGTTAAAAGATATTGTCCAGGGGGAGTTTATAGCTCAAGTGGTAGAGCACATGCTTAGCATGCATGAGGTCCTGGGTTCAATCTCCAGTACCTCTGTTTAAAAAATAATAATAATAAAAACAAATAAACAAACCTAATTACCTCCCCCCAAAAATAAAATTTTTTTTAAATTTTAAATAAAAAAAAGATATTGCCCAAAGGCCATTGTAACAATATACAAATGTATGTGGATTTCCTCCATATGGCCACTGACAATAACTCTTCTGGTTCTTTCTTTTTCTTTCTTTCCCTCTTCCTCCTCCTCTTTCTAAATTGAGGTGGAATTCACATAACACAAAATTAACCATCAGTGGCATTTAACACAATCACAATGCTGTGTAATCACCACCTCTAGTTCTAAAGCATTTTCATCACCCTAAAATTTAGGAACCACCCCCCCCCCAGCCATTAGCATCGCTCCCTATTCCTCCCTCCCCTCAGCCCCTGGCAATTGTTAATCTGCTTCTGTCTCTATAGATTTACCTATTCTGGACATTTCATATAAATAGAATCATACAATAAGTGGCCTTTTGCACTTGATTTCTTTCACTCAGCATGTTTTCAAGGTTCATCCATGTTGTAGCATATATCAGTACTTCATTTCTTTTTGTGACTGGATAATATTCCACTGCATGACTATAACATATTGTTTATCAGCTGATGGACATTTGGATAGCTTCTACCTTTGCGGGGGGTGGGGGGAGGCTTTTGTGACTAGTGCTGTTGTGAACATTCGTACCTAAGTATTTGTTTGAATACTTTTTGTTTTCCATTACCCTGGGTATACAGTCATCCCTCAGTATCCAAAAGGGATTGGTTCCAAGACCACCACTATTCCAGTCACTCCCTTGGGTACCAAAATCTGAAGATGTTCAAGTCACAGTCAACCCTCCATGTCCAAGGATGCAGAACTCACTGGTACAGAGGGCCACCTGTATACCCAGGAGTGGAATTCTTTGGTCAGAAGGTAATTTTATCTTTAATTTTTTGAGGAATTCCCAAACTGTTTGCCACAGTGGCTGCAGCATTTTACATTCCCACAAACAGTGCACAAAGGTCTGTTTTCTCTTCTTATAAGGATTCCAGTCATTGGATTAGGACCCACAATAACTCACTACAACCTCGTCTTAATTTAATTACATCTGCAAAGACCCTGTTTCCAAATAAGCTCACACTTACAAGTAGGGGGATTGACTTGACCATAACTTTTTGGAAGACAATTCAACCACAAGAGGGTGGAACATCTTTTTGTACACAGGAAAAAGAAGCAGCTATTGAAAACCATAATTCAAGATAATACCGATAACAAAGTGTCTTTTCCTTAAATTGTAGGAATTTCAGCTGTTTGTGCAAAGGCAAGGCCATCAAGCATTGAGTGGCAGCCAGACAGACTTGGCAGAACACCGGCGTGGATAAATTGGCTAATTTTAGTTCATGAATACCACATTTTAATAACCCTTAATAACTCATGCAGTGAATTACTCTCAAGTCTCCTGTGGATGTATAGTATAGAGAAAAATTATGACAATGTCCATCATTTAGAGGCAAGAACTGAAGGAAGGACAAGAGATTTCAATATTCCAAAACATTATGGCTTTTTTTTGGTTTCTTGTGGCAGATAAAGCCAATTGGCTGTGCCAAGTACCGTTCCCTGACCCTCTGAATCTCGTCTTCCTCCTATTTTAGAAGCTGAAAAGATCGTTTACAGCTATGGTTGCCAACTATGCTGTTGGATTTCCAGGAATATATTTGCTTTCCTGATAAAAGGGACAGACACAACTGGCTGCAGCCCTTCCCCTACCTCTTCCTGCCTTGAACACTGACGTGACGCCTGGAGCTACAGCAGCTGTCTTGTTGCACTATGAGGGAAAGGCCAAGATGATCACAGAGTAGCCGGCTCTGGTATCATTCACCCCATAACAGCAGCTACCTACTTCTAGATTCCTTGTTTTGGAAGAAAATATAAGCCACTCTTAATCAGGTTTTCTGTTGCTTATAGTCCAAAACATTCCTAACTGAGTCATAGCTTACGCTACTTAGACACAGCAGTACAATGCTGTAATTACATTTATGATTTCATTTTGCCTGGCAGTTCAGAAGTCCACTCCCGAAAGACAGATCTTAACGGGCTCCTTGAGAGTTGGCACCTCCAGGATTTCTTTTTTAATGAATTGAAATCCAAGGCTTAAAAATAGAGAGAAAAACAAATCAGACAGCCCCCTCCATCACAGAGGCTGATCGTCAAAGGGCTCACCTAAGTGCCACGGGGGGCCAGTTACATTTGTATTATCCAGGTGGCTTTTTTGTCCTCTTAGTCAGGACTATAAAAGGATCTCCAAATTCTGTAGGGATTTGGACTAACAACCGTTAGATGGTTTTAATCTCTTTCACAATACCACGGAGTATGCAAAGACTCACCCACTATCGGTTCCGAATCTTATTCTTTATGCCCTTTTGGCACCATTGGGGCAACATAAATTCTTCTGGACTGTTGTTAGAAGTGTAGGCTGAAACAATCTCTTGGAAGGAAATTTAGCAAGATTTCCCAAACTTGTAAATAAAGAGAACTTCTCCCCACCACCGGGCAACCAGATGTTCCTGCCCAAGAGTTTCAGCTCTTGAGCCAATAATGCCAAAATAAATGTACAGAGAGTTTGGATTTCCCTTGCTTCCCAGGAATCAGCGGCTGTGTGCTCAGCCAGGGCCAGGGTCCAGCTGTAGATGTGTACAATCGTGGCAGCAACATTGACCTGGGCAGAATCTTCCATGCTTATCCTCCCTCATCTCCTGCCAGTTTTTACCCTTCTTACTGACTCTATAAGCTCCCCACAGCCTACGAAGAAACCCCTTTGCAGTTGGAGTCTCTGTTGCTTGCAGTTGGCTTAGCTGATAGAAGCTGTCCCTGCAGCGAATCTCTAGAAAGTGACAAGAGAAACTGGCAATGTGCCTGCTTCTAGAGAAGCCAACTGAGGCCTGGGTTGGAGCCGGAAAGGACACTGCCTTCTGTCCTGCTTGACCTTTGGTGATTTAAAAATCAGATACACATATTACTTTTTTATGAATTAAAAATTCAAAGACAGAAACATCAAATTTTATTTGTAGCTCAAATCACTGTCAGATGGGTGGTGCTGATGTGCTTAGTCTTGGGGTTTTGTTAGTACCAATGTCAAGCCACTTTTCATAAAAAGAAGCACAAAGGAAAACATCCCTGGAAGGCTACGGAAGAGAGACAGTCTTGTGCCTGCTTGTCTGGTCTCCAGCCCTCGAGGGGGAATGTGGCTGGGTTTTAAGTTACCATCCTTTTATGAGGATGACCTGATTGTCATCCTCATAAGAGCAAAAACTGAACTGCAGTGTATGAGCGTACATATGTCTTTTTAGCTTTAGAATCTGAATTTAGCAAAAGGAAATTTTTAAAAGCCAATTTTCTTATTTATGGGCCTTCCCAGTAGTATTACCTCATCTAAACTCTTGGAGAGCTCATGGGAGCTGTTTCTCATGTCCCATTTATTCCCACACATGGACTCACTCATTCATTCAATAAATATTCGTTCTGTGACCGACTGTGCTGGGTGGCAGAATGGGTGGGGTAAGGGCTATGAGTGAATTATTTTGGCTGTGAGAACCTAAGCCTAACTCAAATTGGCTTCAACAGAGGAAGAATTTATTGGCTTATGTAACTGTGAGCTTCAGTGCAAATCGGCTTCAGGCACGGTTGGTTCCAGCGGCATAAGCTACAGCATCTGTATCTAGCCTTCACCCCTCAGTTATGCTTTCTTCTGTGAAGGCTCCCCCCGTGAAGTGGCTTCCCCCTTCAAATAGTAGAAATCATGGCCTCCAACAGCTCCAGACTTACCAGCTTAGCCACCTGCAGGGAAAGAGAGGGCATTTTCCCAACAGTTCCAGTTAAAGTTCCGAGTTGGCTCTAATTTGGCCCAGCTTGACTCATGTGCCTTTACTTGATTGATTGACAGATTAACATGTTGACTGGCCAGTGCTCAGTCACATGGTCAGACCAGGAAGTGAGGGAGCAAAGTCAGTCCCATCTGAATCACAGGGATTAAGACTGAAGGTGGGGGAGGATAATAGCTCAGTGGTAGAGCACGTGCTTAGAATGCACCAGGTCCTGGGTTCAATCCCCAGTACCTCCATTAAAAAAAAGAAGAAGAAGAAGAAGAAGAAAGCAAACTCATCAAAAAAAAAAAAAAAAAAAAAAAAACCTAGGAATTTCCTAAGTGGTGAGAGAGATAACTTTTAAAAAAGATTGGAGGTACTTCCCCCAAAAAACACTTGGGTGCAGTGACCAGAAAAAGATGTATCCATGCAAAAACAATGGATGTCCAACTATGTATGTAACAAAAATGAATAAAATACCTTTTGGGTAGAAACCCCCATGGCTGCTGGTAGGACGGAAGACTGGGAGCAGCGATGCTGGACAGCAGCCTGGCCATACTTGCCACCCACACACCCTGTGACCTGGTATCTCCTCTCCTGAGTATAGCTCCCACAGAGCTGCTCGTTCAGTCCGCAGGGGACATGCACAAAGATGCCCATTGCAATGACAGGTGCAGAGGTGGAGGCAGGGATGAGGGCCCATTGCTAGGAGAATGCATTGCTAAAATGTGGCCAATGCACAGAGTAGGGGGAATTATTAAAGGCATGCATTAGGTGTGCACAGGGATGTGAACAGACCTTAAAAACAATGAAAAAAAACCCACTCTAGAACACAAGACTACTTGTGTAAATGTAAAATGTATGGCTACACTCTTAGTAATCAGAATAGGGTTTTCCTTGCAGAATGTGACTGGAAGGAAGCACAGGGCTGCCCAGTGAAAGACTACATTTCCCAGCTTTCCTTGCAGCTAGGTGTGATCATGTGACAAGGTTCCAGCCAATGGGATGGGAGCAGAAGTAATATATGCAACTTCCTGGATCAAGACCTTAAAAAGGAGAGCACACTCCCTCTGTCTTCCCTCTTGGGACCTGAAACAGTCATTTGGCCCCATAAGGCGGAAGCCACATGTTGATGATACTGAGCAAGACAAGGCAGAGCCACCCAGACAGCCCTGGACTCCTTACATAGGGTCTATTAAGTGAGAAATAAAAATCTCTCTTGTTTAATCTACTGTTTTCCTTTGGTCTTTGTACAGCTGTTGATCTAAAGCATTTCTCAGGTACAGTTCAACGAATTCTCTTGGAATCCTAATAGTGGAGGCTATACCCCCTTACAGCTCTCTAGTTGCACCTCTGGCTCAATTAAGTGAAAAATAAGGAAAGTATTGGTAGGCTATGGGAGAGTTTGTTGACTCAAAAGAAAGCCTGAAGAACCAGGCTCCTGGAAAACCAGGATCCGGGGCTAGTCCTGGACACCAGGTGGTAGGAACTAGAGAACACTGGTGCAGAGGAGATGAATTGTGGTTTATGGGGCAGGGAGGCTGTGTCTGCACAAGAGCATCTGCTGGGGAGGTCACTTCAGAATGGGCATCAGGGGAAGCTTCTCGAGAGGTGACACTGAAGCTGAGAATGGAGGAGGGGAAGGAGCCAGCCCTATGACACTGGAGGACAGTATGTCAAGGAAAATTCCCTTGGCAGGGAATCTTTGAGAAACACAAGGTGGGGCAGAGAATGGATGAAATGCAATCAGAGGCCAGCGTGAGGTCATGCAAGATCTTGGAGGCCAATGGAAAAGAGGTTTTATTCTGGTTGTTATGGAAAAGCAATGGAGAATTTTAAGCAGGGATCTGGAACTATTTGATTTACTTTTTCAGATCCACTTGACTACTGGGTAAGAAATTGATTGCAGTGGGGCAAGAGCGGAGGTAGGGGGACTGAGAGATGGGGGGTAGCGGGAGCCCACAGGGCTTGCCACTCCCGGATGTGGAGTGGGAGGAAGAGAGAACAAAGACTAGGCCTCACTTCTGTGCTTATCAAAGCCAAATGGAAGGGGGCAAGTTTGGTGGAGCAGGAGGCAGTCAAGCATTCTATTTTAGATAACCGACAATGATCGGAGATACCAGTCTGTAGATTTGGACATGCTTAGGGGACATAAATTAGCAGACACAAATGGGGAAGTCATCAACATCAAGATGCCATTTCAAATCTTGGCACTAAACAAGATTGTCGAGGAGGACAGGATCCAGGACCCAAATCCTCGGGTCAACCAAGGTTGACATGCACACGAGCCTACTTCTCATCCACTTGGACCCCTTCCTGGATGTCATTCCCAGGGACTGCACCATTTCTCTGCTCCCTTTTTTGGGGGGTGAGGGGGTAAGTTAGGTCTATTTACATGTTTATGTGTATATATTTTTTTAATGGAGGCACTGGGGAATGAATCTAGGACCTCGTGTATGCTAAGCATGCACTCTACCACAGAGCTGTATCTTCCCCCCTTCTCTGCTCCCTTTTTTGGTAAACTTTCTCAAAGACTTGTTTATAGTTCCTCTCTCCCCCTTTCTCTCCTCCTGTTCGCTCCTCAACCCACCCTGATCGGACTGAAATATGTATTTAAGTTTTGGAATTAAGTGACAACCATTTTGTTCATAACTGGGCAAGTGGTTCCTGACTACGAAAAAAAAAATATCCCAATCTATGATCAAGAACTAGGTCCTCAAACATACCTGCTTGCCCTGCCCCAGGGCCTTTGCTCTTACCATTTTCACCTCCTGGAACATTCTTTCCCCAGATATCTGCCACTTTCTTTCTCTCTCCTCCCTTATGTTTTTGCTTAAGTGTCACCTTCTCAGTGAGGGCTCCATTCCCCATCCTTATTTTTCTCCACGTGTTTCACTCACTCATTCATTCATTCATTTATTCTCTGATCGTTCTAGAGCAGGAGGGCATCATGAAGGCAGGGATTCTGTCTGTTCTGTGTATTTCTGTATCCCCAGCACCTAGAACAGTGCTGGCACACAGCAGGCACTCAAAAAAGAATCTGTTAAATGAATAAATGAATGAGCAAATGGACCAGACCAAGCAGTGGACACTGGCCTTCAAGGGAACACGCCAGACTTTGATAACAACCCCAGGAGATTTAGTCCTGGAAGTTCCTCGGCAGGAGTCTCGGGGAAGGTCAAAAGGTCAAAGTCCCGATTGTTCTCAGCCGCTTTCACCATCTTCACCATTTTACCCCAGCCCCCTGAGATCCCAGGGCCCAGTCCACCGCCCTTCCTCTACATTCCTCAGCCCTGAAGTCCCCACCCCCTTTCAACACCCTGAGTTCTTTCTGAGGATGGAATGAACTGAATAATATTTTCCGTGTTAGCAGTGGGGCCCAAGAATGCCTGTGACTCACTCAGAAGACAGAGCGCCCCGCCAGGGCAGCGGAACGTGGCTCTCCAAACAGCCACCAGGGGGCGCCATTCCTCCACGGAGTTCAGCGCCGCCTGCTCTGCAAGCAGCTGAAAGAATTAAAAAGCCAGGAGGATTTTGGGTGTAAGGCGCGCGGATGGGGATGCGAGCTCTCCAGCAGCTGGTGGGAGAGTTTGCTTTGATGCCAGGAAAGAAGTTGATGGCCCAGATTCTGTCTTGCCTTTAATGATATAAACCAGCGTCCAAACCCAGACTTTGGCAACTTTCTGGCTGTGTGACCTTGGCCAAGTCACTTCACATTTGGGAGACTGGGTTACCTCCTCCATAAAATACCGGCAATCAAGGGACCCCATTGCTACAAGGATGGAATGAAATACACCTTCCAGGTGCCAAGGATTGATCTGAGGTGGGAGATGGTGCCCTGAGCTGGATTTGTCCATGACCATGACAATCAACTCAGAACAGTGGTTCTCAAATCGTGTTCCCTGAACCAGCAGCAGCACCTGGGGACTTATTAGAAATCCAAATTCTCCCTCCCAACCTAGACCTTGTGATTAAACTACGGAGTGGGTCTTTCAGTGTTTAATAAATCCTGAAGGTTATTCTAATGGTGCTCAAATTGGCTCAGAGAGGTAAGGAGATCACAGCTGTTTGGAAAGTGAAGCTGGAATTAAGAAAAAAAATTGTGTTACCGACTGCAAAGCTTGTGTTTCTGTATGCACACATGCCCGCGTCTCATTAGATGCTGAAATTCAGAACCGCCCCTTGGAGTTCTCTTTAGAGCTAGTTTAAAGCTTTTTGTTCTCAACACTGGCTATACATTAGAATCAGCTGGAGCTCTTTAAAAACTGTATCAATGGTCCTCTCCCTAGACCAAATAATCCAGAATTTCCCAAAGCATCTGTGCTTTTACAAATGCCTCAAGTGGTACTGACACCCAGTGAGGATTGAAAGCCCCCACCCAAGAAGTACCTAACTTGCTATTTATAACAAAGACTCCAACTTTGGGTAGTTAGGGACATGTTGGACTCACAGAGAGATGTGGGTTCAGAGCCTGGTTTCCTCATCCGTAGAATCAGAATTGTGATACAGGCTTCTCCTGTGTCTTGTGAGAAAGAAACTAGAGAAACTACAGAAAGCTCCTGGCGTGGGTCTTGCCCTGGGGATGAATGGGTAAATGGGCAGCCAACAGTGAAGCATTTGCAGTTTGCAAAGCATAGTGCAAATCCCCTTACAAGCACCATCTCACCTAATCCTCTGCAAGACCCCCAATTCATAGCTGAAGACCCCGAGTCTTGGGGACATTAAATGTCACTGGGCCTGGCCACCTCCAGGTCAGTCACAGAGCCAGGACTCAGCAGCTCAGGACGGAAAAGCAGGCTGGGACTGGGGTGGGGCAAGGAGGCACCCAGAAGGCAGCATTTAAGGAGGCACTGACACTCAGGGTCAGGCGAGTGTGGAACAGGCGCCTGAGAGCAAGCGCCTCCTTAAATCTGGGGCCCTGGGTCTCTCTGGCCTCCCCCTGGTCCCAGCCCTGCTCCAGAGGCAGCCTGCTACGTTGCTAGGGTAGATCTCACTCTGAATGAAGGATTGGAGGAGGAGGGGTGGCTAGGCCAGGCAAAGGCAGCCTTGTTCAAAAGCCCACATTCTGCTACAGCAACAGAATTTTCTTCCCTTTAAGCAGAGAACACATTAATATATAAAAATAGAAATGTGTGTCAGGAAGGTGAGTTAATGATTAATAAGCAATGTACAGGGGGCTTGTAGTGGAGCCACTGGGAGAAATTTAAATTGGGGGCCCTTAAGGCAAACTTTTCAAAGTCTACATTATCCCATCCTTAGAATGAATGAACAAATGAACAAATAAAGGAAGAGTTTACTAAGTACTTAGATATGGCTTCAGGGGAGGACGGAGAGAACAAAGGGGCCCCATAGCTGCTGTCTGTCTACACTCTAGAAGTGCGGATCACTTCAGACAACTCACATGCAGGTTGAGTGTAGTCATGGAGACAAGGTTAGGATCCTCATTCTAAATCCCTTTAATTTACCCAAACACATAAGTCTGCACACTCTGCAAAGAAATCTAAGTGTGTTAAATAACATTTTATTTCTAAATGGGTGTGTTTTCTTAAATAGGTAATACGTTTACATAGTACAAAAATGAAAGGGTTCAAAAGAGCTACTAGTGAAATCTCTCTTCTTCCCTTGAAACCCACGGGCCAGGCTCTCATCCCCACAAGCAACCTCTGTTGTCAGTTTCCTGTGCATCCTCCCATGAATCTTCCACCCTTTCTACGCTAATTTACATTTTATAGCTGAGTCTATCCACAACCCACTGGAGCTGGAGCATGTGAGGATCTGAGGAAGGGAGTGCTGGGCACTTGTCCCCACTGGTCCCCAGGTCAGCCTTGGTCCCAGTGTGCCTCTCCTGGGGCAGCTGTGTTTTAGGATTCCATTTGCCTGGGACCAAGGGGTTCTCAGGATGCAGGATTTTCAGTTTAAAAAAAACTGGGATGGGGTTTGAGTACAGTTCAGTGGTAGAGCGCTCTTGCTTAGCACGCATGAGGTCCTGGGTTCAATCCCCAGGACTTCCATTAAAAAAATAAATAAATAAAAAATAAAAAAAACAGGGACAATCGCCAGCCAACTGAGAGTTGGTCACCCCAGTCCATTCCTTATAGTAACTGTGATTCTAGCAATTAAAGATGCATATTTGCATACAGTTTCCCTCTAAACAACTGTTTTATCTAGAGCTCAAAGAAGCAGTTATTTTGTTCTAATGGAAGAGGGGGAGCTGGAAAGGTTGGACCAACTGAGAGATAGTATGGACTTTCAACTATGGTACCAGGAAGGGTTTCCCAGGGCAATTTTACAGGGTATGACTTAAGCTTCATGTGCTGACATCAGCATCGACTTGCCCATGTAAGTTTCCTTCTCCCTCAGGAAATGGATTCATTAGGGTAAAAGCCAGATTGCTCTAATGTCAGCTCTTGACTCCTCAAAATAAAGCACCAAACCTGTTGTTCAAGCTAAAAGCATGTTGGGAGAGTCAGTAGAATCTCAGGAGGTGGAAGTCAGGGTAGGAGACTTACGGGGTTTGAGGACCTTCAATGGGTGATTTCAAGACAAGTCTTGCAAGACAGGGAACTGGGTAGAATTGGCAGAGTTCAACATAATAACTCTGGACTGGTGGGCACAGCAAAGGAAGGGTGAGTCTTGACCTTGATAAGTACGCTAGTTTAATGTGTTCAGTTTTATATGCCAGGAGCAAGTATTTCCTGAAGCAGGTAGCTCACCTTCAGCTCCCAGACTTGCTCAGCACAGGAGCAGGGAGGGATGTTGGCTTACACTGTAGCCTGAAATACATGTAAAAATTTGTTTAGATTTGTTGCGGCTGTTTACAGAATTCTCAGAAACCAAAAACTTGAAAATAACTTTTCACATCTATTAGAAAAATTTAAATGCCTAGACTTTCACAGTTTTACAAAAGCAAAAGAAACTGTATCTTATGAAAAATAATACACCATTTTACAGTGATTGGCAATACACAATGTAAACTTGTAGGCATAAATGAAACTCAGTAAGCATATGATTGAGTTGAGCTAGGGGTGCAACTTTAAACAGAGTAGTCAGGGAGGTGATACTGGGCAATGACTTGAATGAAAGGAGGGAGAGTGCCTAGAAGTATGTGAGGGAAGAGCAATCCAAGGAGAGCAAGTGGCAAGTGCAAAGGCCCTGAGGCTGCAGGATTTCCATGTGAAGAAAGAAGAGATGCACAAAGTGGTGGGAGTGTGTGAGCTGGGGAGGGTGGGAAGGAGAGGAGTTCAGAGAGATGGGGCCTGAGGGCCTTGTTTCTTAACTGGTACAGACGTCCTTCTTAAGCGGATTTGTTATTGTCTGGGGCTCTTTAGGGTTACAGATTCAGTGGCCCCCCTTTTACACTGCAAAATCTTAGTATTTTAGCCAGACTGCAGCCAGCTTTCAAAATATTTTGGCCAGTAATTGACTGAGGCGAAACTCAACACCTACCATGTCTGTCCTGTTCTAAAACATTTCCGTCACTGCCAAGTTGTGGTAAAGATTTAACTTCACACTGAGTGGGGTGGGAGCTCCAGGCAGATTCTGAGCAGAAAAAGGACCTGATGAGGTGACTTGTCCTGGAGATGGTGTAGACTGTGTTACCATGGGGAGCAGGGAGGGTACTGAGAAACTAGACTCATGTTTGTTTGTTTTTAATTTTTAAATTTATTTTTAGAAACTAATAGTTTTTTAATGGCAGTACTAGGGATTGAACCTGGGACCTTGAGCATGCTAAGCGTGCGCTCTACCACTGAGCTCTACCCCCACCCCCATTTCTCTAGCTTTTAATTTAGTTCTCATATTAACTTTTGACTTCACCTCCTCCCAGTTGGTTTTTTTTTTTTTTTTTTTTTTGAGGAATATCTCTTTGCATACCCTAAGGGCAGAGCACTGAGCTAATACAGTGTAGCTCTGATACATATCTAGTCAGCTAATATCTCCTGCTGTCTTCCCAGCAGGCCCACCCCAGCTCTGTCAGAAGAAGGAGCATCTGCTCCTTAGAATGTCCAGCCCCTGGTTGAAGACTTCCTCCGGAAGTACCCGGCCATCTCAGGTCTCAGGGATAGTCACTCCAAATCTGCCCCCACCCCAGCATACACAAAAGGAGACTCCCAAACCATTGCCTCCATGTGCTCCATGTGCTCCATGTGCCTTCTCTTATACCATTGAGAAGCTAGAAGCTGAGAAGCTAGAAGCGTGCACATCAGTAATGTGGCAAAAACATCACATTTTAAAGACACACACACCCCCGTATTTACACCAAAGCTGAAATACACCGAGACCAGCAGTTCCACTCTAGGAATGTTCCCTGTGGATAACTCTTGCCCAAGACAGATGAATAACGATGTTTATTGTTGCATTGTTTGTAACAGAGACTGGAAACAACCCAGATGTCCGTCAATGGGAGATGGTTAAATAAATTACGATACAGCTGCCAATGGATACTACTCCTCAGCCACTTAAAAAGAATAACACAGGGGGTGTGTGTGGGGGGTATAGCTTAGTTGGTAGAGTGCATTTTGAGCATGCACGAGATACTTGGTTCAATTCCCAGTACCTCCATTTGACAAAGAAAAAAAAAGAAGAATAAAACAGGTCTATGGCTATGGAGAGGGAGCAGTTCTCCAAGACAGACGGATGAGTGCAAAAAGCAAGGAGCAGAGCAGGTGACATGCCACTATTTGTGTCAACAGAAAAAAGGGAGGGAAGGTACCGTGCTTGCAGATGTAGCCATGCAGGAGCTTTCTGCTAACTGGTCCTAGTCATTGCCCCTGGGGAGGGCATCAAAGGATCAGGGTTGGGAAGGAGACTTCCATTACTCCTGGATAACTTTCTATATTTTAATTCTTTCCTATGTGCATTCATTTCCTATTCAAAATCATTTCGATTAATGTAATATATGCATTACATCTTGGTCAGGAAGCGCGAAGGTTTTGGACCTCACGCTAACAGCATGTGCCGTTCTTGAAAGGTTGAGATTTCTCAATCTGTTCTCTGCTGGGTGATGTCAGCAGGAGCTGAGCGACCTTGAGAGTTGATTTCGGTGGTGGTGTCTTTACAGAAGTGCTCAGTCGGCAACAATCGCCCATATAAGACATTTCACAGTTTATGAGGCTGAGAGCCTCTTTACTTACTGTGAGCTCATCTACCCTGACCGTGTTGGGGGGTAACTGGGGCAGGCAGGAACTTGTCCAAGGTCACACAGAGAAAGCCTGAGCCAGGCATGAACCCACATCTCTTCCTCTGCTGCTTTTGCATGGCAAGAAGTGGCAATCTTTGGAGAACATTTGAGACATTCCATCAACCAAGATTTATCAAGGGGCTTCTGCGTGACAGTCACCTGTGACGCCGTGTTTCTAAGTCCAATTGGTGGGCAATTCTCAGGCCTCGGCCAACTTGACCCGTCAGGAGTATCTGATGAGGTGGCTCACTCCTTCCTCCTTCACACACTTTCTGCCCTAGGGTTCTAGGAAGCCCCTCTTTCTTGATTCTCCTCCCACCTCACCAGAGACTTCTTGGCATCTTTGTTGGATCACTGTCAGAGCCAAAGGTTCCAATTGTGGAGAGCCCCAGGGACTGGCTCTTGGACCTGTCTCTGGAACCTCCAGTTCCAGGTGATCTCATCCTCCATCATGGTCTTAAGTACCATCTGCATGCCGATGCCTCCTCCCACTTTTATGCCTTCAGCCCAAACTGCCCCCCTGTGTTCCTCTACCCAAATGCTTGCTTGACGCCTGCACCTGGGTGACATAGTCCCTCGTCCCCTCTCCCGTCCTCCCCCAAGCTGCTCCTCCCATACCAGCCCCATCACAGCTGCCACCAACTGCTCAGGCCAAAAACCCTTGAAGCCACCCATGCCTCTCCTGCCCGACACGAACACTGTCTGCTGGACTTCCCAAGCAGATCTAGAATCTCACCACTTCTCTTCACCCCACAATCTCTGCTCCAGTCTGAGCCACCTTCACCTGGAGCCTGGAATATTCTAGCAGCCTCCCCACTGGTCTCCCTCCTACCCTTGCCCCTGTCATTAGGCCTGCTTTCAGGCCCACAGCCAGAGATCATCATTCAGAGCAAGTCAGTCTGTGTGTCTGTTCAGAGCTCAGTGGTAGAGCGACTGCTTGGCATGCACAAGGTCCTGGGTTCAATCCCCAGTACCTCCATTAGTAAATAAATAAGTAAACCTAATTCCCCTCCTCAATAAAAGAAAAAAAAATAAAAAGAGAAGAAAAAAATATATATTAAGAAAAAAACTTAAAAAAAAAAAGCTGCCATGGATTTCCCGTCTCATTTAGAGTAACAACTGAGCTCCTTAAAAGGGCCCCAAAGGCCTTCCTGTTCCTCCTATCCTCCATGGGCTCTGACCTCCACCACTATCTCCTCCCCTGGTGGAAATCCTTCCAGCACCCTGAGCTGCATTCCTCCAACACCCAACACCCCAGCAGGCAGGAAGCTCTCAGGGCGGAGCTTCCTCTTCCCTGTACCTCTGGGCTTCTCAGCCTCATGCTAAGGACGTTTGGGTTTGGGGCCAGTTAATTCTGTTGTGGGGGGCTGGACGGGCAGCAGCATTCCTGGCCGCTGCCCACTAGCTGCCCCTAGCATCTCCACATCTCCAGAAATTTCCACATGTCCTCCAGGGGGCAAAATCGCCAAGGCCCTACATGTAATGCACCCCCTAGACACCCCCAGGCCTCCTCCCTAATCTCTTCAGGTCTCCACTCAGCTGTCACCTCCTTATCCAGGCCTCTGACCACCCTGATTATCACTGCCGCTCACCCCAAACTCCCCATTTCCCTTCCCGCTAGAGTTTTCTCTGAAGCTCTCCCCACCACTTCCTGTTTCTTATCTCTCTTCTTACGAGACCATAAGCTTCAAAAAGCCAAGGGTTTTTGTCTGTCACATTCACTGTCGTATCTCCAGCAGATAGTAGGTGCTCAATAAATGCTTTTTTTAAAACATATATATATATTTTAATGGAGGTACTGGGGATTGAGCCCAGGACCTCATGCAAGCTAAGCATGTGCTCTACCGCGGAGCTTTACTTACCCTCCAATAAAGGCCTCTTGAAGGAACAGATAAACGCCAGGCTTTGCAACAGATGCATGAACATTAGACCTTGGCCTTGAGACACCTGCATCCCAGGGCGGTGCAGGGAGTCAAAAGAGTGACGAATGGATCCAGGGCAGGAGCTGATCAGTGGGAGGAAGAGAAAGAAAGCAGGTGTCCCGGTTTCCTGTGCTCCTGGAACGGAGTGCCACAAACGGGCTTCAAACCGCAGAGATTTATGGTCTCTCGGTTCTAGAGGGCAGAAGTCTGAAGTCAAGGTGTCGGCAGGGATGGACATGATCCATCCGTCTGAGACCTGCAGGGGGCTCCTTCCTTGCCTCCTCCGGCGCTGGTGGTGTGCAGGCTCTCTTGGCGTTCCGGGGCTTGCAGAAGCCTCCGTGTGATCCTCCATCTCCACAAGGCCTCCTCCCTGTGTGTCTTCATGTCGTCTTCCCTCTGTGCCTGTCTGTCCAAGTGTCCCTTTTGTACAAGGACACCCGTCTTGCTGGGTGAGGGCCCATCTGGATGACTGCAGATTAACCTGACTACTTCTGTAAAGATCCTCTTTCCCAAAAGGCCACAACATTCTGAGCTCCTGTTGGGGGTGGGCACGGTTTCAACATATTTCTTGGGCTGGGGGGACACGATTCAACCCCTCACAGCAACTCAGAGGTGCTGGGAAGGCCTCTGAGTTGGTGATATTTGAGCAGAGTCCTGAATGAAGGCCGGGGAGAGTCCTGTGGCTATCGGGGGCAGGGGGAGGGGGGAAGAGCATTCCAGGCAAAGGGAACAGCCTTTGCAAAGCGGCATAATCAAGGTATCTACCTCACGATACTATGAAGGTTCAGTGATTTAATGTCTGAAAGAAGCTAAGAGGCCTGCTTGGTACATAGTTAGCAGGCAGTTAATACGAGTTAGCGTTACTATTACTGTTATTATTACTGTTCATTCTTTTAACAGCCTCTTAGTGTCTACTCTGAGCCTGGCAGCCTTCTGGGCCTGGGGATCCAGGACAAACTAGCCAGACAGCATCCTGCCTTCATGTCCTAAAGGCCTAGCTGGGGAGACCAAGAGACCAACAAGTCAGAAAGCAAAGAACAGCATGTGGTGTGATTGCTGACAGCCACAGTGCTCAGTACAACAGGCTGATGTCATAGAGGGTAACTGCTGGGCGGGGCAGGGGCAGCCCTCTTAGCTAAGGCAATCAGGGAAGGCCTCTCAGAGGAGGTGATCTTGGAGCTGAAGGATCTTTCCTCCAGGGGAAGTCCGTGGAGGAAGGTCCTCTGGTCAGGTCGAGATCCATGACCAGGCTGGCATTGGCCATGGGGGCAGTGCCCCAAAGGTGAGAATTTAATGACCCTAATAACCTGCAAATCACTTCTGGTTATTACAAAGAGCATGAATCCTGATCAAATGGGTCTCAAACCCCAGATTTCTTTTATTGCACCCCACAGCCATCCCATCCTTACCTCCAAATAAAGAAAACATCAGTGAGAAATAGAAAAGAATTCCCTCAGTCAGACCACAGTGTTTATGTCTGACTTCAGGTACAGGTGGGAGCTGTTACACGGATGCCCCTGTGTACCTGTTGGGTGACTCTCAAAGAGACTTAACCCACATGATCAGCTAGTGGTTCCATATTCTCAGTGGGTCCTCTAGGTTGGATTCAGCATACCTCCTCCAATACCCTTGAAAATCCTTTTCATCTGAAAATTCCTTTATTCCCTAATTGTTTCGGGACAATTTGCCAGCAGATGGGAAAGTATGCAGTGTCTAATGAATGCTTAGTGCAACTGTTCCATCAGGTTCTCAGAAGTCCCTTCTCCCCAGCTAGAAAGCATCCAAGGTGGCTGTTTTGACATCCCCATGGTCATGTTTCTTTCTGTTGGAAGCTGCATTTTGCTTCAGTTCTGGGGAAAAAAAAAGGCAGAAATCTGCCTTAATTTCCCTCCAGTGTAAATGGGGTTATGGAGAAAACACAGAAAGGCAGACCTGGTTCAAGTCCCAGAACATGGCGAGAGATGGAGAGAAAGAGAGACCCACAGCATTTTGTTCTCTTATGTCATGGGGACACTGGTGGAGCTGTATTCACTCATTCCACAAATATTGTGGCACAACTCCTGAGGGCCAGGCACTGTGTTAGGCTCTGGGAGTCCCCCATCAAAACCCAAGACAAGGGGTGAGGATGTAGCTCAGTGGTAGAGCACATACTTGGCATGTGCAAGGTTCTGGGTTCAATCCCCAGTACCTCCTTTAAAAAATATATATATTTATCTCCTAATTACCAACCCCTCCAACAACCCCCCCCAAAAAAAACAAACCAACAAGACAAGTCCCTACCTTCCTGTAGCTTAAAGTTTACTGCACATTCACATCTGCTTGGCCCTGCCACTGAATAGCTGTCCTCAGTTTTCCTCCTCTGTAAATTGGGCTCAGTCATTCATGCTGCATAGCTCAGAAAGCTTTGGGACAAGGTCCAGGAGAAAGGGGTAGAAGGGTGGCCGTACTGGTTGCTCTTGACGGCGGGCTTCCTGGGTGCTAAGAACTGGGTAGGTCATTTTCTTGGAGTCCTGACTCCACCCTGAGTGGCTGGTGCTGTTATCTCCTTTACCCAGAAGCAGAAACAGATCAGAGGGGTTGAGTCATTCTTCCAAGGAGGCTCAGGACTCGAAAACAGAAAGGTAACTAAGAGAGGACACTGCCTGGGAGAGTTTGATGGGACAGGAGAGTTAGGGGATGCCAGACTAAATACAGGATGTACTTAGACTAAAGACTATTCATTGTTTATCTGAAGTTCAACTTTAAGTGGGTGTCCTAGTGGGGAGCGAATAGCTCAGTGGTAGAGTGTGTGCTTTGCATGCATGAGGAGGTCCTGGGTTCTATCCCCGGTACCTCCATTAAAAATAATAAAAAATAAATAAACTTAATTACCCCCCAAAAAAGTAGGTGTCCTACATTTTCATCAGCTAAACCTGGCCACCCCACCCCTGGTGGAAGTCTGGGGTATAGCTGGAACAAGAGGCGTTGGGGTGGGCGGGGGAGCCGCTGTTTCTGGGGCTGGTGAGCCGGGAGGGTGGGGAGGTGAAGGGTTTTAGCAGCGGTAGGAACAGTGAGGAGGGACAAGAATGGGAAGACCAGAACACAGGCAGCCTCCTTCCACAGAGTGGCACTACCTCGGCCTGTTCAGCTCTCAGCTGCTCCTTTGTTTGAACTGCTCTCCCATGAATTCTAAACAGTCAGTTTAGGCTGGCCTTCCCCTGCTCGCTGGTCGGCCAGCCCAGTCCCGCTTTTGCTTTACATACCAATCACTGTAGCTTCCTTTTGTAACCTGGCTACCCCCAGCTGGCTTCGGTTTTTCGGTATCCTCATTAAAACTCTCCTAATACTTTGACTGGAAAATTGGAGGTTCAGGCATCCTCGTGGTTCATTCATTCAGCCATCCCTTGTTCGACATTCACCAAATTTTTCTTGAGCACCTACTATGTGTGAGGGAGATAGAGAATTGGACCAGACATTAAATAAGAAGTCAATCATGAAAACTTACATCCAGTTATTAAACAGGTATTAAGCATTAAATTATAGTTGCCGCACCAATAGGGCCACGCATAGCAGGGGGGCAGTCTGATTAATTGGGAAATGAGTCGAGGAAAGGTACTCGGAAGAAATGAATTTTGTGTTGAGTTTTGAAGGATGAGTAGGAGTTACCTAAATAACAACAGTGATAGCTAAGTGGTGCCAAACACTGTGCCAAATAAGTACGATTGCTAAAGGAACTAACTGAATCCTGACAACATTATGGGATGTGTTATTATCCACATTTTACAGGCCCAGAGAGGTTAAGTTACTTGCACAAAGTCACACAGTAAGTGAATGGCAGAGTCAGAGTTTGAACCCAGCCAGAGGGCTGGCTGCTTTCAGAGCCTCCCATGCCTGCTAGGGTCTGGCTGGAGCTGAGACTGAGCTGAGGTTGGGGAAGGGAGTCCAGCAGACCCCTTGAAAGCCTGGTTAAGAATGAAAGACTTTGACTTGAAAACAATAGGAAACCTTTGAAGGGTTTTTAGAGGTAGGGGGTGAGAGGTGGGGGTGTGTCCTGGTCCAAATTGAAATTTCAAAAGATTCCTTTGGCTGCTGAGGGTGGGGGATGGGAGCGGACTGGGGCAAGGGGGCTGGTAGGAGGCTGTGCCCTTCCTTCCCGGATCACAGCTCACGGTGGACCTGGAGCTGACCACCGGCTCTGCAGAATGGAGCTACGTGGCCGGACTCGACAGTGTAAGACGCCCAGAAGGTAAATCCCGTAGGACTCCCAGATGGGAGGTGGGAGAAGAGAGGTCAAGGGTAAGGGCCACGTTTGGGGCTTGCAGACCTGGATGGGAAACACTGGGCGAGACTGAGGTTTGGTGACCTGAGAACACCTGAGTATTGAGTTTTGATGCAATCGCCCAAGCCAGGTGTTTCTTTTTGGGCTTTGCAGTGCTTCGTGCTCTCTTGTTGCTGGGAAGTTTGTTCCAGATCGCCTTTGACTGTTTCCTATCTACGCTGGTTCCCTTTCTCCGCAGTATTTGTTTCATGGAATTTGAGAGGCTGGGATTGCTTACACTTTTTCTTATGAATGTCTTCCTTTTTCAGATGAGTGCGTTACTTAATCTCTCTGCTCCTCAGTTTTCTCATTTGAAAAATATGGGTCATAAGAGGGCTTGGTTCATGGAGTCATTGGGAGGATTAATTAACTGATACGTAAATTGTGCTTAGTACGGCGCCTGGACGTGGTTGACTCACGCTCGTGGGAGGTAACAATGCTGCTGCTCTTATGACGAGGCGGGAGGTGGAGGCAGGGGAGGCTGCAGAAGGAGGCTAAAGCCCACAGACGTCCCTCCAGTTACTTAGCAAGCACATAGGAAGCATCTTTTTGTGCCCAGTAATAAGCAGACTGTTTTAAAATTGTGTACAGAAGCTCAAGAAATGTACAGTCACTCAAACGAACAAACACCGAGTGCCAGACCTGCTCTAGACTCTGGGGTGACAACTGTGTATGTGAAAACAAGTTTCCTGCCTTGAAAAGCAGATACAACACTTAATTTAATTAGTTTTAAATTTTTATTTGTGGTTTATTTATTTATTGGGGGGAGGTAATTTGGCTTATTTATTTATTATTTATTTAATGGAGGCACTGAGGATTGAACTCAGGACTTTGTGCATGCTAAGCACATGCTCTACCACTGAGCTATACCCTCCTCCCAACACTTAATTTTAGAATGTCCTAAATGATGGGAAGACAATGAAACAACCGTTGGGACATGCTGTGATCTCGGAGAGCTTCCTGGAAGAGGTGACGTTTGGTTCTGGATCTGAAACAGAAGGAGCAAGCAAAAGTCCTTAAGGGGTGGGAACTAGCTGGGCAGGAGACAACTAGCACATTCCTAGGACCTCAGAGTAGGTAAGGTGGCTGGAGTGCAATAAACAGCTGAAGGGAAGAATTATTTATTTGCATTTCTATATTTTGCCATGAATGAAATTACTGGTTGGCAGCTTTAATTTGTATACAAATTGTAACTCCATATGGTGAAAGAAGCTAGAAAATCTAAATCATGGCCATGGCTGATCTATTGGAGATCTTGTAGAGAAACTCCTTCATGTAAGAATTTGCCATTCATGGGACAAATATTAATTGAGCAACTACTATACTCCAGGCTTATGCTAGCCTGGGGAACACTAGTGAACCAATTTACAAAGTCCCTGCCTTTTTGTCCACAGACAAAATGTAAGTAAATGGAGAAATAAGGTGCTTGTATGTTATGCTAAGTCCTAGGGAAGAAATAACAGGTCCCAGAAAATGTAACACAGTCAGTGTCAGATGGGTAGTTAGCAAAGGCCTCTTGGAGATCAGAGAGTAACCACCAGCCCAGAGGGTAGCGACCAGCCCAGAGAGTGCTCTGCAGGCCATGTTCAGAGACAGGATTTTCTTCTGAAGGGGGATTTGTAGAGGTTTTCTGTAAAGGATCAGAGAGTAAATATTTCAGGCTTTGAGGGCCAATATGATCTCTATTGTAACTATTTGACTCTATCACTGTAGCCTAAAAGCAGGCCTGGACAGTAATAAGTGAATTCCCCAAGGCTGTGTTCCAATGAAACTACTTATGGACACTGAAATTTGGATTTCATATAATTCATGGATGCTACAAATTACTTTCATTCCTAATTTTTTTTTTCAACCATTTTAAAATGTAAAACATTTTTTAGCTTGGAAGCCAGACAGAAATAGTTGGTGGGCTGAATTTGGCCAGTGGGCTGTACTTTGCAGACTCCCAGACTAAAGTCATGGGAACCCTTTGGAGGGTTTTGAGCTGGGGATTGAAGGGTTGTGATTTAAGATGGGAAGGTATAAAGACATGGTCTGATGCCAGGAAGTGGATGTAAGGATTCCATTCTAATCAAGCAATTAGTTGTTCATTCAACAAACATGGATTTCCTATAATAGTCATGGTACCACTGGAGGGGCCTATGATCTGTGAGGCACAGTTCTACACTTATGGACTTCATAACAGCAGGTGAGATTCAAGAGCAAGATAGAAATAATGACAAATTTTAAGGTCAAAAGAGACAAAAAAGCAATAGTTGCATTGAAAAACAGCAAAGTGGCAGACAGATAGCTGGAGTCAAGTAAGTGGGAAATTGTTAGGAGTTGAGGGGCTGGCATGTGGAGGAGTTGGGATTTTATTCTAAGTGAGATAAAAAGACTGTGGAAGGTTTTTTAAAAATTGTGATCTAATATACATGACATAAAATTTACCATTTTAGAGTGTACAATCCAGTGGCATTAAGTACATTCACAATGTTGTGCAACCACTACTGTCTAGTTTCAGAACTTTTTCATCACCCCAGCAGAACCCCACCCCCTGCCCCAGTCCCCTGGTAACCATCAGTCCACTTTCTGTCCTTAAGGATTTGCCTCTTCTGAACATTTTATGTAAATGGAATCATACAGTCTGTGGCTTTTTGTGTCTGGCTTCTTTCACTTAAGCATAAAGTTTTCAATGTTCGTTCATGTTGTGTTTATCAAGTACTTCATTCCTTTTTGTGGCTGAATAATACTCCATTGTGTGGAAAGACTGGATTTGTTTATTCATTCATCTGAATGATAGTTGGGGTGTTTCTTTCTTTTAACTATTGTGTTTTCTTTTTCTTATTTTTGGCAAGGGAAGGTATTTACTTTTAGAGGAGGTGCTGGGGATTGAACCCAGGACCTCGTGCATGCTAAGCATGCACTCTACCACTCAAGCGATACCCTTGCCCCCTCGTTTGGCTATTGTGAATAGTGCTGCCCGCAGTAAGATTCGAGCAGGCAAGTGATATCTTGTTAACAGGATCCCTCAGGCTGCTGTGTGGGGAAGAGCCCAGAGGGGGCAGGAGGGGAGGTCGGAGACCAATTAGAACAGGATTCTTAGACTTGACTGCCCAGGGTGAACCCCTGAGAAGGAAAACATGTTCTCCCGCAGAACCAAAGCAGAATCCTCCAGGTGATTCTCAAGTGAAGGAGGATGGAGGATTGACAGCTACTGGGGGGAAGGCTGTAGGCTCCTCCCGGTTAGCGGGGCCGGTGGTGCTGACTGAGGGGATTTGATGACAAGCAGAGGAACCAGGTTTGGAACAGGGTGCCCAGGCTTGCTGATAGTTTGGATGAGGGTGTGTGCAGATGTGAGGAGTCCAGGATGGAAGTTTGAAGTGACCACTGGAAGGGTGATTCTGTTAGCTGGGATGGGAAGACTTTCGGAGGAGCTGGTTTAGGAGAGTCTCGAAGTTGGGTTTGCTTTGTTCATTGAGTGGTCCCAGGAGACCCCATGCTGAGAAGTCACACAGGCAGGGGCTGTGTGCTTTGGGGGTGGAGGAGTTCGGGAGCCCAGAAGCCTCCCAGGAGAGATATCAGGAAAGATCCTCTGGATTTGAGTTGGTACCTAGGACTTGAAGAGTGGGTGTTATGCCAGCAAAGCAAGGGAAACACGGAAAACGAGCCACGGTGGGACATAACATGGGTCATGTGTCCCAGTTTCAATGAGTGACAGAGGAAGATGAGGCGGGAAAACAGGTATGGAGTCAGATAAAGGGGTTCTGATGGGGGTCAGGGTTGCATATAGTTAGTGGAGAATTGCTGACAGTTTTTTGAAAACAGCAGTGAAAGTGATCATAGCCAATGTGTGTTTTGAATGTTTTGTTTAATGGCAGGTGTCTTTATGCCCTTTAATTCATTTACTCTTCAGCACAACTTTATGAGACAGGAAGTACTATTCTTGTTTATAGTCAGAGAACTAGGTGTAGAGAGTTACGGAAATTATTTGGGGTTTTGGAACTATATAGTGGCAGACATAGTCCCAAGTTGCTCGGGTCCTGAGTGTACATGTTCCATGAGGCTCTCATTTGGGTAGAATCAGAGATGGTGTGGACTAGATGAGCGGAGGGGAATGGAAGGATAAAGAATATTCTGGAAGATTTTGAGTCTGAGTAATGGAAGGATGACAGAGGAAATAGTGGGCTTATTTCTGACTTCTCCATGCTCAAGCATGGCAGCCATGCTTGAACTTTTTTTATTGTTCCTAGGTCAGGAACAACAAGCTACCCAGGTCGGGCCTGCCTCAGGGCCTTTGTACTTGCTGCTGGCTCCACCTGGAAGGCTCAAGCTCCTTTAGCTCACTGGAAGCCTTCCCTGCACCTGTCTAAAGCAGACCCCATCCTGTCACTCCCCTATACTCTCACCTTGCTTTGTTTTTTTTCATGGCGTTAGTCTCAATTTGATATTTTGTCTTATTCACGTATTGGTTTAATAGTGCATTACGTCCTCTGCTCAGCTGTCAGCTCCTTGAAGGCAGGAGTAAGAGAAAATAAATCTGGAGCTTAGAGGTGGAGGAGGGCTCCCCACACATTTATGGACTGCTTGAATCCACAGCAAGAAAATGCCTGCCCAGCAGTCAGATACATAGATCTAGGGGTTGGGGTGTAGGTTGGACCTGGGTAGTTAGATTTGGAATTTGCTGTGGCAGTGGATGAAATGATTGCTTGGAAACACCATCCTCTGCCTGTGTTAATCCTCATGATGTCTCTGAGGCAAGGACTATAAACCCCACTTTACAGATTTGGAAACTGAGGCACAGAAAGGTGAAATAACTTACTCAAGTTTTGTCAGTAGGAAGGGAGGAACCTTGGAATGGATTCCTTTTCCCCAACAGGCTGGCTCCAGAGCCCAGATGAGGAGCCCCGTTGGCCAGAAAGACAGAGCAGAGTCTGGAGGGAGTCGTGTCAGTGCCCTTGGAGAGTTGGGGTCACTGCACGAGGCAGTGGGTTAGAAACTCAGAAATGTCCAACATCAAATGTTAGCAAGAGGTCAAGGAACAGTGGACCCAATACACACTAAGCCTGCTGGAGGTCAGTGATGACTTCTTTTTCTTTTAAAAAACTACTGTTCAAGAGTAATTTTAAACGGTTACATTCAAATATAAAATGAACACATCAGAGATTTTATCTAATTCATTATTAATGAGGGCACTTGTAAGGTGTTATGACTGATTCCAAGGTGGATTCAAAGTACTGCACAAGGAAGGAAGGTGAACGCTGACATGAATTTACAAACAGATGCAAAAACCAGCAAAAACTCAGTCAATATCCACCAGGCAATAATCAATTGCATTCCAGGGAATTACATTTGCATTTCTGTGGACAAGAGTCATTTACATTACTATTAGTCTTCTACAAGTTACAGAGTTGTAAAATAGCTCCAAAACAATGAAGGGTCCAGGAGACTCAATGGGGAAGCTAGACAGACTGTACATTAATCTTTTTTTTTCCTGCCCATTTCCCAGTCTTCCACAATTTTCCAAATATTACATTTATTATTATTTTTTTAATTTTTATTTTTTTGGTGGGGGGAGGACATTAGGTCTATTTGTTTATTTTTGTGGGAGGTACTGGGGATTGAACCCAGGACCTCGTGCATGCTAAGCATGTGCTCTACCACTCGAGCTACACCCTCCCCACTATTAATTTATTTTTGAAGAAGTGATACATTCACATGGTTAAAATTCAAAAGATACAATGCTCGGGGGAAAAAAAAACCATAATGGTGACGTCTCTTTCTCACTCCTGAGCCTCAGCCACCCAGTACCCCTTGGAGGCAACCATTGCGAGCAGTTTCTTAAGGATGCTTCCATGAGATTCTATCATAATAAGCAAACATGTTAAGAAAAGATAGACACACATAGGTTTACTTATTTAGGAAAAAAACAAAATGACATTATATTCCACATTCTGCTCTTGTGTTTTTTAAACCCAGCCATATGTCTTAGAGATTGTCCCATTAAAGTGTTCCCAGATTCTTATTTTTAGGTGAAAAACACCATTTATGTATTTATTAATTATTATTTTTATTGCAGTAGAGTTCACATACAATATTTTAGTTGTTTCAGGTATACAACGAAACGATTCCACATTCGTGTGCATTATGAATTGATCATCGTGCTAAGACCAGTTACCATCTGTCACTGTACAAAGTCATTGCAATATTATTGACTAAGCCCCTATGCTGTACATCACACCCCAGGTGACTTGCTGATTTCATAACTAGGGGTTTGTACCTCTGAATCCCCTTCCCCTGTTTCACCCGGCCTCCCCCACCCCCGGCAACCACCAGGTTGCTCTCTGTATCTCTGAGTCTGTTTTTGTTGTTTTTAAGTCCCAGATTCTTTTTTCCACAGCTTCATAATATTCTGTGGTGTGGCAGGATGTGTTTTTTTAATCAGTCCTTTATCGATGGCAGGGTGACTTCTGAGTAAATAGCTAATTGAAAGGTGTTGAGGAGTGAGTGAGCAGTGAGGCAGAACAGACTGCAGGAGTTTTCTTAGGGGAATGGGACTGTCAATAGCTCCAACCTCAGTTTCATTATCTAGGAAGTGGGGTGGTTGATGATAATGGTGCCCACCTTACAGTCGTGAAGGTAAATGGGTTAGTTCTTGTAATTTGCTTAGAACAGTACTTGACATAGTACCTAGTATATGGTAACCATCAGTGTTTCATTATCCTCCTTTGGGAAGTTTGATGGTGAAAGAAGGAAGAAAACTGAGGGAGAAGCTTCCAGAAAACACCTTTTCCAGAGTAAGCACAGAGGGAACCAGTAACAGTGATTAAAGGAGTGCTGACTGTGCGCTGTGTTGCTACAAGCTGGACAGGCCCGACCCATCGAAGGTTTCTGGGTTGGCATGACGACCGTGCCCATTATACAGATGAGGAAAACCAGGCACAGAGAATGTTGTGCCTCAGGCAACGCTGCCCAGCTGGCAGGCAAGGCAGCTGGATTCACACCCAGACAGTCAGATGTCAGCAGCCACACACTCGACCACTGCACAGTTCTGCCCCTTGATGTGGGGAAGAAAGGACAACAGGTCAGGGTGTTAGAGAAAGGGGGCTGTGGAGCCAGGGCTCAGATGAGGAGGCATCTGGTAGAGGGAGCAGGGGGAGGAGATGTGGGGATGGGCTTGAGGAAGTGAACCTCCATACACAAGAAGGCAGGAGGGGAGAGGCCGACCCGTGGAGGCAGAGGAAGTGGGAGATGGGCTGATCGTGAGACTGGGAAGATCAAGAGCAAAGGCCCGGCGGCGGGAGGGAGGGAGTTAGGCCCTGGAAAGAACAGATGGGTGATCCGCAGTGGCTGGAGCAGAATGAGCCCAGGGAACGGGGGAAGGAGATGAATGAAGTCAGAGATGACGAGGATACTGATCCCGTCTCCCAGGGCCATTTTTAGCTCTTGGGCTTTTACTCTGAGTGATGTGGGAGTTATTAACGGATTTTGAGTAGAGGAGGGATAAGCTCTGACTTTTTTTTTTTTTTAATAGAGCTACTGGGGATTGAACCCAAGACCTCATGCATGCTAATAATGTGCTGTACCACTGAACTACAGCCTCCCCACAAGATCTAACTTGCTTTGAAAGGATCCCTGGGTGCCTCTGTGTCTGTGTCTGTGTGTGTGTGGTGTGCATGTGAGAAAGCATACACATACACACACACACACACACACACACACACACACACACAAGCATTTGCAAGGGCAGAAGCAGAGGGCCCAGGTAGGAGACATACTGCCCAAGTAGGAGATGATGTTTTATTGAGCTCTAATACCCGTAGAACATGGTGTTAGACTCAGGGCACAGTGGTGAAGGATTCAGACAAGGTCTTTGCCTTGTTGAAGCTTTCAGTCTAATGCAGGGTTTCTCAGCTTCAGCCCTAGTGACATTGGGGCTGGCTAGCTGTCTGCTGTGGGGGCCTGTCCTGTGCGCTGTAGTGTATTTCAGTAGCATCCCTGGTCTCTAGCCTCTAGATGCCAGTAGCATCCCCCCACCTCCAGATGTGACAACCTAAAATGTCTCCAGACATTGCTACTGGTCTAGGGAGAGAGAGAAACCAACAGCAAATAAACACATGCTCTTTTTTCCATAATGATGATTGTTAGGAAGTAAAAAGAATGGTCAGGAGAAGTCCTGAATCTTCTTCCTTCTGATTTTCATTTTTCTGCATCCCTTATGTGTTTCCCCAGCCTCACCACTGCCATCTGCCTGAAGAGGGTCCAGAACCACCCCCCTCCCCTTTCCACCTGCCCTTCCCTCCCCGCTCCATTAGCCTCATCCTGCCAGTCCTTCCTAGAAAGAAGGAACAAAACAAAATCAAGAAACCTTCTAGAGGACACCTCTTCTCCAAGGGAGGGCCGAGTCCTAATTGCCTGTTGGAGGCTGTAACCTGACTCGATCAGCTCCATGCTCTGAAGGTGAGCCCTTGTGTCACTGCGCCCAAAGTTGGCCTTGGTTCCAATTGGCCAAAAGGGAACAAAACAAAACAAAGATATTTAAGACACTTTCCTGCTTCAATCCTGTCCGTTTCACATAACGGACAGAGAGGCCTGCTGCTCGCTGGAGGCAGATAACTCCAAGGGCGCTTATTTTCCTCCTCAGCTGAACAGACTATCTCGAGACGCAGCTTTGCTCCTGCCGCCGCTCCTGCCGCGGGCCTGGCTGTGGGCCATGTCAGCGGGGCCAGGCCTCATCCTGGAACGTGCCTGGGGAAGGGGCTGGGGTCAGCCCTTTGCTCTCCTTGGAGGCCAGCTTTATCATGGACACGCGCTGTCTTCCTTCAGTGAGATTCTGCCCCTGCCCCCCATTCTCTCTGTCCCCTGGAAACAGTGAGAGAGACACATTTTAATCTATTTTTATTAGCTCACGGTTTATTCCTATTACCACGGAACCTGCTTGTTTAGGCCTGTGATGACTTTGCTAGCCAGAGCCACAGTGGCTGCATTTTTTTCTTCCTTTTCATTTAAGCTAAGGTTTCCCCACCTCAGCACAGTGACTGTTTGGATCACATAGTTCCTTGTTGGGGGCTGTCCTGGGCGGGGTAGGATGTTTAGCAGCATCTCCAGGTCTCCACCCACTAGATGCCAGTAGCATCTCTTCCCCACCGAGTTGTGACAACCCCAAAAGTCTCCAGACATGGCCACATATCCCCTGGGGGGCAAAACCACCCCTGGTTGAGAACCATTGATTTTAAGGACTATAAAAGCCTGATTTTAGAGATTGCAATGTGTCTATTTTGACATCTTGCTGGAGGTTTGTAGGGAGGGAGGAGCTTTCTCTGGGCCTTCAAATGAGTCTGATCTAAAGGTCTCGCACCTCCATCATTCAGTACTTAAAACTTATGCTCCTAAAAGAAAACACAGACCATGCAGTTGCTGTTGGTAGATTTTAGTCTTGTTTCTGCTCTGCTTGATTCGTTGTCTTTTGTTTCTTTCTTTAGAGGCAGGTGAAGGTACAGGATTTAGGCATGTGGAGTCATAACTGGGTTGGAAGTCTGACGTCTGGCACTGGCCTGCTGTGTGACCGCAGGCAGCTCACTTTACCTCTCTGGGCTCAGTTCCAGCTCTCTAACAATGGCTCCTACCTCACGGAGTCAGTCTGTATAAAGTGCTGATTTTAACTAGTGTCACGCCCAGGGTGAGCATGCAGAAATTGCTGGGACTACTCTGTGCACTGGGGGCTTGAGAAGGGCCCACTGGGTAATCTCCAGATTGAGGCCGGCAACGTTTGGTTTGGTTTTCTTTATTCCCTGCTTATCAGCGACATTCCATCAAACCCAGGACTGGCCCTTAGTAGGCCTGCCCTGGGCTTCCCTTTTCTATCCCTGTCCCTCCCAGGATTCCATCTGCCACCATACCTTTGTCTCTGTCCCCAGCCGAATTGCTGTTTCCAGATAACCTCAGACCTCCCCGAATGCCAACAGCATTCCTCAAACAGAGAAGAGTTGCCAGAATAAGCCAGCGGCTTCCTGCTCTTTGCCCCAGAAAACATTTCCAGTGATCAAGTGATCAGAGGGAGGGAGGGAGGTGGGGGGAGGATGCTGCAGCTGCTTATGCAATCAGCTTTAATCCAGGGTTAAAATCCACCACACGAACCAGCGGCATATTTTATTTCCTCGTTGGGCTGGGAAGTGAGTTGTACACGAGGTCTGCCAGAAACTCAAAAGTCCTATTTGTTCCTCCCAAAGCAGCACCCACAGACCCAAAGAGCATTCCTTATGGGATGGCAGTTGGGGGGCGGGCACTGCCCACACAGCCAGCAGGGAGAACACAAGGTGATTAGCTCTGGCCTCCGCCTCTTATTCCCAGTTTGGGGACACGGTTCCACTCCCAGGAAGGGGCGGCCCCTCCCTCCTGGTGAGGCCCAGGCCTGTTGTCCCGAGTGCAGACCTTTGTCAGGCTGGGTGGCGGTGAAGGTGTCCCTCCCTGCCTCTTGGCCTCTTCAGCCTAAAACACAACAACACCAGCACCAAAAATCCCCTCCCTTATCATAAAGCCCGGGCCCTGGCCCTGCAGCACAGTGTGCTTAGACGCCTGGCTTGCTCCTGTCTGATCTAAGATTCCCAGCCAGGGAGAATTTACTTACACGCGGTGGGCATCTGTCGTCCAATGGGGGGGGGCAGGGCGAACAGGCCATCAGCTCCATCGTTTTCTTTGTGGCAACGAATGGGGTGGGATGAGAAAGCCCACAAGCCTTACTTTTAGGAGGAGAAGGGGAGACTTTATTGGGCCATCGGTTTACCTCCTGGCATATGGCTACGTCACCTCTGGAAACTTTCTCCAGCCTCTAAAGAATGGTGTTTATTTAGCGTCTGTTGTTCCAGCTTACTGTTTAAGAAAAAAACCTTGCTAATTAAGCACCTTGCCTTTTTTTTTTTTTTTTTAAAGAAGCAAGCCAGCATGGACATTTTAAGATCCTTTTGGATTTGCCTTTTCTTTCTCAGGCTACAGACGAGCTACAAAGGCAGCTTTACAGAGGAAAGAGGCAAAGACCTCTTAATACTATTGAAATGGTAGAATTAAAAGCAGTTCGGAAACACTAGTTAATATTTTACTGGGGAGCAGTGCCAGAGATATGGGGGTGGGGGGGTTGCCAAGGGTAGGGCTGGGTGTGAAAGAGCTGTTCCATCTGCCTTTGGGGATCCAAAGAAGCCATTCTCTGTGGAAATAAATTTAAGCAAGAATCTTTATAAAGCTCATGGGATTTGTCTGCCCACCAAGGGCCCAGTTCCCCAAGAACATCCCTCCAGGGATGACTGTGACAGGAAGGGCAAAGCAGTGGGTGTAGGCCTGCCTAATAATGGGGGTTCTTGTTCCCTGGCTGAGTTTGACATCTTTCTTTTTCCCTCTGGATTTAAATGGCTTCTCAGCCTGAGAGGCACTGCCTGTGCCCTGGATTCAGAAGGTACACGCCTCCTTGGGAAGCCAAGGCGAGAGACAGCAGCTCACTCTCTCTCTCTCTCTCTTTCTGCATCTGCCGGGAGAGCTGCCGCTGGTATTTTTCCACAGGCCTTTTCTGCGATCTCAGGGCCTAGTTTTTCCCAGCCAGGCCCAGAGTCCGAGAGAGGGTTAATAGGCAGGAAGCTGAAGCCATCGCAGACTAATACGGAAGTCAGATTTTTGTTTAACTGACAGGTTTAGCAGGCCTCAGCGGTGGGGGAGGGGGCCGGGAGGGGAAGGGAAGTTTGTAGATCTAGGCATGTGGCCTGCTAGGAGCGCATTTGGCTTTTCTTAGGGTAAGGACGGAGGGGAGGGGGGGCCCTGGCATCCTGGCAGGGAGGCAGGAACCCTTTTTGGTTTTCCTTTGAGTTCTGGCTGAGGGGGGGAGGCGGTGAGAGGTTAGATTCTGGGCCGGGGCAAATGGCCCTCCGGCCTGCTTCATCCTGGAGGCATTTTGACAATGACTCTGCAAACTTGACCACTCGGTTCCCCTCCTCCCCTTGCAGCCTGAGTCCTCTGCCCTCTGAGAAGCCCGGGCTGCTCTGGAGCGATCTGGGGGGAGGGGGAGCTCCCTTGGCCTGTCTGTTTTGCCTCAGAGGCCTGCCTCCAACCTCTTTCTCTTGCCCCCTGGGCTGTTTTCCTGGCCCTCCACTCCCCACCTCCTCAGCTTCACTTCCTCCCTGGGGGTGGGGGAGAACATTCTGCTGGATGGTTCTAGAAAAGGGCCAGCCTTCCTCCCAGCAGAGAGCCGCTTCCGTGGGGGCAGAGGAGGGTGAGCCTTTCCAGCTCACCCCCAAAACTCTCTTGCCTGTGGCCTCCGGGCCTCAGGCTTTGCTGGAGCAGGTCAGGCTGGCTGCACGGGTTTGGCCGTGCCGGGAAATCTAGGCAGGGTGTGGGAGAAGGGCGTCTGGGGGCCCCTTTCCTAAGTTTTTCTTGCTGCAAAAGGCCTAGCTTAGCCTGTCTTTTTCTATGCACAGGATGGCTCTTGCTCACCAGAGCCTCACAAAGATAATCGCTCAGGAAGTGTTTCAGCCAATCCGGGGCCGCCTTACACTCCGATTTGCCGGGGCAGCCAATCGGGGATGAGCTCTTATTAGGCGGCCAGATCATCCAGCCGAAGTGCCAAACCCTTTTTCTGTGAGAACTAGGAGCCTGTCCTCCATGTTTTATAAGTATTGACATTACACAGTGTTAACAATGCATCCACAGAGGTAAGCTCGACTTTTTAACCATCTTTTCTCCCCCTCCCTCTGAGACATCCGAATTGTGGGCGAGCAGTGTGATTTCTCTGTGGCTGGCCGTGCCACACTCACCCCCACAGCACTTAGGTTAACTTGGAACTGTTTAGAGAGAATTTTTTTTTTGCTTTCTTGGGTCACATGGCTAAGTAGCCATTAGCCAGAGCTTGATTTTGCAAACTGGCAAGGGCCTGGCACACCTTTTCTTCCACCAGGACATGGTGTTTCTAGAAGAGTGTGAAGCCAGATCCTGGTATTGCCAAAAAAGAAGGTTTTTTTCCCCCCCTCCCTCCTCTCTTTCTCTCTCTCTCTCTCTCTCTCTCCCTCTCTCTGAGCAGTCGTCCCCCCCAACCCCCGCACTATTGTCTTCTCATGCCTGCTGGGGGAAGAATATGGAAGGTAAGCAAGCAGGCTCCTCTCCAAGGAGAGCTCATAGCAGCCAGCTAAGCAGGCAAGTTTACCTCTCCAAAGAGGTGCTGGGAAGGCTGGACTCAGCTCTGACCAGAGAGGACGTGTGTTTGAAAAAGAACCAGGCCCTCAGCAGAGCAGTGCTTAGCAGAGATCCCAGGTCCTGGGGCCTAGGTGGGTGGTGGTGTCTCCCCATGGTCTTTTCCTACAGGGCTTCTTCACTTGAAACTACATTGTTCAGCCTTTTTTTTTCCTGACTTCTGTTGATACAGAGTGTTCTGCAAGCCAGCCTACAGCCAGCAAATGTTTCTGAAAGTGTTTTCGAGGCTTTGGAGGAAGTTTTTGGAGGAGGGATGGTGATGGGGGGCGGGGGGAGTGTAGGAGGTGGTGGTGGTGGGTGGGGGAGAGGTGATGGACAAGATCCTGCAATAAATCTGAGGACTCTTTTTTGAATCCCTTAGTTTTCTACTCTTGCATGGTTTTCAATGAACTCATGTATCTTTTCTCCTTGTTTTCATTTTCCTTTCCCTCTTTTACATTGTATCCTCCTCTGTCCTCCTGTGTGATAGAGTGCAGAGGAAATAAAATCACGTCTGTGGCTCATGACAGCATTCCATATTCAGTGGTTGGGTTGTGTTGTTGTTGTTGTTGTGTGTGTGTTTTTAATAATCCCATGTAACTGTTTAAAAAAATTTCCTTTTTGATCAAGTCCCAAATCTGCCAGCCTGTTCTCTCTTCTTAACTGGGAAAAATGAGACGGTTGCTTGAACATTTGTTGGGTAAGTAAAGCAATCCATTTCCTCTGTGACCATGTATAAAGAGTTTGGCGAACATTTGGGGTCGGTTTGTAACAGGGGGTCTTTGGCTCCAGCCGTTGGGGGCTTTTTATGAGCAGGAACTCAAGAAGGGCTTTTTAATAGGGTCTTGATTTTAGGTAATTGTTTGAATCCACTGTTTTTGCTGATAACCTGCGGCTAGGATTGAAGAGTGTACTTCCTGTTTGCCCTCAGACAGGGAAGCAATGTTCAGCTCATTGTGACTTGACTGGAGACCTTGAATTGGGTTTGTTTGGATATATTAGGTAGAAAACTCTGGGTAGGTGAGCTACTTGTGAAATGTAAGGACAGTGCTGTTCTTAGAGTCACAGAGCCTTAAGCATGGGTGGCGGGGGCGGGGAGGGCCGGAGCTGTGGGTGGTGGTATGTGTAGGGGGTGGTGGTGTCAGTGCTTCTGTTTTAGGATATTTCCATGTCTGTAAAATCCCACCCACCACCAAACTTGGTCTGATTCAGGGCTCAGTACACACCAGACCCAGCCCTTTACCAAGCCTGACTCACACCTCTGAATGCACGCTGGCCTTGGCTTCTGATTTGTTTCTCACTTTTTACATCCCCCCCCCCCCTTAATGCTGTAGCTTGAACTTCAGAGTGAAAAAAGTAGACTCTTGTTTAGCATTTGCTTCAGAATTTCCCTAGAAGTTCTCCACAGCAGTTTCCAGCCTGGAGACCAGTCCAGTGTCACTGTAAATGCTGGAAATATATTCAGTTGCTGTGTTATGCCAACTTTATGGAGTCAATAATCTTTCTTCTTTTAAAGTGGTGTCCAGCAAGCTACCTTTTAGTGCCAATGGGAAAAAGGCTCATTTAAAAATGAGAAATGTAACGCAGTCTAAGTTGAGAAAAGTCTGTCTAAGACAGGCCAGCTTCTTGGAGTAAAAGTACAGGGCAGTTAATGATGTTACAGACTTAAAGCTGAACTGCTTCTGCATGTCTGCCCCACACAAGAAAGTTCAGACACTTAGCTGTTTGCTTTGTTCTTATCTTCTGGCTGTAAATGGAAATTACATATTGAGGTTCTTGTGGCCTCCTCAGAAGCAATATCTAATCACAAGACTCCTGGTTTGGTGCCTTCAGTGTTTGCATAATGGTGTATTTGTTGGGCTGGAAGGGAACCTAAGGGCAAGGCATTTGTCCTCCAAAAGCTTGCCTTAAAATGGCTCCCACAGGTTTGCAAAGCCAAGCTCTGTTTTCAGATGTGCGGCCCCAGCAAGTTCCCAGCCCTGGACCAAGCCAGCCCCTTGCCTCTGGTACTGTGGCCACCACCAAACATGAGTCTGTAAAAAGTTAATGGTGTTCAAAGTCGCATGATTTTCCAGTTTCACTAAAGGGGGATAAAGTAAATGTCTGCATTGCAGCAGGACGAGGTAGGGACAGCATTGCTGGCTCACAGTGCAGCCCAATGGGGTTCCTCTCTCCAGCTTTTGAACCAATAGACTTGGAGGAAAGGTTACAGATTGACAATTGCAGTGGCCGGCCTGAGAGCAGGCCTTCTGGAAATTTCTCCCATCTTTGTTCCTTTTAGGAAAAGCAGGTCTGCAGAGCTGAAGAGTCTCCTCCATTCCATGCCTGGGGCACCCCCCCATTTCCTTTTTACATCAAGGTAGACTGTTCTCTCTGCCACGTTTGTAAATTGCAGAGGGAGGAACAGAATGTTGGGCTGTTTTCCTTTTCCTTCTGCCTCCTCAGTCCCCAAAGAGGATGCGCAGCTGCAAGGAACAAACACAGACACACTGGAGCTTTTGATTCCCCTCATTTTTTTTTTTTTTTTCTTCCCTTCAAGACCCTCCAGGATGGATTCACTTTCTGCTTTGGGAAATTAAGTGGCATTCGTGTGGGGGAGGGGGAGGAACAGCCTTTATTAGCTCCAGAAAATGGTCAGTGTTCCGTCTGTAACTAGGAATTAATTATATATAATCACTCAGTAAACTTTCTACAGAGTTTTTCTAATTGCTGCGCATGAACATGGTTAGCCTGTTGGAGCTGAGTCCAGTTACTTTTATAATTAACAGCTCAAAGATTTGAGTCAGAAAGAAAGAAACAACGAGGCCTCTTGGATTATAAATTAGGGATGAAAACAATAGCCTTTCTTTCTCTTTCTATCTTTCTTTCTTATTAACCCTTTTCTTTTAAACAAAACATTCTCCCTTTTCTTTTCCTGGGAAAACAGTGGAGAAATGGCTTCAGGTCTTAAATAGGAGTGGTGAGGGGGAATGAGTCACTCTTTAAAAAGTGGGGTGACAGCAGCCCAGAAAACCCTGAAAGCAAAGGTAGGTTTTTTTCTCCAAAATCCAACCACTTCAAACGTGTGATCTCTTTGTTTCTTCTGCCTCCTTTCCCCCTTCCCTCTCCTGTGGAAGAGGCCACAAACATTTGTCAGCTGGGGAGCCCTAGATCTGGCTGTGCCTCTGGTTTGACCCTGAAAAGAAAGACACAGGCAGAAGTGGTCCCCCCCCCCCACCCCAGCAGAGAGTGAGGAAGGGAATCTGTGTGGAAGCCCTCCCCTGGCTGGCTCTTCCAGGCACAAACGGGGGAGGATTCACCCTGGGCTTTAGGTTGCTGAGGCTAGAGCGGCCCTTCCCCCTTCTCCCCAGCCCGCTGACGGATAAACAAGTAGGCAGGAGCCATTTCAGCGCTGCAGCTCGCCTGGCTGCCAGGCTGTCCCTGCTCATCAAGATTACCTACCTACCGGCCAGGAGCCAGCCGCCCGGCCTCACCCTGGCACAGCCTCGGGCCGTCTGCCCTCCTTTCTCTCCTGAAGCTACAAAACAGTCACCTTGAAACTCCCCACTCGCAGCACCAGAAGAGTTCTGAGGCCATGCTCAGACCTGTACCAGTAAATTACATGATCCACCGTGAGCCTCTTAGTTCGGCCTGTGAAAGCGGGTCTGGCCAAACCCATTGTTAATTTTGAGGGCTCTGTTGGGGGTGGACAAAAGTCTAATTTGTGAGTATCCCGCGCCTTGGCTCAGGGACTGTTTTCCTGTTGTTTCTCCTCTGCAGACGCGGATTGTCTTTCCTTGATGTTAACTGTCTTAGGACTGGCTGGGTGTTTGGTGGCCGTTTTCAGACTTAATAAACAGCCTTTTTATTTCACTGTGGCCTCCGACTGGGGTGCAGCCCTGCAGTCTGGCTTTTCAGATGCCTGCTGCCCTGGGAGCACTTTGCATTCTACCTGGCTCCTGTGCGGTAGGGATGCAGAGCTGGCTTCTGGTCCCCCAAGAAGGGGGAGTGGGTTTTCTCCCCCTCCCCAGCCTGCTCCTTTTGAACATTTTTGTTGTTTGCGCAGACACCTGTCTGTCTGCAGTTTGTGCCACAGGGCTGCCTCTTGCTAACCTCCCACCCACCTCATTCGAGGGCCACGGGGCCTCATTTTAGAGCCTCACGTTGAAGGCTCAGGAGCTAAAAGGGAAGGGTTTTCCTTAGGAACCTGTGACTTCACAAACTCCCCCTGTCATCGCAGATTTTTTTTTTTTTTAAGCTTCTAAACGTTGGGTTGTTGGTGTCCTTTGGTTGAGCTTTGCCTAGTTTTGATATTTAGGAAGGTGGCTTTGAAACTAGAAGGCAGCTTAAGCAAGAGCTACAGCTATTGAACAAACTGCTACCATTTTAGCTTCAACACAGGAATGAGGCAGTGTTGCCAGACGCCATTTTAAGAATCCTGCATAAATAGCTTAGCTACCGATGACTCTGCCTGTTTTAGGTGAGTGCTTATATAAAGCTGCTAACCATTCCCTCCCCTCCCCCCAATTTTTTTAAAGAAATTAATTGCAGATTTAGGGAAGCATGGCTTTTGATTCTGATGTTCACTGTTTTGTGATCTGGAAGAGGAAGATGTTGTGTCTTGGGGATTAACTATTTCTTACAGCCTGGACCAGTTTTGGTATTTTGAATGAAAGTAAAAAGCTGAAGGAAAAGTCCTGTCGAATGATGCATGATTCTTGAGTTGCTGTGTGATGATCCTCAGCTGTAGAACCAGAGTCTCGTGCATGCTGGTTATATGTTCTAGACGGGTTAGGTATTCTTGGTTAAGAGTCAAATAGTAGGGGCACTTGGGGAAAAGAAATATCTGGGCATTGTGTTTCCAGGCGTTTTGCTGTCCAAACTAGAGCTCTTCTCTTTTCTCTTCTCTCTGTCCTGGAAGTGTTGAGGGGATGGGATTCCTGGGAATTACGGACCTGCCTTGAGTCTTCAGAATTAATAATCAGAAGGCTTAAAACATCCTGGAGGTGCAGTTCATCTGCAACTTTTAATTGCTCTTTTCCAGTGCATGCAGGTTAAGAAGTAAGCAGAGGTTTTCCTTGCTCAGGCATTGGGGGAGAAACCTTTTTATTCTTCCTGGGACGGGACGGGATGGTCTTGGTTGTATTTGCAGGCGCTTGTTATTTCTTCTTTACCTGAAATCTATCAGTTTGCGAGATCCAGGGGCAAGTGACTTAGGGGAAACGTGAGTTCAAGAGGTGGTGGTGGTGGGAACATAAAGTATATACAGCTAGTTGATGGTGTATTTTCCAGTTGGGGTGGGGGGGTAGAGGTGGTTGATTTTTTTCAGCTAATTTTACCCTTCCCTTTAGCTGGCCCCCAGCCTTCCCAGCGACCTAAAAAAAAAAAAGTAATGTCAGTTTGAAACAAGGGCTGCTTGTTCCATTGTTTTTGATTTAAATAATCGGGGTTGCTGGAAGCTAGCAGATACGGAGGGAAAGATGCTGTGTATTTTCTAAGACTTTAATGTGTTAATGATAAGAGTTCAAAGTCTTTTCTCCAGATGCAGCTGCTTTTTCTTTTTAGCAATTATTATTTGACTGTTTTTTTTTTCTCCTCCAAATGACTGAACAGTTCTTAACCTAAATTGACCAAGCTCTGTGGGGGCATTCAGACAGGTACAAATCTTTTCTCACCACCACTTTTGATGTAATATTCATAGTTTTTCCCCTAATAACATACTAGTACTTAACACTAAACCAGAAAGGAAAAAAAACCATGAGATCAGTGGTGTAGAAAAAAGGAAGTCCCTTTAGATGTGGCTGTTCAAAATGACTAATTTTGCATTCTGGTCTTTGCTTTTGTAAATGAAGTTTTTTTTTTCCCTTTAAATGCATAGACTTTGCAATTTCCTTTAGTCAAATACAAGTTATTGTGTGTGTGTGTGTGTGTGTGTGTGAGAGAGAGAGAGAGAGAGAGTGAGCGCGCGTGTGTGCATTGGTTCCCTTTGAAAGGATGGCTTGCTGATCTGTGAAAAAGATGGTTTTCTGAAATTGTTGTGCTTCAAATCCTTGGCTAAAGCTGGTGGTGCTATTGCTAAAGTTAGGTGATTATAGTGCCTACTTGTAATACTTGGAAAGATAAAACAGCTTCACTTTCTTTTCCTTCTTTTCTGCTCCAGGATTGATTCTCTTAAACTCAGCAGCAAATAGCCACCACCTAACTAGTTTGCATTTCCTTAGCCTCTCAGCTGCTTTCCTGCCTGAAGTATTCAGCTCCTCTAGGCTGTTACAAGCCAAATAATTGTTCCCTTGAATGGAGCCCTCCTCTGTGATCAATACACCTTAGAATGTTTTCCTCCCTGCAGAAATCCTTCGAGTGGGTTTGGGGGGCTCTGTTCTTCGTAATTGTTCCTTTCACCACCGAACATTTTGGTTGGACCCAGAAGAGCGTTTTTCTCCATCCCTCAAAATATGGGATCGGTTTCAAGAAGTTTAGGATTTCACAGACTTCATGCTAGAGAGGGAAACAATTCTAGTTGCTAGAAAGATCAAGATTGCTTTGAGTTCTTTTGAAGCTGGCCGTCTACGCCTCTCCCCTTCTCTGAAGGAGCTGCAGGGGGCTTTTTGTTAAAATGTATTTCCAGTCACCCCAAGCAAGAAATCATCGGCAGTATCCATTTGGACAGTCTGTGTATGTTGCAGGCAGGGTGTGTTTCTGAGTGGAGAATGTTTGCCTCTTAAGTTGGAGTCAAAAGTTGTTAGTGCTAAAATCACCTTCCACAAATCACCATATTATTGCATGTTAGCTATGTGTTTAAATTTCAGAGGCGCTTTCTTCTGATGAAAACCATTTGTGACAACATGTCAGTTGTTCCTTCGGTGATTGTGTCCCAGGCTTTCTCTCCAGACGCAGTGTGGATGAAATTGTCAACGGGATTCAACTATCGGAGAGCTAAATGTGTTATTATTCTGATTTAAAACTAAACTGCCTCTCTTCTCTCTGCTGGGACTAGTTAAGTTCGAGGCCTCCAAGTTCTTCTAACTTAATTCTGAGCTCTCATCCTTTCTATCTGGTTCCCCCAGCAAACATGGAATTCGCCTAAACACATCTCCATCTGACCTGAGGTTCCAGGCCTTTTCAGACTTAACTTTTGTCTCGTCACAGTCCCAGGCCACGAAGCACAGAGGGGACATTCTAACTCTTCCTCTCTTACCCAGTCCCCCTCCTGTCCTGGTTTTTGAGTCTTCCAAATGGAAAGTTTCAGCCATCTCAGTTGGTGATGCGCCCATTTCTTCTTGTTGAACCACAGTCCGATGGAGTTGCACCTAGAGGAATTATGCAGGTTCTTGTCACTTTGTTGTTAGCCAAATACTTGGGAAGTTCCAGCACCTCAAAGAGTTGGCACTTAGAAAAGCAGAACTTTCCTGGCTTGGCCGGGGAGGCGTGTGTAGGAGATACGAAATGGCCTGCACTCTGTTCAGCAGGGAGTTCCAACAGAGAGAGGGAGAGAAGCTTCTGGTGGACGGCCCAGCAAAGGGGCCTGTTTTCCCTGCTTCTCTCCCCACCCCCTAACTCCCAGCCTGTCCTTTAAATAATCCTTCCTCATTCCACTTTTGTGGTTGGGGGGGTGGGGGTGGCGATAATTAGTCACAGCTCAAAAGAGTGCTGAATGCTTTTCTTTAAGCCATGCCTGCTACAGAGAGGAAACATGCAGGCAGTTCGGAGTGTGGACACCCCAGTCCTAGTTCCTGGGCTAAATGCTGGTGGTTGGAACGTTTTGACACCAGGCCTTTTGCTTCTAGCCTGGGCGTATTTTTCTACTTTGTAATTTAACGTGTATCTTTTTTTCATGTTCCTGCCTCACCGGGAGATTGTAAGATTCAGCGGGGTGGTCTGGGAAAATACTCTGCCTTGCAGAACTCAGAGATCAGAACTCTGGGTACCCAGAAAACCACCTCCAACCTGAACCCGGTGTTAACAATGAGAAACTTATTTACGTGAAGGCTGGTTTCTCATTGGTCCACAGGGGCTGATGGTAATTGTGTGTCTCAAAAAAAAAAAAAAAGCTTTTTTGTATCTTCCGACAAGATGACAAGTGGCATAGTAATTTGACTTAAAGAAAGAACAACCTAGTGTTTAAAAAATAACTCCTTAGGCATCTGACCATTTTGTTTGAAATCAACTGTGAGTTTCTTTCCTCCTACCCCTGCATAAAGATGGGGGATTGTCTTAAAAAGGTGGGTTTGTTGTTAGAACTTCAAAATAACTGCCCCTGTGGGGCAAGTTCTCAGTCTCCCTAAACGTGAACGTAATTTGCTCTGTTTCAGCTTGGCTGAAGAGGAAATAAAAACAGAACAGGAGGTGGTAGAGGGCATGGATATCTCTACTCGCTCCAAAGGTGAGTAAAAACCTTGTATCGTCTATTCCAGAGCAGAGGAGGAAATTGGAATTTCTTTTTCTTGTTGTGGTGGTGCAGTGAAGTGTGGCTTACGAGCCAAGGTTGCAACACTCCTCCGATTTTGAGATGTGGCACCTCTTTGATGGATGAACCTAATTTATAGAGAAATCTCCTTTTGATCTTCTTTCCCTTGCGTGTCTGTGTAGGTGTTCTGATCTGTCGGGGAATTGTCCCGTGAGTGAATTTTGCGTGTGTGTCATGACCGAGGGCGGCCGGCTACCTCTCTGCAGGGTGACTTTCAGGAATCAATTTAAATAAAGCATGTTCTAGAAGCCACTAGAGTCGCCAGCTGCTGCTAGGTTTCTGATTTTAATAACAGGCCTCTTTGGAATCGCAGAGGTGGAACGAAGTTGACCCACTTCATTGAGATAAAAAGGAAATGTTAGGACTTCCTGGAATGCTGGGGCACGTGTTTGCATGTAGGACGCAATTTTGCAAATTACGGTAAATGTGGTGTCTGCTTCTGTTCAGAATCTCTTGTATTAGAACTCCTTAAAATCTTCCGATGGAGGGGTTGGTACTTTTTGTTTGACCCCTGTGAGACTGGACGAGGTTTCCCACAAGGAAGCAGTTACCCACGTGGGCCTTCTGGGTGCTTTTAGAAATGAGCTGCTGGAGGGTTTTTTCACCTCTTTGGTTGACGAAAGTGCTCATCCCCAAAACTTAATGGTTGTACCACGGCGCTGTCATTCCTTCAACAAGTCACCGAGTACCTGCTCTGAGCACACACATGGCAATGGGTTCTGGGGGAGGCAGGAGGGCTAGAGAGAGGGACACTATGGACTCTGCCAGAGAGTCCCATCTTGCTCAGAGCGTCACAAAAAGTGGCTCCATAAAGCGGTTGGATCCAACAGAGCTTTTGGAGGATTTTTGTAAGATAGCATGTCATTCGGTGCAAAGATGAGGGTCAGATAGTGGCGGCTGGGACCTGGGATGCGGGTGCTGGCTGTTGTGGGGGGCTGGCATACCAGATGGGGCTGGGCCTGGTTCTGGGAGGAGGGGATGCATCTCAGGTGGGGAGGCCAGGCCTGGTGGGTGGTCTGTACCTGGGGGAGTTGGGGGGAAGGACATTGGGAGGGAGGGAGAGCCCAGTCAGAGGGTGGCTGCCCTTCACCACAGCCCCCACTCAGCAGCCCATGCTGGCCAGCAGCACCTGAGCCATGGGGGAGTCTGAACAAGGAAAGAACCTTTCTGAAGAGATGTTTTGAGGAGACAGTTGCTGATGGGGAAGCACGTTCGAAGCCCCTTGTTGTGGTCAGAAGGTGTGGAGTGAGCCCAGAGCATGGGGGCCGGGAGCCGGGGCTTTGTCCTTGCTCTGCCACCCACTTGACACTTTCTGTCTCTGCCTCTCTGTTTTCTTATCTGTAAAGTTGGGTATCGCATTAGATTCTAAGATTCCTTCTACCTTGGGCTTCTCTTGTGAAAATAACCCTTTGCTGGTGGCATGTATGAAGGCTGTACTTATAGGATCCAGGAGCCTTTTCTTAGCTGGGAAGAGGTGGGAGGTGGTGTTACCATTTTGCAGATGAGGAAACTGAGGCTCCTAGTGGTTATGTCTCCCAGGTAGTAAGTGTAGGAGGGGAGCAAACCAAATCAAGGCTCTGCATCCAAGGAGGTGCCTCCTTCCTGAGCCCTTGGTGCCTGGAACGCCCTGGAGCCCCGGCGTGGAGACTTCTTCCAAATGGTCAACACTGGGGACTGACCACTGGGTGGAGGCCTGCCTTGCTCAGGCCCTGCCCTCTGCGTGTGAAGACCCTTCTTCTCTTCCCCTTGAGTGTGGAGATCTTGCTTCTTCTTTCAGACCCCTTAGATTCTCCTGGCTCTTCACCCCATGTCTGGGATCATCATTGTCCCTCTTTCTTATCTGCCCCACCCCCATTCTCTCTGACAGCAGCCAGGGCCAGGGTGATCTGGGAAGAACACGTCTTGCTGAGTCCTTCTGCTGACCTTCCAGGGCCCTCAGCCTCCAGTCTGAAGTCACTGGGACCTACCTGTCTGGCCTGACCCCTTCAACTTCCTTCAGCTTTGTTTACCTTGGGACGTTCTGTGCCCTGGACTGGTTCTCTCCCTGACCCCACTGGAGCTCCCCAGCCTCCTTCCCCTCTGCTCCCTCCTGGGGGGGCCCTTTACTGGGAACACGCTGCTCTGGGTCCTGCTGCAGATTTTCTCATCTCTCAGGTTCATCTCAGATGGGGCTCCTCAGAGAGGCCTCCGGTGGCCACCCAGTCCACAGGAGCCATTCCATCCTTTTCTGTTACATTAAAAAAAAACCAAACTTCTAATTTCAGAGCAGTTTTAGATTTCTGGGTAAGTTGTGATGATAGTACAAAATGTTCCTGTATCACCCCCCCCACCTACACACACACACACACACACACACACACACACACACACAGAGTTTTCCCCCTATTATGAACATTGTACATTATTATGGTCCGTTTGCCACAATGAATCGGTATTGGCGTGTTATTATTACTAACTCGGGTTCATGCTTTGTTCAGATTTCCTTAGTTTTCCACTGAGTTCCCTTTTCTGTTCCAGAATCCCACCCGGGATCCCGCAGGATGCTTAGTTATCATGTCTCCTTTGAATTCTCTCGGCTGTGGCAGTTTCTTAGACTTTCCTTGTTTTCGATGGCCTTGAGAACTGGTCAGGTACTTTGTAGGATGGGATCTCCATTGGGGTTTGATTGCACTGGGGCAGGCTGGAGTTACGGGCTTCTGGAAGGAAGAACACAGACTGGCGTGCCATTTACATCATGTCATATCAAGGGTACCCGTTATCAACGTGATTTGTCCCTGGGGATATTGACCTTGATCACTTGCCTGAGGGCGGGTTTGTCAGGTTTCTCCTTTGGAATGAAGTCACAGTGCCCAGCGCACACTTACGGAGGGGGGTGTCATGCACCACCTCCCTAAGGCCAGAGTATCTACATAAATTATTTGAAATTCTTCTGGGTGGGAGATGTCTTGTCTCTCCCAGTTATTGGTTTGGTCGTTTATTTAGATCAGCACAGACTCAGCTATTTTATATTCTAGGTTTTAGTCCAGTACTACTTAATTTACTTTGTATGGGCTGTCACTTCATACCTGTCAGAATGGCTAACATCAAAAAGTCTACAAATAACTAGTGTTGGTGAGGATCTGGAGAAAAGGGAACCTTTGTGCACTGTTGGTGGGAATGCAAATTGGTGCAGTCATTATGGAAACCAGTGTGGAGGTTCCTCAAAAAACTAAAAATAGAACTACCATATGATAACAGCAGTTCCACTTCCTGGGTGTATATATATGGAATAAAAAAGAAAAGTAATTTAAAAAGACACATGCACCCCAATATTTGTAGCAGCCCTATTTACAACACCTAAGATGTGGAAGCAACGCAAGTGTCCATCAACAGATGAGTGGATAAAGAAGATGTGTATGTGTGTTTGTATATACATACACAATGGAATATTACTCAGCTATAAAAAAGAATGAAATTTTGCCATTTGCAGCAACATGGATGGACCTAGAGAACATTAGGCTTAGTGGGGTAAGTCAGGCGAAGACAAATACTGTATAGTATCACTTACATATGGAATCTAAAAGATAAAACAAACAAATGTATACAGCAGAACAGAAACAGACTCACTGATACAGAACACAAACTAGTGGTTACCAGGAGGGAGAGAGAAGAGGGTATGGAATTAAGAGACACAAACTACTATGTATAGTATAGATAAGCCACAAGGATATACTGTACAGCACAGGGAAGAACAGTCATCCTTTTGTAATAACTTAAAGGAGTATAATCTGTAAAGATACTGAATCACTATACTATATCACTATACACCTGAAACTAATATAATACTCTAAATCAGTGACAAAATTGTACTTGCAATTAAAAAAAAAATTAAAAATTGTAGGGCAGCCCAGCAGGCAGGCTTTGGACCGGCATCCTGTCCTCTGAGACGTTTGAAGAAAGCCAGTCTGCAGCTGTTTGGATGGATTTTCGTAGGTATTTTGGAACCTCTGTTATGGTGGGGAAACGTGAAGGGGAAGGGATCACCTGGTTTTGAGGGAGCCCATCCTCTCTTCCCAGGGTCTGCCTTGGACGGCTTTCATTGTGTGGGGCTGAGCATCCTGGTCATCAGATGGCCAGGTGACTGGCTACTTCTGTGTCTAAGGAACCTTTCCTAATGAGCCTCTTGGGTCAGGCAAGGATGTCGCCTTCACAAAGGCCGGGGGGTTGTGATACTGGGTTGCTGGGGTTCTGAGAGCTGAAGTCAACCTGCTCAAAACGTGATGCTTGCAGAGGTGGGGGCCAAGGCTTGTCTCTCTTTGCATCCTAATTATCTCCAAATCCATGTTGTGATGGTGTGGGCTCCGTGAACACGTACTTCCTCGTCTAGCCTGCTTTTCTTATGGTTTGGGAAATTTGGTGCTTCAGCCCCAACCTGATACTGTCCAATCAGGCTTCTTTGGTTGTGAGCAACAGAAGCCAGCTCTGGTTAATTGGAGCAGAAAGGGGTGGACTGGGAGGTGGTCAGTTGGCTCATAGGGTCGATGGATTGGCTGGAGGTTCAGGGCTGCTCTGGGAATAGGACCTCGTGTATAACCTCCTCAGGGTTAAAAGGACAAAGTGCCCAGGGAGAGTCCCTTACCTAGTGTCACGTTTCTGCCCTTTGGCCAGGGAAGGGCTGGTATCTAGACACCTGGACCCACCAACGTTGCTCCCACTCGGGAAGAGATACTTCCTCAAAGGAAGGTGAGGTGTCTACCCAGGAGTCTTGGGAAACTGGCAACATCATCCTCTGTTGTGGGTGGATAAGAGGCCCAGAGCTGCCCTGTGCTGGGGAAACTTAGACCCTCTGACAATAATTGACTCACAGTTCTTTAATTCTATTCCTACATCTAGTTCGTACGACCTTTCAGGTTCTCTAACTAAATTTCAATTTGTCTACCCTCTTCCCCCTGACACGTACTCACTCATTAACTAAGTAATTCCCAAGCCAGTCATTGCCATTACGCCAGCCTTGGCATTTACCGGGGCATTTTAGTTCTCAGGAGACAAAGCTTTCGAGCTTTCAAGATGTCAGGTTGACATTTGTGTCCGAGGGTAATGATCTGCGGAAAGATGCTCAAGTAGAACTCGAAGTACCGTCTAGATGCCAGGCGCGTTTGCCTAGCTGATGTTTTCTGAGTACTTACTGGGTGCTGGGTATTATATACAGATTACTTTGATTCTCCTAATAATGCTGTGTTGTTGTTCCCATTTTACGTTTAAGGAAATGGAGGCTCAGAGGGATTGATGAAGCAACGAAGTGGAGAAATAGGGTCAGGTTTTATCTTTGATTTTAAACCTTTGTACTTAGTCACGAACTCCATCTCAAGGATCCCGAGTGAGTTGTCTTCAGGGGTCGGCGGTAGATCAGTGAATGTAGCTGGTATCCAGGATGCGGGGCCCTTTGGTGAGTGGGAGGGTATCTGTCCTAAGGGGGGGACTGTGCCTCCATCTGATTGCTGACCAGCAGGAATATGGATCACTTGGTGTTGCCAGCTGGGATTTTTTTTCCCCTTTAAAAATGCCTGATTTAGAAACGTGATCCATGCAGCCTTGTTTCTGAAAGACCATGCATGAACCCAACAGAACACATCTCCGGGTCACAAGTGGCTGAGGGTTATAGGTTTGCATTCTCTGCCTGAGACTTGTCACAGCCCAGTTCATTGCATGACTGGCCACACGATGCAGGAGTCGAAACAAGCCCCTCCAAGGCCAGGGACTTGAAGTCTGAAAAATGATGCTGGGAGCTCAGTGTCTCCATACAAAGGCTCCCCTGTTTGAGCTGCTTGTGTCTTGATCCTGCTACGTGTGCATTTTGCAGTAATGATTGTGCTGTGCGGATGCCAGGCTGCCAAAGCTGAAACCATTTTTTAAAATGTCTGTGTAGCGTCACCCGCACAAGGGAACGAGCCACTTGGAAACCATGCACAGATGCAGCGGAAGTCCAAGATATTAAAATCTTGAACAGTATCATTCTTGCTGAGATTTGCCTGGGTATGGATATGTTTTCTGAGACAGGATGCTGGAGAATATACAATTATAGCAATTTGCTCACCAGCCCCAGACCTTAATTAGTACAGGATCCTCGTTCTCACTGTTGTATGTAAATTAAGACTGTTTCACAAAGGGATAGTTTATGAGGATGGCTATGAGATAGAGACCTTCTGTCATTTATTTTTTTCAAGGAAATTCTTTAAGAAAATATAACCATAAACACTCTTAAATCACAGTGCGATGCTGAAGTGCTGAGAATTTTTCTTTTAAAAAATGAGCATCGATATTTTTAACTATTTTGGCTCTTCTACATCTCCTGCAGCCCCAGAAGTGCCATCTATATACTGTGCAATGGGAGGAATTTATTTGCGACTTAGATACTACCAGATTGTTCCTCTCCCAACAAGGTCTAAAATATCCCGGAACTCTGAGGATGTCGCATAACGGCTTTCCAAATGAGAAATCTCCCTTCTCTTGGCCAGCATAGCATCCACCGTGCATCTGTTCTTGGAGTCCTGTCGGCACCGTCCGTGCAGTTTATCTTTGTGGTTCACTTGTGAGAAATTTTGCATTTGCCCCATTTTTGAAGCCTGACCCACGTTACATGTTTAGGTGACTACTATTATTCCAGAAGACTGTGATCTAAAGTAGACCGTTTTCAACCTTAGTTGAAAAAAAAAAAACCGTCTCTTCTTTTTCTTCCTCCAAATGCCTGTGGAGTTTATGTAGTCGGACTGAGGCCAGTGTAGAGACCCTGCCACTTTTTTTTTTTTTTTTGCCTGAAAGTTTTAAACAGTAGTTATTTCATTTTGTTCCTCTAATGAGGGTTCCTTTACTGTTGACTTGAGGAAGGTAAGTTTGACAAGCCCGATCTCAGAGTGAGGGTGAGTGCAGTGTTACGGGGCCCTCCCAACACTCCCCCTTCACCCCATTCTCTCCACCTGCCTCCAGCTTTCCTGGAACCCAGAGATCCATCCTTTCAAAGTGATCAGTAATATGGTTTTTAATATGTTCATAGAATTTTGCAGCTGTCATCACAATTTAATTTTAATTCATTTTTTGATATATATATGGTTATTGAAATATAGTCAGTTTACAATGTTGTATCAAAATCACAGTTAATTTTTGAACATTTTCATCATCCCAGTTAGATACCCTGTGTTCCTTAGCAGTCACTCCCTGTTCATTCCTCCTTTACCCCAGCCCCTGACGACCGCTCATCTACTTTTTTTTTTCCATCTACTGTCTTATTTTGGACATTTCATAGAAATGAAATCATACAGTGTATGAACTTTTGTGTCTGACTTCTTTCACTTAGAATACTGTTTCCAGGGATCATCCCTGTGGCAGCACATATCCATCCTCAATTCCTTTTTATGGCTAAGTAATATTCCACCATCACATTGTTACCCATTAGTCCACTGATGGACATTTGAGTTGTTCCCTCTTTTTGGCTGTTGTGAAGAACGGGGCTGTGAATGTTCATGAACAGGTTTTTGTGGGGAAGCATATTTTCATTTCTTTTGGGTGTAGACCTGGGAGTGGGGTTGTGCCGTCCTGGGGTAACTCTGTTCCCCTCTTTGAGGAATGTACAGACTCGGGAACACACCTAAGTCTCTTCCATGTTTCCTCTCCACCCTGCAGCTTCCCTACTAGCAATTCTGTCTCTGACCTCTTCACAGTCAGACTTCTTAAGAGCAGTGTCTGGGCTCGGGTCTGGGTGTCCTCGCCTCCTGCTTCGTCCTGCCAGCTCCGCTGTCGTCCCACTGAGTCCCTGCTTGTTTGCTGGCAGGGCTGGGCTGTGCTTCCTGTGGACCCCATGTTGCTTTTTCCGGTGGATGTTTTCAGGACTCATGTGCCTTGATCTAGCGGAGGCCTTGGGCACTGCTGATCCTTCTTCTCCTGGACACTGTCTCTTCCTGTGCTTTTCCTGTTTTCTTGGCTCCTTCTCGTCTCTCCACCTATAAATGTTGGAGTTGCTGAAAGCTGGGCTCTGTCCACATCTCTCCCAGCATGTTCTTTCCCTGGGTGAGCTCGCCCACATCTGTAGCTTTATGACTCACAGGTATTTTCTTTCCAACCCAGATCTTTTTCCTGAGTCATGATGCAGAGGGCCAGCTGCCGACCTGGCCACTCCTACCTGTTGTTCATGGGTGTCTCAAACGCAGCATGTCCAAAACCAATCTCACATGTCAACCTTCCCTTCTGCTCCCCACCTGCCCCCCAACAAAACACCTGCTTCTGCACCATGACCAATAAGCCAGGACTCTGCCAGTGGGCTAGAACAGGGATATGGGACTGATCCTCCGTTCTTCTGTCCTTTGCCCTTTTTGTGTCACTTACTGACAATAATATATTCTAAATATCACTCTTCAGGTTATTACCAGCGAACAGCACTTCTCTTTTAGCTGGTCTCCTATCTCCATCTGCTCCACCCTCTCGATCTTTCTAAAAGGAACATCTCTTCCAGCTGCCACCTCCTACTTTATAAACTCTTAAGGGCTTGATTCTTGGTTTTAGGATGAGATCATAATTCTAAAATCCTTACGTACTGGCCCTGCCCACCTTTCCAGCCTCCTGTCTCCACATTCTCCTTTCTTTCCTCCAGCCACGCTGATCTTCCAGATCCTCAAAAGAGCCATCTCTGGCCTGGAAGACCCTCCCCTCGTTTTTCTCTCCTAACCTCCCACCCCCACCAGATTCTAAGGCTCCCAGTGAGGGCGGGCCCTGCCTCTTGTTTTTGTGCGTCTTCTTGTCCCCTGGGCCCATTTTACTGCCACTGTGCCCTTTCTGGTTGGTGTACAGTAAATATCTATTTTGAACGAATGAGTGAATGAGTTGACTGTGTCTTTCAGGTGGATAGAACTTTACTCCTGGAGAAGGAAGTAAAGGCAGCCTTTCAGCTAGAGAGGATGGCTTTGTTTCCAGCATAATCTGTGCCTGGAAGTAATTACCCAAGCTCAAATGTCTGCTCTCTCTGAAATGACGTGGCCTGTCTGTCCTTTCCTCCAGGGACATAGTACTCTCTGAAATGGCCCCATTCTCTCTGATTTCTTTCCTTCCCTGAATATTCTAATAGACCATTTCCCAAACACGAGTCCAGTTGTCCTGTTCGCCCGCTTCAGGTTGCCACTGGTTCCTGAAGATGACCACAATCCTGAGCAGAGGTTCGAGGCCCCGCCCTATCTGTCCTTGCCAGGATCCGGTCAGTGTGCCTGCGGAAGCTGCCCCTCCTATACGGCCTTCCAGGCCCAACGCTGGTCCTGTGATGTGCCGGGTTCCCTTCTGCCCTTCACCGAGTCACACCTTTGTAGATCCTTTATCCTTTTAGACTGCTCTCCCTGAGGACCTGCCTTCCCTCTGCCTTTTGCATGTCCTTGGGGACCCAGGCACCTCTCTTTCTGAGCCTTCATTTATACCTCCTGCAGTGGCGTCCTTTAGCTTCCAGAGTCAAAGTCACCCTGGAAGGTCATTTAAATTGCCCACGAAAGTACAGTCATCAGCTCTGATTAGACATTCGCATGCATCACAAAGGTTTGAGAATTTCCAAGCCAGGCTAAAGGAGGCAAGTCCATGTACACACTTCTAGGCGTCCGGTCATCAAGCCTTGAAGGCTACCACCAGATCCCTCAGATGGGGGTAGGGGGTTCTGCGGTGTCCTGCTCGCCTGCTAGGGTTCGTCCCTTGTCTGCTACATATTGAGCGCCTACAGCTATGCTTGTCTGATAAGGTAGCCACTAGCTGTATGTGGCTGTTTCAATTTACATTCATTTAAAAAAAAAAGAAAGAAAGAATTCCTTCCTCAGCCACATTTCAAGTGCCCAGTAGCCACACGTGGCGAGACGCTTCCATGTTAGCACAGATACAGAACATTGCCATCCTTACAGAAAGTCCTCTTGGACAACACTGCTCTTTGCACAGCGTGTAACATGCTCAAAAGGTAATTATTGTATTGGCATCTTATGTTTTACTTGATTAGATCCTCCTGGGCCTACTCTTTTTTGAAAAGTTCTACAAAGAGGACATGACTCTCTAAACATCTTCCCAGTTTGGCATTTCTTATCCAGGACCCACTGAGCAGCCTTTCTGCTGGGCCTTGTGGCATCTTGGTGCGCTGGCTGGGGGAAGATAATCCAGAAGGGCTGGGCCACCCTCTTTCCAGCCTTTCAAATTCTCTCCTGTTGAGTTCATTCACCTGTGTCTCCTCGCCTAAACAGACAAGGGGGCTGGGCCCCTCTCACCTCTTTAACGTGGGGCTAGTGATTCATAGTAGCTGCTCAGTAAATGCTTTTTAAATGAAGAATCTCTTAAAAGAATAAAGTCTATTTAAAAAAAAAAAGGATCTCTTCCGAGAAATATAAACTAATTAAGGAAAGAAAATGGTTTACTGGATTTTCCTTTCACATGATAAAATCAGAGCACCTCCTTGCAACAAGCCAAAGTATACAAAGAAAAAGCGAAAAAATCCTCTGCCAGGTAACCTCAGTTTATTCTATTTATTTTGGTGGTGGGGAGGTGATTAGGTTTATTTATTCTTAGAGGAGGTGCTGGGGATTGAACCCAGGACCTTATGCATGCTAAGCATGCGCTCTACCCCTTGAGCTATACTCTCCCCCACTCGTTTGATATGTTTTCATCAATACTTTTCCTCCCTCTTAGAAAAATGTAGACAAACGTAGACCACATTGGGCTTGAACTGTCTAGAACTTGGTCTTTCTAGCAAAGCATTCCTTATCTCTTGTCCTTCTGTTTCTCTTCCTGCCCTTCTCTGCTTTACTCTGCCTTGAAGGGATTTTCAAGGTTATGTTTAATTATCTTGACAGTCGAGAAGGGTGGAAACCTTGGCAAACAGGGAAATTTCATATTCCATCCTAAAGCTGGGGCAGGGCAGCCTGGAAGATTGTACCATGTAGAAATGGGGACCCTGTGTGGCTGGAACTTGATTTCTCTCTTTTTTTTTAAAGAGAAGCTAGTGATCTGGATTTCTCGATACAGTGTCTCCCCATTTTTAACTACTGACAACTAACTTAAAGAATCACCCAGCAGTGGGTGGACTGGATTGAGTCTGGGGTCCTTTGATGGGCCACCACTGGCCCAGGCCTTAGCTGCCAGTTTCCCTGGATGGTTTCCTGGAGATGGCTTCCTTTCTGCATCACTGGTTCATTTCATCAGCTGTCACTCCAGCCCTCTTCCTCATAAGGCTGACCTGGTTTTGTCCTTCACCTCCTTAATGAGCCTCTAGTAACTGCCCCCCCCCCCCATCCCCGCACAGGAATGAGGGGACCGTCTTTCAGGCCAGCTTTTCCTTGGGTGAGGACCAGATATAGTAGTGGGTGAGTTGTTTGACAAATATCTTTACCATCTAGACCTCCATTCAGGCCTGGTGAGATGCTTTCCTCTGAGAAGCCCGAGGGAATGGAGCAGGAGACAGGGAAGAGCAGATTTAATATCTCTTGACTCAAGCCTGTTGAGTGGTAAGAAGGAAGATGAACTTGAAACCTAATTTTTTACTTTCCTTTTTGAGCTTCTGTTGCCTCCTTCTCGTGCTTCACTTGCCATCAGTGCTTGCGGGATGGGCCCTGGGGCTTCACCCTGCCGGGGCAGGGCAGGAGACTGGGCGAGGATTAAGGGAGGTGTTGAAAAGAGATCTTCAGCCTTAAAGGGGTCTGATAAGAAAAAGGGCGAATAATCAGGACTAAAAAATGTGGTTAAATGGTCATCACAATGGGGGGTCGCTCAGTGGGGAGTGTGTTTTCCCTGGAGAAAGTCATTCCTCTTTTTTAATGCTAAATGATTCTGAAACAATAGCTCTCCCCCAGAAGAAAGGAGAGCGTTAGGAAATGGGAGGCCTGAGAAAACCTCCTGAGTTTCCCCCCAGTAATTGTGTTTAGCTGCAAGGGCCCCATCACGTTCAGGATATAAATCCTCGCTTAATCCCCTCCTTTGAGGGAAATGGGTTCTTTAGGGCAGAATCGAGAATGGCTGAGTATCTGTTGACAAGGGAATTTCCTCTAGTTTCTTTTAGACCCTGAAATGGCCGGGCTCCCTTTTGTGTAATCTTCCCCATCGACTTCACAACCATCCGGCCGTCCTGGTTTGCTGCTGGGACAAATTCTTAGACCTGGGAAGAAAAACTGGAGTTTCCAGTGAGTCAGGCCTGTGGGCACATCTCGGAGCCCAGTGGCCCTCCGCGGTCGCTCATGTAGCTGGTCAGAGGTGTGTTCAGAGGGTGCCTGTGAGCCAGACCTGGCATTAGGGACTGGGCTGCGTCACAGAAAGACAGAAAAACTGATCAAACTCACATGGTGGGGGAGACACAATATACAAGTGAACCAGCCAAAAAGAAAATAAGTTTTGACAATGTTTAGCAAGAGAGGACCGCAAAGAAGGCGGCAAAGAAAAACTACTTCAAGCTGATACAATAAGGGGCCTGGACGCTGGGGTGGTCAGGGAAGGCTTCTCTGGGGAGGTGACCTTTAAGCAAAAAGTTGACGCCAACTATGTAGATTGATCATAGAACATTCAAGATGGAAGAGTCAGCGAGTACAAATGAGCTTGGCTCCTTAGAGGCTGCTGCGGTTAGGGCTGAATGAGAGGACGAGAAACGGTGGGTGGGCCCAGATCCCTGGGGCCTCGATAAAGTGCCTCCGATAAACCCCTGGGTGGCTTTTCAGCAGAGGACTGCTTGTTTTATTTAGGTTTGAAGAAGACTGCTGGCCAGGGCAAGTGAATGGTCACTGGGTGCCCACTGGGAAGGCTGGACTGAGCAGGCGCACGCAGAAGTGAGGGTGGGCAAGGGAGGAACCGCCCTCTGCAGAGCACTCGCTGTGTGCCAGACCCCACGTAGGCGCCTCCCAGCCATCATCCTAGCCCTGAGAGGTCCGCATTCCTCCTGCACGTTGCACGTTACTAGGATTCTCTCCCAGGCTTCCTGAGCCTCAATTGAGTAGGGAGGAGAGGGCCTTAGGAGCCTCCTAGGGTGGAAGGTCAGTCCGGAAGGGTGGGGTCGGGACTGTGGGCCACCACCTGGTGCTTCTGCTTTGATCTGGGAGGAAATCCTTGAGCCCTGAGGGGATTTCGAGCCTGGTCTGGTTGAACTTGTGTCTGCCTGGGAGGACTGACTGTAAGAGGTGGTATTTCTCATCAGTGAGCCCATTTCAGAATCAGGCCAGGAAGAACAAATCTGGTGCAAAGCAAGATGAAGATACAAAAAGACTTGGGGAAACTGGGTTTGAGATTTCTGGGTTAATGTCATTCCTTGGCCCTGGCACCTTCTTCTACAGGAGAATCACCTACCAGTAATAACTGGTGGTGCTGTGATGTGCTGTTCACTGTACATGCACTGCCTCGTTTCTTCCTAACTGTCCTTTAAGGGAGAGTCTTACCATTTACAGCTGAATTGACTGAGGCACAGAGAGGCTAAGTAACTTGGCGAAGGACACACAGCAGGAAGGTGGCGGGGCTTGGATTCAGACCCAGTGGTGTGGCTCTGGAGCCCACACACTGAACAGCTGTGCTGTGTTGACATTGGCTGACACCAGACATGTCCCCTTAGTGATGGAGAATTTCAAGGTGGTGCTCTGTACCTCAGGGAAGTCAGTGACTGGTTTGAAGGGCTTTGGAGTGGGACCCAGCTGTTCCCAGCATGATATTTTGACCTGCGTGCCTTAAGCCCATTACCTCTCTGAGCCTCACTTATGAAATGGGTACAAAAATACCATCCTGACCTCATGGGATTCTTGGGGAGGGTTTGTTAAGTAGCTTCTTAAAAAACAGTACCTGTAAATCTCGTGAGCCCAGTTTGAAAAGGAAACAGAAGTGTTTTCCCCTCCTTAATATGTATCCACAAATTCCTAGTATTTCTCCTGCTCAGCTTTTTGTCCATCTTTAATCAGTTTCTCAGTCTTTATTTCTAGATTGAATATATTCTATTTTTCTATATTCATTCTGTATTTACTAGCCACTTCGTTATGGACTTATATTTCCCTGGGCTTCAGCTTTCTCATCAATAAAACAAGGCGGCTCTGGCCCTGCCTCCTTGTAGGACTAAGGTGAGGAGTAAGTAAACTGACATTGTATTTAGAACAGTGTTTTACAGGTGGTAAATGGTCAACAAAAGGCAACTATTATTATTTGTTTCTGGCTGTCCTCCCACGGGGGAAGGCCCCTCCCTGGGTAGTTCCCTGGGTAGCCCAGATGTCTAGTAGTTGCTCAGTGACTATTTGTTGACTGACTGGTGCCCATTGTTTTCTTCTCTTTGAAACCTGAAGTCAGGGCCGCCAGGTGAAACATAAGGCATCGTTTTCCTTCTTAATGGCTGCAGATGCCTCCGTGGGTGGTGTATTTACACAAGGTTAGACCTGCCTGGCAGCTCGCTGCAAGTTTTCTTTACACCAGGGTTTCTCAACATCGGGCACTATTGGCATTTTCTAGGCCTGATCATTTTCTGTTGTGGGGGCGGTCCTGTGCGCTGTGGGGTGTTTACCAGCATCCCTGGACTCTACCCAGTAGATGCCAGTAGGAACCCCTCTCTTTGCCTAGTTGTGACAACCAAAATATGTCTCTAGACATTCAGTGTCCCTTGGGGCGACTGGGTTGAGAAGCACTGTTTCTCACTATTCCAGACACCTGAGCCCCTTAAAAGTGGCACGTGATTAATGCCGGGGCGGGTGGGGGGGTGTTCTGTACTGCTGTGTGCCGGGGGCTGCAGGTGCAGACCTGGTCCCTGGCTGGTGAGGTCTGTGGCCTGTAGTGAGAGTTCCACAGATCTTGTTATTATCATCCATGTCCCCAGGCCAGAGCCATTTAAAAATACCTTAAATAGTTAAATACGTGAATGTGATCAGAAAGAACTCAAAGAGGAGTTCAGTGTTTACTGATTCCCTGGGTGTTCCTCCAGGCCTTTGCAAACCCACAGCCACGCAGCTCCATTTCTTCCACCCAGGTTCTATTTCTGGCCTTTTTTGACTTGATTTTGTTCCACGCCAGTGCATAAAGACGTGATTCCTTCTTCATTTCATTTTGTGGCTGTATCTCAGTCCCCTGTGGATGACACTGAAGTTACTTCCCATCTTTGGCCTCCAGAAGGCATGTTGCAGTGGCCATGCTAATCATCCTTCTGTGCACTCTTAACAGCCCGCAGCCCCCAATATCCAGGTGATGTTAAGGCGTCCTTTTGACCAGGGTAATCTGGGTGACATTCTGGACCTAAAATCTTTGCTTCCTCAAAAAAAGGGTGATGAGATGAGACTGTAGAGGGCCTGTCCCTTCTTCCCTGGTGTCTTCCTAGAGAATTTTCTTTGTCTTCCTTAAGGTGACTTATTGAAAGGCCAGACCCCGCCCAGGGCGTGTAGAGGGATGTTGCCTGGTTACCAGCAGCGGTACCTCTTCCTTCATCTGCCCCCTTCCCTGAAGCCTGTTCGTTCCCCGTTTCTTCCCTCACCCACTTCTTTGCTTCAGCTGCTGTCGGCAGTCTTTTTGTTTCGGAATTGGCCCCGTGATGCTGCAGTTCCCCATTGCAGTTAGCAAGCCACCCACCAGCACCTGAGCTTTATGAGAACCTGAGCTGAGTCCTGCAGCCTAGATAAATAACGCACACAGGTTTCAACCACTAGAACCAGCTCCTCCTGCAAGCTCTCCCCTCCACCAGCTACGCAGTAAAGACCAAAGGCAGTGGGTTCCTCCACATTTTCTTTGTGGTGATTTGGCGGAGTTTTTAGGGCCTCAAAGATGTACGCGCGTCAGATGTAGCCTTCCGGGCCTGGACCTGCTGAGGGGGCGGGTGAGGCGCAGCGTCTTTTCTAGCAGGGAGTTGGGCCCTGCCTCCCCCTCTTGGTTAGGACTGAAAGAGCTTGGCATTCTGGAACCAGGAAATTCCTGTTGAGATGTTGTCGGTTTTTCCAGAAAGCTTCATCTCAGCTGAGGGGGGAGAAAGGGCTCTGTGGTTGCAATTGCCTCTTGTTGTTGAGGGCTAAACAGTGAATTCATTTGTAAATCAGCCTCTTCTCCCTAGATGGAAGCAATTTCTGTCTTGCCAGGAGAGTTTGGAAGTTCATCTTTTACATATGAATGTGCCCATTAATCACCACTTCTGCATTATTGAGAGAGAAAGAGAGGGAGAGAGGGAGGGAGAGAGAGGGAGAGAAGGGCAGAGGAGGAGGGAGGGAAGGGGGAGGGGGGAGGCGAGGGAGAGGAGGACTGTATGTGTAGTGGGAAGATGGTTTTCTCATTTCTAGGAGAAAAGTAATTGGAAACAATTATTTCAGGACACCTTCAAAATGCAAACACCCCAGCATCCTGCCACCCAACTCCCTTCCGATATTCTCCCGCCAGCAAGCGGAACCACTGCAATTTGTTGTGTTTATTCACATCAGTGAAATAAATGGCTCTTTGGTGCTTGCCCTGAAGATCTTCAGCTTAGCCGAGCTGCTTTCTGTCGAGGGTGATAAATTAGAGCCAGAAGCCTGGGGCCATGAAGGCAGGTTGGCCCGGCCTCAGGCTGCCTGATTGCAGGGAGGTGAGGGTGTCCTTGCCCCGCTGGGTGACCTGGTGCAGACGAGACCGGGGCTGGCCTGGTAAGTGGTGACTCTTAGCCTGTCCTCTGCTGCTTCCTCCTCCCCCTGGGAGAGGCCGCGGAGGATCCGGAAGCAGGACCGTGTGAGCCTCTGTTCTCTAGAAAAGAGAGGCTGGGTCCTCAGAACAGCAGAGCTTTCTCGATGGCAGGTAAGCGCCCCTTCCCAGGGTTACCTGTCCTTCACTGGCTTGGCCTCCGAGGTACCCGGATTCCTGGAACAGTGACATTTCCCCGAGTTGAGAATGACCCCCTTCTTTCCACTACTTCGTCTCCATTCCAGCCCTTCTTTTCCTGATCCAGAAGTTCACAGGCACGTGCGGGAGACCTTGTAGAAGCCCAGCTTAGGCGAGTGCAGCCTTTCCCCGGGAGGCCCAAGTCGGCCAGGCTACCTGCCGCCCTGTCTTCCAGATCCTGTGGGTCCGGGCCACGTTCAGTGTGAGCAGACTATTTGCCTGAGAGTTTCTGTTGCTCACATGTTCCTTGTGGCTGAGACATTCTCTGTTGCAAGAAAAATTTGGCCCCCTCCACCTCCCACACCCCCATCCTTTGCCCCTGGTTTCTCTCATTTCTGCTCTGGGCCTGGAGGAAATTCCGGGCTTTTGTTTCATTATGACGTGATCACTGGCTGGAGAGGGCCCTGAGATTCCTGGGGAGGGGGGTGTGTCTTAGGTACCTGCTCTGTGTCTTTGCAACGATTAACCACGCTCTGCTCTGCTGCTCCCCAGAGAGCAGCGCGGGCTCACGTTTGAAGCCGGTGACAGAGAGGCCTGGCAATTCCTGCGCGCGTGCTCCTGCCTGAGCCAGCACAGGCCTCTGCTCTGGACCCTGCCTCTCAGTTACAGGAGGAGACCTGGACTTGTCACAGTCTGATGGACATGGAGAATCGCCACCTGGGCTGATTCCGGTCTCCACTTTCTATAGGCGGGCGTTTCTGTAGCTGAACTTGCAGCATTGATTTAACCTGCTCCTCAGAGAAATCAGCTCTGTTTTTGGAGGGGGATGGTGGTGGAGAAGGAGGGGAAATGAGGAAAGGAGGATGTGTGTTTGTTTAAAAAAAAAAAAAAGCTACTTTTTGTTTTTTTGGTAGCTGCTGGGCCTCCCCTCCCTTTTGGCCACCACACCCACCTCCCCTCCAGCTACTGTTCATTGAGTGCTTACTGTCTGCTAGATATTATCCTAAAAGCATCACATGAATTAACTCCTTTCATCTGTGGATAACTCCATGAGGTACCACGATCTAGAGGAAGGAAGAGCGGAGGCACAGAGAGGTTAAGTTGCTTTCTTAAGGCCACACTGCAGGGTGGCAGCAGGATCAGGTCCTGACCCCTGTGCACCCCGCCTGTATCATCTGTGACCCGGCCTGATGTCTGTGTAGGGTGATTAACTTGTCTGGGTTTACCTAAGACCGTCCATCTCTGGCTAACCAATGGTTGGTCACCCAGCTTCTTTGGCCTCTGATGCCGGCCCCAGCCTGCTGAGCGGCATTCTCCTTTCCCTCAGTCCCAGCCGTCTTGCCATTGACATCATCAAGGAAGTTTAACACCCGCGAAAACACACTGCACGTCTGGTCCTCGAGGGGAAGTGCCTGGCCTTGAGCTGGGGCCCAGTCCGTCTCCGGAGGAGACAGTTCCTTGTAATCGGTGTGTCATTTCCTAGACTCCGAAGATCGGCAAGTGCTGTGACTCAGGCACCGGATGTGGGCGGGGGGTGAGGCGCCTGGTGTGGCTGGGCCTGGATGGACATTGGGAAGGAGTGTTGGGGGAGGGGAGGTGGCTGTGGAGCCCCTCAGCCTATTTTGTGGTGTCGGCCAGGTTGGGGTGCCACCATTGAAGGTTGGGGGCTGAACATGCTTTCTGGGAGCTGCCTTTGGGGGCAGTGTGCGTTGTCATTAGCGAGTGACACGTGCCCAGTCTTCCACCTTTCTCCCAGTTCCTGGAGCTCCCCAACCCCCACAGCCCACCACCTGCACTGGTAAAAGGCAAAATGAGAGAGTCCTCTTAAAACAGAGAGCCTGGATTAGGAGGTCATCTGGCTACAGAGCTGGCACAAGCTGACCCTGGTGGTTGGCCACGTGTGAGCCTTGGATCCACACTGCCTGAGCTCTCGTCCCAGTCCGGCCACTGGTGTGATCTGGGGCGAGTGACTCAGGGGGAAGGACACAAGGCCTTTCGAACAGGGCCTGGTACGGCTTCGGCAATGAAGGAACATCTTAGCCATTAATACTCATGGCTGAGGAAAGCTAAGAGACTGGGTTCTCTTGAGGGAAGGCATCCCTTAAGTCCAGGGGCGTCTAGGAAGGGATCAGCAGGATTATTTCTGGCCATTCGCAAGACACAGGGTCGGGGAGGATGTCCTCACGTGCTTGGTTCCTGATGCCCAGGAGACCTCTCCGTATTATTAAGACTTCAGTGAAATGTCACAGGAGGGGGACATTCTGCTGCTTCCTGCTGCACGCCACGCTCTTTTCCCTGAGTCATTGCTCTGTCCTTCTGTTCCCACGCCCACGTTAACTCCTTCGGAACCAGACTTATTCTGGGGGGGAGTTGGGGTGGAGACAGGGTTGCTGGTCGGCCAGACACTTGGAATCCCAGGTCCTTCTGCCTCCGAGGAAGGTCTTTCAGGTCAAGGCTGAACCATTCCCCTGGTGATTCAGTGCACAGTGGCCGTTTCTCGTCATTCCAAATTTATACATGAAGTGCATTTAGAAATATGTCCCTGTCAGAATTAAATCATTAAAGATGGGAAATAAAAAATGCCTAAAAACTTTGACTCAGCTTTCTGGAAAAGGTCTTTAAGGCAGCTTTGTTACCATGACTACAGCAAGGTTCCCACCCACCATTCTCTCACCGCCAGCGGCCTAGCCTCCACTGGAGTGGGTAGGTTTTTTAAGTTAGAATGCTGACCTGCTGTCTCATCTCTGAAGGACACTGAATCCAGCCAGCATTTCTCAATTTTTCTCCCCAAGTGCCTTCATTGAAAGCCTCTGCTGTTGACAGATGTGTCTGTTGTTTGGAACCTATTAAATTTCCACCCCTTGGATACAGCCACTGAACTCCCATTAACTCTGGAGGGAGTCGGTGTGTTTGTCACTGGGAACGGAATTGGGGTTCTTATGTTTTGCTCAGACTAGAAGGTTGGGATAGATAGGTACAGGCAGCCTTGGGTCAGATCCCTCTGCTCACCGAGCCAGACCCTGCTTTTTTTTGTTTCTCAGTGGCCCTGGGCAAAACCGCCCCCGCCCCCCAGCTCTGAATGGCTTATGAGTATATTCATTTCTAATAATTCTTTCCCCTTCTTTCCCGTGGAATTAAACAATTTCAAAGATAACAGATTGTATGATCCTCTGGGGCTGTAGCTTTTTACTCGTTAGAGGTGATGACATCTTTGAGAAGGTGAAGTAGGCCGTGGCCCCTCTTCCCAGGGAACTGGACCCACATCCAGAACCGCGGCAGGTGGATCCTGGGTCCCTGATGCACTTTCATAGACTCTGGGTAAGAACCGGTCTGATCTCTTTCTCCACCTCTCCTCTGGTTTTACAGATGTGTACAGATGTGTCCCCGAGGCCCTGAGAAGTAGGGAGAGTCGCCTGGGGTCATCTGTTTTCATTCTTTCTCCTTGTCTCCTTGCTTGGCTTCTGTTTCCCCAGTCCTGCAGCAACTCTGCAGGTAGCGGCGAGGAAGCAGAGGAAGACCGGCTCACAGGCGTCGAGCAGGACTCTCTGGGCTTGAGAACTCAGACTCCACCCCCTAGACACACACCCTAGAGCATCTCCAACTAGCCTGGGTCCGAATCCTTCAGGGGGCTGGTTAAACCTCAGATGACTGGGTCCCACTTCAATGTCTGATTCTGTAGCTCTGATGTGGAGCCTGAGAAGGTGCATTTCTAGCAGATTCCTATGTGATGCTGCTGGGGCCAGTGTAAGGATGGCACTTTGGGGATGACACCGTCCTAGGGGAGCTCAGCTACAGGCAGTTAACTGCCCAGGGCGGAGCTGCAGCCCCTTCTGGCTCCTGAGTTTGATGAGGTGTGGGCTGGGCTGGGTGTTCACCCGCTGGGCTCTCCGTGCGCCTGCTCAGCGGTTCTGCAGGAGGCTCCTGGGAGGGATTGGGACGTAAGTGGGGTGCTTTCAGTTGTCACAGTGTTTGGGAGCACAGATGGCAGCCGATGGGAGGGTGCTGGGATTGTCCCTGTCCCTTCCAAAAAATCTAGCAGTGCCCCATCAAGAAACATCAAAACACGACAGTTGACCCTTGGACAACACGTGTTTGAACTGCTCGGGTCCACTTATACGTGAATTTTTTTCAGTAAATAATAGTACCTGTATTTTCATGTTACCGATCTTCAAGTGTGGGGTAGAGTTTGTATTTGATCACAGTGTATGGAATCACAAAAGCTAGGGTCTGCTTCCTGATGCTGTCCAGACGGTTTCAGCTTCCTGCCCTTGGGTGAGGTGTTTATCAGTCCCTTTGTTTCTCAGACAGAGATAACAGTACTTGGATTTTCGGCTGTGAGGGGGTTGAAGCCCCAACAACCCCTGTGGTGTTCAAGGGTCAGCTGTACTTGGGTTTTTCCGAACCTGGTCCGAACTTCCCACTGGCCTGAGTTTGCTCACGAGCTCTCCTTTCAAAATCTGTTCACACACGGAACAAAACATACAAAATCAAAACCTTGGCCCACAGGCTTTCAATTTTTGCCCGGACAGGTGCCATTTCTTCTGGGACACATCTCCTTTGAGCCCCCCTAACACCTTTCTTAAACACCCATCCTCTGACATTTGAGAAAAGTTACTTGAGTAGATTAAATCCAAGGAAAACAAATCACAGTTTCCTTCCTGGGACTGACAAGCCCACAGCAGTCAGCCCCAAGTCTGTCCATCTGGTGACATTTTTTATCCTGAATCACGCTTCAGTCATTTGCTCATTACTGGCTTTGGGTTTGTTTTTTTAATTTTTTTTTAATGTGACATTGGACCTTCTAAAACACTTCATTTAAAAATTTTCTTATTTTGATAACATAGTCTAGACAACGTGATAAAGTACACGAGGGAGAACAGTGAGAAATAACCCCTCCCCACTCCCTGCGAGTTCTCCCCCTGAGGGTGACCACCGGTCCCCACTGAGAGCTTGTACTTCTGTGTTCAACCAGGAATATATATAAACATGTTTTTGGGGGGCTATGTGTCTTGGTCCATTAATGGTGTTACACATGCATTGCCTTGTTTTATATGGTGTTAAGAGAATGTTCTAATTTCATTTGCATGTCACTGTCCAGTTTTCCCAGCATCCCTTATTGAAAAGACTCTCTTTTCTCCATTGCATATTCTTGCCTCCTTTGTCATAGATTAATTGATTGTAAGTGTGTAGGTTTATTTCTGGGCTTTCTATCCTGTTCCATTGCTCTGTGTTTCTGTTTTTATGCCAGTACTATACTGTTTTGATTACTGTAGCTTTGTAGTATGGTCTGAAGTCAGGGAGCATGATTTCTCCAGCTCTGTTCTTCTTTCTCAAGATGGTTTTGGCTATTCGGCTATTGGTTTCCATACAAATTTTAAAATTATTCTCGTTCTGTGAAAAATGCTATTGGTGTTTTGAGTTGTTGAATTTTTAACCTGATACAGAAGCTTGGAGATAGTCACATGTCAGTTTGTCTAGAGGCACCTCATTATTCTTCATGGCCATATCCCACTGTGAGTTATCAGACCAGCTCTCAATTTGTGGACGTGTAAGTCCCATCTAGTCTTAGGTATAACATGCCACACTGCAGCTGAATCCTCTTGCACGTCCTCTGCTCGCCTGTGGCCTTGTCTGTAGAACGTGTTTCCAGGAGGAGGTTGCTGGGTCACAGACCTGATAGAGAAATTGAGAGTTTTCACGTATGATGGCAAAGCTGGGTGAGGCTCCCTGAGGGAGTGAGGGGAGGTTCTCTCTGGGGAAACATGCCAACCCCAGGCTACATCTTTTTAGTGTGTTTTCTCACTAGTGAGGTGTGTTGTGCCTCGGGGCCAACCTTTTGGGCTTTTGGGGGCACCATTTTGCTGTCTGTGGGATGGTCACCTGAACTATGGAGTGTCTTCTCCCTCCAGGTGCCTGTGGTTAGCATTTAATTTCCCCTCTGGGGCTGTGTCTCAGGGTAGTACCCTGAACATTTGTTCAGGATTTTCCTGAAGCCCGCTGTTGAGCCTGGAGAATTCCCTCTAGTGGATCGGATTTTGCAAAAGCAATCCATTATCTTCCTTCATGAGCCTACTGGAAGGTGCACCACCTTTCTGTCAAAAGTAAACCACTGGGAGGCCTCGCCGGTGGCCATACTGGGCCCTGTTGAGCTGCCCCAGCGGCTCCTGTCCAGACACAGAGGACAGTGACACACACAGCCTGCATGCTGGGACTTGCCCGAGAGTTAACCCTGGAGTGGGAACGCCATCAGGCTATCTTGGTGGAGAGTCATCCTTCCGGACTCCTCATCCCATCCCACCACCTCTGCTCTCAGCATAGCTGCCTCCCATTCTGGTGCCTGTGACTTTCACTCCACTAGAATCGTCCCTGATCTAACAAGACAGCCGTCGGGCATGGAATGGATTCAGATCTTTGCAGGTGAAGATTGGATGGTGGTGGAAGTGTAAATGTGTTTAAATGAGATGCTGGGAGAATAGGAATAGAAAGGCACAGATGGTCAGAGTAGGGTTGGCATTTTTCAGACGCGAATTGGTGAGCGTGTAGTGTTGATCTCTTTGGAGGAGTGTCACAAACTCGATGCCTACTGGTGACTTTCTGGTGCGTGGGGTATATTCTTTTTCCATAGTTAGACTTTGTTAACCCAATACACATGAATAAATGTCTTCTACAACGAAGTATCTGCCTTCATTTTCTTGAGGTGTGTGGTCTATCTTTTCTGGTTTCCTGCTTTTGTCATGGAGCAAGGGTGTGGAGAAGAAATATTTCTTTGGGATAAGGACAGTACTGATGGCTGTGTGACAGCTCATGGCAGCTGGGTCATGGCTTCATCAACAGGGACACAGTGGGGAAGGTTGGGGATTGTGGCAAATGAAGGGTACCTTCCCATCTAAAACTGGCTGGCTGGTATTCAGCTCTGTCTGTTCCCATGAGGCCCTGCAGGCCCTGATTTTTTAAAAAAATTTTTAATGTTTTTTATGATTATTTTATTTTATTATTTTATTTTATTTTTGGGGGGAAGGTAATTAGGTTTACTTATTTATTTGTTTTTAGAGGAGGTACTGGGGAGTGAACCCAGGACCTTGGTGCATGCTGAGCACACACTCTACCACTTCAGCTATACCCCCCGCTTTTTAAGAGAAGCCCCAAATCTATTGGTATTATGTGAAGGTTCCCAATTTTTATATTATGGCAGTGAATTAAAATTTTTATAGAAATGTCACATAGGCCAAAGAAAGCCTGTCTGACCTCTGAGACAGGCAATGGAGCGGCGGGAGGTAAGTGTGTTTTAGGAGGAAGAACACTAAAATGGCATTGGGTTTGGGGACAAAGTGGGTTGTGTCCCCCGTATCCCCTTCCTGCGGGGTCTCGTCCTCCCTGACTGCTTTAAACTACGTGATCCATTGTGTCTCTTTCAGATCCTGGCTCCACAGAGAGAACAGCCCAGAAAAGAAAGTTCCCCAGCCCTCCGCATTCTTCCAATGGCCACTCGCCCCAGGACACATCAACAAGCCCCATTAAAAAGAAAAAGAAACCCGGCTTACTGAACAATAACAATAAGGAGCAGGTAAAGGGCCACCGGGACTGGCGTCCACACCTGCGGCTCTCTGCGTTTTTCTAGCCACCGGTGTGCTTGGCTTTTAGCAAGCTGCCTTGCCCCGGCTGTTATTTGCATAAGACAAAAAGGACAACTCAAAATGGGCCTGTGTAGAAATTTCCAGCAGGTTTTCAGATCTCTTTTGGGGACAGGGCAGTGACCCAGATAAGATAAAGATACCATCCTCTAGGATTTGGGGATTTTCCTTGGGTGTCTTTTTTTCACACTTTAGGACTGTTTCCCCGTGTGGCCTGGGGATGCTTCCCTGCTGGGCCACGCCCGGAGGACAGTGCTTAGCTCTGCCTGGAGGTGGTTGTGTGGCTGGAGCGTGCTCCCTTCTGGTCTCAATTTTCTCATCTGTAAAATAATGGGTTAAGGTCAGTGGTGAGAGGAAGCTGCTCTCTCTGCCCATTGCCCACCTCGACGTTGGTAGTTGGTCGCCATCCTTTCTCATAGAGCGGAGTCCCTGGCAGACCCTACCCTCCCTCTGCAGCCAGGGCCAGTCAGCTAGACGTGAGAGTCTGTTCACCATCTTGGGTCTTGTCTAAGGAACCTTCTAGTTCTACAATTCTCTGATGCAGGCTAGCGACTCTTCTGACTTAAAAAACTGAGAGATGCTTTCGTGGACCATGAGGTCAAGTCTCCTAGTGCTGGAGGAAGTCAGATGCCCGGAAGCTCTGATACCATTTGAGCAGGGATTCCTTGGGATGTAGTGATCCGTTTGTGCAGATCATGGATGCTGAAGTGGGCCCTGGGGACTTGAGGTTGAATATAAAACAAGATTGTTGCTTTCACGGGAGGAAACCTAGCAACGGTTAAATGCCCAGGACTGTGAGAGGGGTATGGTTCTGTGCACGAATCTATTTTCACTCTCAAAATTACATAGTGAAATGCCAGCTCTGCTTTTGCTGTGTGGCCGTGGGCAAGTTAACCTCTTTGTGTCTGGTTTTCTCATTTACTGAGATGGGAATTACGATACCACTGCTATGAAACCCACAGGGCTGTTGTGAAGAAGAATTGAGCTAAATAACTACGACTACTGCTACTTTTATTGTTAGTTTTAAAAGTTAATCCAGGGTCTACACTAAGTGGAATAATCACACAGACTATCCATGAAATAATTAAACAACAGTGATAGAAATGTTTGAGGCCTGCATGATTCAGTGTGATAGTCACAAGCCACGTGTGGCCATTGAGCACTAGCAAAAGAGGCAAATATATACAAGGAACTGAATTTTTAATTTAATTTAAATTTAAATGGCTACCTCTGGTTTGTAGCTACCATGTGGGACAGACAGCCCAGATTTAATGAGTTGGGAATCTCATTATAGTAGAAGAAACTGGTGGGTTCTTAAGTAAATTTCTGAGGGGACTGCAGTTTGAAAAAACAGAGTGTTGGTAATAATAATAATACTAAAAGCATTGCTTACAGTGTGCCCATCCTATTGTAAGCCTTTTTCTGCATTAATGTTTATAATAACCCCATGAGGAAGGATTATAGTTGTTTCCATTTTACAGATGAAAACACAGAGGTTCAGAGAGGTTAGGTCACCTCCCCAAGGCCTCAGAGCGAGTAAGCTTAGGTCTGTCTGTCTGTCTGGCTTGAAGCTGGTGACCACCCACTCCTGCCACCCAGGAGTCATCCCATATCTGTTGGACTGGAACACTTAAGAAAGGAACGGGAAGGCCATAGATAATCCCCAGGTTTTAACTTTGTCTGTCATTCAACTTCTGGGGCAAACCCTCTCTTACCAGTTCCCAGTAAGTCACGAAGCAGCATTGTCCCCTCTGGAAAGAGATGGTCTCCTAGTGCCTCCTCTGTGTGTGCACACACGCACTCACGCTTTGGGAGTTCCTCCCTGTACTGGAAGAAGTGGCTTGCATCTCTTTCTAGAAACTGATCAACTTAGGCAGTTCACGCATTTTCTTCTCTCCTTTCCTCATCTATGTGTTAATACCACTCGTGTAACACTGAAGCCTTGTGACCAGAATGGTGTGTTTGCGAATCTTGGTCCCCCTCTGGACTAGCAGCCTCAGAAAGTGGCCAGTGGCTGCTGTTGCCCAGACTTGGACACAGGGTAGGAGCTCATGAATGCAGAACACACTCTGGCTGTGGAGCAGAGCAGAGCAGAGCAGGGGTGCCTGGACACAGGGCATGACGGTGGTTCTGAATAATCAGTCACCGTCAGAACGGATAGAACCATGGCCCCGGAGGGAAAGGGTTCCACACCTGGAGACCTGGCTCCTTCTAGCCCCACTGCATCTGGGAAGCTCACCATGTGACCTTGTCTGTTGCTTTCCTATCTCTGAGCCTCAGTTACCTTGTAAAGTAAGGATTGAAATTCTAAGGTCGATTGTAGGTTTTTGTTTTTCACATCTCAGACTCCCTAGGGCTGAATGGCCAGGAGTTGGCAAAGGAGAAATAGCCTTCACTGCAGAGAATAGAAATTCCTGACCCTTGACCCCATAATTCATTCTAGCATATAATGTTTGCATAGAAGGGGCAGTCTCCCTCACGCACAATCTGTTTTCCGAAGGGGAACTTAAATTCTGTTAAAAAAAAAAAATTCTGCCTCTTTTTTCTTTTCTTCTCTTCCCTTTCCATTTTCTTTCCTCTTTCTTTTAGAATGAAAAGAATTTTAAAAATTAGGGAGTTAAAAGCAAAGTGTAGGTTTGCGTATGTTGGGTTTTACCAATGCAGTATAATTTCTGTTAGTAACTGACATTTGAATGAAGACCATGAGATTTCAAATAACAACTTGTATTTCTGGGCTCCTATAAAAACTCAGAAAAATCCAGCAGTAAGCTGGAGTTGAGTAGTGCCTGGGCTGTATAGACACAGGGCCCGTGTGCTCTGGTTTTTCGCACTCCCCACCCCTCCCTATAATGTTACACACTGCCAGCTTTGCTCTCCCTTCTGCCTCTGGCTCTTTTAGGTGTTCAAGTTCTTTTGATTTTTTGCAAATAACAAGACTTTACACCCCCTTCCTCTTTTTCTTCACTCTACAATTCTTTTTTGTGTTCCAATGTTCTAAGAAGAAAACCTTTGTAGCCTAAAAATACCAACCTCCCCCCACGTGTTTTTTCCCATTTTTCGTAGAGACCTTTTATTACAAAATGGAGATAAAGATTAAGTTTTAAGGTTTCACCCATTTTTTCCTATATTGGGAAATCATGACTTGTAGGGGAATTTTAAGGGTTTTGAGAAGAACTTCAAGACACATCTATTTTTAGGGTAAAAATCTAAAGTTTCTGATTAAAGTTTTTTACAACCCTCTGTCCAGTAAGGTTTCACCTTTTAGGAAAGGTTTGAAAACATACAGGCGCTTTTTCTTGGGACTGGGGTGGAAAGTTGCTTCTGGCATTGTGTAGAGGAGGATCAGGTTGCTAAATGTCCTGCTGGGGCAAGAAATACCTTGTCCCAAGGGACGTTAGGGCCTTTACTGAAAAATACCAATTTAATTTGTAGTTCTTGGGACATTCTGAGTTTGAGAGTCCTTTGGGGAGGTTGTCCTCTCCCCTCCCCCACTCCTCCTTTACTCCTCTGCCCCTCCCTTCTTCCTTTTTCTTTCCCTTTTCCCTTTGCTTTTCTTCTCTTTTCTTTCTCTTTAAAGGATTGAACAATAGTCTGCTAACAAATTTATGCCAGAGGGCCTCAGGTATACCTTTGATCGAACATGGCAAAGAAACGATGGGGCCCCTTCATCCCCTCTGAGTGCAGGGGTACACGTATAAATCGGAGGGCTAGGACTTACTTTGTTGGGCATGGGTTGTCTTAAAAACTGGGACATTTCACAGACCCTTGTTGGGTGGGGGCAGTGTATTAACAGCAGAGACAGGCCAAGGGACAGACAGCAGGGCTGCGGGCTGCGCGCTCCTCCCTGAGCCCTGGCGGCCTGGCCCCACTGGGTGTCGGCCTGGCTGCCTTGATCACGGGAGCTGAGCGCCCTTAAGTCAGGCAGGAGCTCTGCCCCTCCCCGCTGTCCCGCCGGCTCCGCCGAGGCTGGACGCCAGCATTGTGATTCCATATACTGCAGGGCTGAACAGCTTTTCTTACGACAGAGACATATTCTGCAGAGAAACGAAAGCTGAGCGAGGACTCTTCATCTCTGTTACCTGTGTGGCCCCGGAAGGAATTCGAGTTTGTGGTCCCCTCCCCTCGTCCCCCAGCCCCGCAGACGTGTACCCTGTGCTCACACCCAGCCCCATCCTCTGGTTTATGCAAACCAGGTGTGGCCCGGAGCCCGTTTTTGTGAATAAGGTTTATTGGCCCAGAGCCACATCCTCTCCCTTCCATATCGTTGAGATTGCTCTTGCTCTCCTGTGACAAGGGTTGAGTAGTTGGAACAGAGATCACATGACCTGCAAAGCTTCAGTGACTTACTATCTTTAAATAGCCCTTTTATAGAGAAAGTTTCCTGGCTCCTGGTGTAGACTGAGGTGTTCCAGAAGCGGACGTGCAAGCCTGTGTATTTTCTCACAGAGCCAGCCGGTGGAAGAAGCAGGGAAATGAGAACGTTTGCGCTCCGAGCCTGCAATTACCCCGTAACAACACAGGTTGTAACTTGTTTGCTTTACCAGCAGGCTGGGAACACACCTTGTGCATGTGGGGGCGACAAACCCTAACTTATTTTACCTGAAATGATTTGCCTTTCCTTTTAAACGTTCCATATCTGTTATCAGATGATTTTTACGGAGTAGGAAACACTTCGAAGCAGCAGATAAGGCAGGTATCTGATTGACAAGGAGATTACCAGGCGGCTAGTTCTCAGCACCAGCTGCTGCTTCGCTTCAGGAAAGGGTGAAATCTGAAAAGAGTAGAGGTCAGTCCAGCCCTCACTCCTCACGGTCCTCCCAGGAACGCCACCCCTAGCCAGGTGGGGGCCGGGGCAGGGATGTGGTGGGAAACTTCACTCATGAAGTGGCAATATCTCTGCTTCTATTTGATGGAAAAGACTTAGGTTGCCGGCTAGGGAGATGACCTGTCATATTCGATTCTTCTCGTTTCATTTAGGTCTTAATGACTCTTCCTGGCCTATTATTAACTTACTAAAAGGAAGTCAGGCCCTGAAATATGGCTTATTGCTATCTTGCAAAAGCCACAAAGCATCCTGGAAGACCCCACTCAGGTTAGAAATAGTTCCTGCTTGCTTGATGTGTACAGTTTATCTTTCAGTGGGAATTCCTTCCTCCTCCTTCCCCTCCGCCAATCCCCCCTTTAACAACCCCCCCACCCCAAAGAAACTCGAACACCCATTTTCCTAGGCGGATAGCAGGTCCTCTACATTGGTGGCTCTCAACTGAGGGTGGCTTTGTCCTCACCAAGGGACACTGTGCAGTGTCTGGAGACATTTTTGGTTATCACACAGTTTTGTGAAGCGAGGGTGCCACCAGCACCTAGCCAAGGCTGATGCCATTCACCCTAAGTGCCCAGGACAGCTGTCTACAATGAAGAATTTTCTGGCCCAAGATGTCATCTGAGTCGAAAACCCCTTGCTCTGGATGCTGGTATCTTTCCATGTCCCCTTCTGTTATGTTTCTAGTTGTCTTTCTAATTTTCAGATCTTTTCTCCCCCCTCCAGCTTTTTGCATTAAGCAGAAGGTATTTTGAGTTATAGAGAATGTTCTCTGAGGGGGTCACTTAATCATCAGAGTCTTTTTTGCATCCAGCATCATCTTATGTGGGGCCTAGGGCTGAGAGAGAGTCCTGGGAGACCCAGGCTGGAGTCCTTGCTCTGGGCTTGGAGGGGGTCAGATAAATCTTTTTAATCTAGTTTTCTCATCTGTTCAGTAAGATTCGTGGTATCTACCCTGAGTATCTCTGTGGGTGGTTGTGAGGATAAAATGAAGGTGGTGTGTTGGAAAATGTAACATGGGAAGAATATCGTGACAATGATTTTGTTCTCTGGAAACCAAGTAGAGTTCTCTATGTTAAATGTTGAACTGAAACAGGGAAATAACTGTACTGAAGAATTACGCAGTCGCCCTAATAATAAGTCTTAGCTGTGTTCTTAGTAGAAATGATGGTAGGGGTGCTTAGAAGGACTGGTTCACAAAGATTTGCTAAATAAGCATCTGTGAGGCTCTTTATCAAGGAGTCTGGAAGTAGCAGGCATTTCGAGAACATTAAAACCTCATTAAAAAGACCAGGAGCAAGGTGGGGAGGGTAGAGCTCAGTGGTACAGCGAGTGCTCAGCATGCACGAGGTCCTGGGTTCAATCCCCAGTACCTCTATTAAAAATAAATAGATACTGGGGGTTCACAGTCCTTAAGGCAGTAGCCTGCTGCGATGCCCTTTGCCTGGCAAAACAGTAAAGCTGTTCTTTTCTACCCTCTACCCCACCCACCCCCATAAATAGATAAATAAATCTAAACCCAAACAAGAAAGCAAAAACAAAAACCAGGAGCAAGACAGGGGTGCCTGCAGTCTCGGCCACTCTTTTCTATTATCCTGGGGGTCCTAGGCAGTAAAAGAAGGAGGAAAGAAAAACAGTGTAAAAATATTCAGTGTGGACAAAGAAAACTACTGTTACTTAGAGATAAGGTTTTTAATCAATAAATTATTAGAACTGTTTATGTTTGAGGTTAGTATTAAAAATCTAACAGCCCTTCTATGTACCAACAATAACTTTTTAGGAAATGTAATAACAAAGAAGGTCCCATTCGCAGCAGCCACAAAAATTACGCAGTTCCTAACCCATATGTGAGCTCTTTACAGAGGAAACGGTAATGCTTACCTGACGGACAGGAAAGAAGCTTGTTAGACAAGGAGGTTTATTCAGAGGTAGGCACTCTGGTTATGGCTGAGCTGTTGTCCACAGAATCAAGGCTGAATGGGCTAAGTAGCTGTCTCAAGGTCACATAGCCACTTACCAGGTCATTTTGACACTAAGCACCAGACTTTCTCATGCTTTCTGAACAGGATTTCTTACTGGTTTCCAGTAGACATTTTCCTAGTGAGTTTCTTCTGAGGGACAGTATATGCTGGGAGGGTGGGTCTGCTGAATCGTATAAAATATCATTAGGGAAGCATTTCTCTTGCTTACTGCCATGAATTGGCCACCCCTCTCTCTCATCTTTCTGCCACTGTTGGTTCTCAGTAGGAAATGCAGCTTTTCTGCGAATACTCAGACCTACCCTGTTCTAGGGTCATGGTTTTAGGGAAGCCTCTTGTTGGCTCTGAGTACTTTATGCATTGGAGGTAGACTTAAAAACATGATCATTTTTGGTGACTCAAGTCCAATTGATCTACTCCGCAAAAGACTCCCAGGGCAAACTGCTATACTTTTACTGGCGTTGTATGTTTAGATTTCCTTACGTTGGGCTGTTAACCATATTAGCAATGTTAGTAATGGTGGCACTGTGTTAGACGCATACGTTATATGATCCCATTGAGTTCCAACCACAGTACCATGAAGTTAAGTATTCTCGTCCCCATTTTACAGATGAGAAAATTGAAGCTGAGAAGTTAATTAAGAGACTTGCCCTGAGTCGTGCAGCTGGTGGAGCTAAAATTTGAACCATTGTACCTGGGTTGTAGCCATTGTACTGCCCTGCTAGGGCTGCCATAGACACCAGCTTTTCAATCTGTGGCCTCTTAAAATACAAGAAGAAAAGATAAATCTCAATATCTACTAACAACTTGTAAACTCTGTGTTTAGTAGAATAACCCCAGGTGGCTTTTTAATGAATGTGTGAAATGCTGTAATTTTCTTTTGTTGTGATTGATGTATTTGTTCAAATTCCTTTTGAGAATGCACATTTGTTTTGAAACCAAACCTGTCTTTCTTGCCTACATTTCAGTCAGAACTAAGACATGGTCCGTTTTACTATATGAAGCAGCCACTCACCACAGACCCTGTTGATGTTGTACCGCAGGATGGACGAAATGATTTCTACTGCTGGGTTTGTCACCGGGAAGGCCAAGTCCTTTGCTGTGAGCTCTGTCCCCGGGTTTATCACGCTAAGTGTCTGAGACTGACATCGGAACCAGAGGGGGACTGGTTTTGTCCTGAATGTGAGGTTAGTTCCTGATGAGTGAATGCGTTGTCTGCCTCGCTTCCTCTCTTTTCTCTTTCTTCCTTTTATTTGTAATTTTTCGAATAATCCAGACACAAGGAAAAGAGACATTTCTTGCCTTCCATCTGCTCTATCCTGGTCACCCACTTTTTTGGACCAATCATGGCAGTGGCCTCAGCACTGCAGCTCTTGGAAAGACAATTGCACTGAATATCGTTTCTGATTCTTCGTGGGTCTCTGGATCACTCTGAGATCTGCAGCCTTCTCTGATTCTCCTGTAATGAACATTTCAGAAATTAACTCACAAACGTCTCACAGCTCCCGTATTTTAAAAAGATCTCATGCTATTTCCCTGCTTCTTGGATGTTGTCTGTACTTCATCATTGAATTGTCGGCAGTAGCCAAGGGAGACCAGCGTTTGTCGTGTGTTCCATGTGATTGCCATCTGATGCTTTCATTCATGCACCAACTGTTTCTCCAGTGCCTGTCAGGTACCAGGGATTCGACAGTGAAACAAAAAGAGGCCTGAATCACATTCTTTTCCACAGAAAAGGACAAAAACCAAAATAAATAAAATCATACATAATGTGTTTGAAGAAGAGTGTTCTGGAGAAAATGAATTCAAGGTGAGGAATAGGGAGTGAGGGGTGTGTGCAGGGTGTTCACATTTTAAATGAAGAGGTCCTGGAAGTCCTCATTAAGATTTGAGAAAGACTTGAAGAAAGGGAAAGTGTGAGCCGTGGAGCCGTGGAGCTGTGGGGAAGACCGTCCAGGCACAGGGGCTGCAGGTGCAGAACCCGAGGCAGAAACTCACCAGCGTAGTGAAGGGAACATGTGTATTTCATTTGTACCAAAGCCTAAACATTCTTCGTGAAAACACCTGTTATGGTTTCTACTCTTCTGGGGTGTCTTCTCATCTTGGCAACTTCCAGCAGTGATGCTTTTTTCAAAATGCTGCAAATAAGAATGTCACCTACAGCATCATGTAATGGGGAATGTCACCTGGACTCAAAGGTATATTGGCATTAGATTTCAAATGAGGATGCTCTCTATGTATAAGATGGAGAGCTCTGTCCCAGATGTCGAGAGTGGGGGGAAGAGCAAACTCTTAGGGTCTGTTAACCCCGCTTTTGTGTACTGAAAGGAGAAGAATAAGAAATATATGGAAAGAAATTAGACCTCAAATCGGCAAGATGATGACATTTTCATGGCGTTTGGCCCCTAAAATTGCAAAAGATGGCCACCGGTTCTCTTCGGGTTACTCCAGATGGAGAGATGCTCAGGACACGCGTTGCCCAGTGATGCCCTTCTGTCCAGAACCTGACCTCGTTCTGCTGCATTTAGTGTGGGAAATGGAACCTTCATCTAGTTCCTGTCTCTACCACTCCTTCCCGATGGTGTAATAATTTTACAAAGAAGACAGTGGCTTGGATAGGATGCTTTTGCTGCAAATAATAAATGTTGTTAAAAGGCTGAAACAATAGGGATTTGTTATCATGCGTAGAAAGAACCCAGTGGCAGGCCAGAGTTTGTTCAGAGCCAGACTGTCTGCATTTCATTGTGGAGATGACGTGTCTCTCATGGCCACAAGGTGGCCGCTGAGGGTTTTATCATGTGTATGTGTCTAGACAAAACCCCCCCTAAAAGGAGTATCTCTCCTCACATCCCTTTTAATCAAACAGAAGATTTTGCCTGTCAGCCTGCAGCTGACAAGCCCTTGGGCTTGTTGGTCTGAGTCTGATCACCAGTCCCCATGCAAGAAAGGCTTGAAAATGGTCATCTGGTACTTTCAGTCTGTAATATGGGAACCAGGCATTGCCGGCCTGGAGAAAGGGGCTGGAAGAGGGGAGGGGAAGGGGTGAGTGAGAGTTGAGTGGGCAACCCAAGTGTTCGCCATGGAGAGTTACCTGGAAACGAACTGGAATTCAGACAGACAGGTGTTCTGTGTCTCAGAGACCCGAATCTCTTCTTCCGGGGTGAATTGATGAGGTGGTCACTGGGGAAGAAGAGCTGTATCAGACTCTGAATCTAAGCAATTAGATATGTGTGTCACGGTCCGATTTCAGCTTCCTAGCACCTCTTCTGTTGCCCTTTTTCTCAGCAACCCACCAGACACCCTTGAAGGTTTCCTTTGGAGGAACCAGAAATCCGAAGAATGGAAATGAAATCCAAATTAACTGGAGAAAACTCTTCTCAGCTCTCCCTACACAGATGGTTCAAGAGTGTTTCCTGACATCACCAAAATCTGCTATTTTTGTTGTTGCTGCTGCCTTAAGGATTCTGAAGCTCTGAGATAAAGTACCCAGTTTACGTAGCAGAATCTGGTTTCAGACGTTTCTTTGATGGGAATTCCCCTTACAAAGTGACGTTTATTGCCCAAGAGATAGACAGCTGCACTCTGCTCCATGCGTGCTTTGCCAGAACATCCCGAGTGGGTTCACATCACTGGTGACAGAGAATGAAGTCATATTTATTATTAGTTCACTACCATCCCTTGGATTCTTTCTGCAGGGAAGCCTGTCCCTTTCTATCAGTGATGTCATTAAGTTAGTGCCTTGTCAGTTTCCTGAAAGATAGCCCAGAACCTTAAGAAGATAAGTGAAGTAGCTGATTCATTGTATGAAGAAATTACCCCGAAACCATCAGTGGCCTTTCGTGTACTCCTTTTTTTTTTTTTTTTGAATTTCATGTCCTCTTCTCCAAATCCAAGGTTGCAAAAATGACGAGCTTTCAGGTCCTTGCCCACCCAGACCTTTTTCAGATTATATCATCTACAAGAGCTAAAAAACACTTCTTAATAAGGTAATCCATGGATGGGAATTGGTGTGCTTTTTAATTTTTATCCACTGATCCAGCGCACACAAGTTAAGTAGATTGGAGTCTTTGTCAAGTGAAACAATTGGTCTCATTTAGATGGGAATTATTTTTTTTCAGTGTGAGCTTTATTGGAAAATTAGGAGGAAAGGGAAATGAATACATGGGATGTAACTCTTTTCCCTAACTGGATATTTGTGTCATTTGACTTGTAGAAGATTACAGTAGCAGAATGCATCGAGACTCAGAGTAAAGCCATGACAATGCTCACCATTGAACAATTATCCTACCTGCTCAAGTTTGCCATTCAGAAAATGAAACAGCCAGGGGTAAGAAGGCGCTTCCTCTTGTTACACGTGTGAATGGGAGCAGTGACTTGGTTTGTTCTCTTTTGTTCACATTCTTGTCCCTGGTGAGTAGTTGCCTTAGCTTTTCAGGCATCTGTGCTTTTTGCACTTTGGGTCCTGTGTGCCCGATTTCAAATCTCTGTAAGTTAAATAGAGGGCGTGACAGCATTCAGTTAATTCCCAAAAGTGAGCACTTTGTGTCCCCAAGGAGTTTAATCAGGAAGCGACAGATAGTAGAAAGTTGGTGGGGATTTAAAGTTTTGAGTTGTTGTGAAGTGAAACTTCACACCGCTTTGGGTCAGGGGGAGGTAATAAAATTCCATTTCGGTGAGAGAGCTGAGTGCAGCCTGGTTTATTTATAATCAAGGTCTAATGATGGAAACTTCAAGTAAAACTCAAACCACTGAGATTTCCGTAAAGGGTGAGAATTTGATTCATGCCTTCACTTTTAAAATGGGATTTGCTGTACAGTCTTTGCCCTTTAGGGAAAATCTGCATGTGAAAGCAGGACCCCCGCATTCAGCTGGCAAGCCCTGTCCTTCCTAGAGGTTTTCCTCCCAAGAGTCCCGGTCACAGCATAGCCGTGCTGGTTTTGTCGTTTTGAGATAGTTTTTAGAAAGATGACAGTAAAATACCTTGCTTTTAAAAATAGCAATTTACGACAAGATAATCAACACGTTATGACATTTTTTTTTCCTACAGAGACTTGGGTTCTGTTCTGATGTGCACAAAGGTACCACATGGACTAGTGGTGACTCTTTGTGAAACTCCCCACAGTTGGTTTTCGAAGTCAAATGAATATATGGAAATGTAGAATCTTAGAGCTTTTAGAAACCACGGTGGTTTAAGTTCTTTAAAAAAAAAATAGAAGCTTTAGTTTTGAGATTATGTTCTGAAATCTGATATCATGATGAAAAAAATTCAAAGCATACCAGTTGGGCGTTGCTAAATTGGGAACCTGTCTGTCTCTTTCACAAAATCTCCGTCAATGGAAGCAAAAGTAGATAGTCTGAGTCTTGTAAAAAAAAAAACTTTGACAAGAATAGATTCATGTAGATTTGTCAACACTGTAGAAGAAGAAGAAGGTGTCAGTTTCTTATGTAAATTGTTATAAAATCAGTTAGGGCAGAGAGCTGTGGATTTTGTGGAAGCATCTTTGTAACTTACAAGGGCCAAGCTGATTCTGGATAGAAGAGAGCTCGGAGGACTGCAAACGGTAACCCACTCAGATGCCTTGCTTGAGCATAATTTGGTGTTCAGTTAAGTCTTTCAGATTTTTTTCTTTTGATGAGTAAATAGCACCCATCAACAAACCAGGCCTTACATTTTGAACTGATTCAAGTAGGGCTTCAGAAAGTAGATCAAGCTACAAAAGCTTTACAGAGTCCCTGTGTTGAAGGTAATTTGGCTCCTCAAAGGAGGAGCAAAATCTCACTAAACTTTTTCTCCATGTGTCGAATATCTGTTGGCACTTAGGGAAGCTTTATTTGGCGTTATCATCTCCAGGGGTAGCCAGACTTGACCCTCAGTCAGTTCCGATTATGGACATTTGCAGTGTATAGATAAGTGTCCTTTGGAGTTCAGGTCTAAAGTAATTGATAGCGTGTTGTTCTTGTCAATCTTAATTTAGGAGGCCTGGACCTGTAATTTGAGTATATATTGAAAACAGAACAAATGACAAAGCTGGAACACAACTGGGCCCATGATTATTGATAACCAGGCAGAATTAGAAGGTGCACTAGTGTGGAGCTTCTCAAGGTCCTGTTTTTGTAGAAAGCTTTAGAACTGTATTGTCTGGGGGGTTGTCTCCATTTTTTCAAGTACTTTGTTGTTGGTGTTGGTGCTTGTTCTTCCACAGCAGTGACTGGGTTTGTGTCTGTATACGCATCTTTTCTTTCTTTTATAGACAGACGCATTCCAGAAGCCCGTTCCTTTGGAACAGCATCCTGACTATGCGGAGTACATCTTCCATCCCATGGACCTTTGTACATTGGAAAAGGTTGGTTTCCATCCAAGAGCCCACAGTTGTCAAGATGACTGAAGGCCCTCCCTTTCTTCCCATGCCCCATCTCCAGTGACATGGTTTCTCTCCATCTCCCCTGCGCCATTTTTATTTGGATGGGAGAACTCTCAGTTCCCTGTAACTTCTGTAACATTTTCCCAAGGATTCCAGAGGGGTGTTGAAATCCACTGCTTAGCTCCAAATATTACTCCTGCTAGTGATGCTTTTTATCTGAGAAAGTCGACAGCTTCTAAGAATTAGTGAGCTGATTGATTTGAGGCTTGCCCTTCTCTTTCTTTCGGAGGTGCTAATGAGAACAGCAGGAAGGAAGGAGAGAAAGTTACATGTCTGGGAAACCTCCGTGTTAGCAATAAATATGTGGCTTCTTAGATCATGACTTACTTCACTGATAAGGATATTTCTTTAATGCCTGAAGGTGCTTTTAAAGGTTCAAACTAAAATTGCTTGCTGAAAATTATACTTGTAACATTTGTGTATGTCACCCCGGTGCTGATTGCCCAGTTGCACCAAAATATGGTTAAAGAAAAGCATGGATGAGATGAAAACCTTACTTTACATTGTCTGCATTGATGTCCCCTCCCCCCCCCCCAAACAATAAATCCAGGCTGCTTTGGAAAATTGCACACACCCTCATGGTATTATAAAAAGAAGGCATTCCAAAAAGACAAGGCTGGCATCTTAGCTTCATGAATTAATAGCTTTGGAACTTCGGATTAGTTCCTTAACATTACCATACCTCAGTTTCCCTGTCTGTAAAATGGAGATAGTAATTGCTTCATTGAGTTTTCAGTTATGAGGCTTATGTGAGACTACAGTTACTAGTCAGTATGTAAATCTATAAAATACCCTGGTTCTTTGGAAGAAGCCACTTGATAAATGACAGTGTTATGAGATGAGAAAATTCAAGTTAGTGTGATGAATTCAGTGAATGCATTTTTATAGAGTTATAGATCTCAGCTATAATAGCATCTTGGGAAATGAGTAAAAGCATTAATTAATTTGGCAAATGACTGCTAAGAAAATGATATGGGGACGCAGGTGTTGCTGCCTGTGCTTGTAGAGACTCGCTGGTGATTATTTTCCATGACTTTTCTCCCCAGAACGCTAAAAAGAAAATGTACGGCTGCACGGAAGCCTTCCTGGCTGATGCGAAATGGATTTTGCACAACTGCATCATTTATAATGGGGGTGAGTGGCTTAGATGACACCTAGGAAAGAGAGTACGCTGTGTGGTGCCCATTTTCCTACCCTTCAGACAAAATCAGGCTCTTTTTTCATGCCTCAGGGCCAACAGCTTAGAATCCTTGTGTATAGATTGCTGACGTGAATAGGGGGCAGCAACTATGTACATTTTAGGGTCTGAGCCAATGTCCATAGGGGCTTGTGACTATACGATACTGTTACCTGTCCTTTTTAAAAACCTTATTTTACTGGAGGAATACTTACATAAAATAAAAGCACAGATTTTACAGGCACATTCCATGAATTTGACAAATGGGTAACCACCTCTATAACTAAAACCCCGAATAAGATCCTAGAACTTTTCTATTGCCCTATTATATTCCTACTTGCCCCTCTCCAGTAAACCCACCCTCCTCAAAAGGAACTGCTGTTCTCTTTTCTGTAACTATAGGTTACTTTTATTTATTCTAGAATTTCCTGTCAGTGGAGTCAAAGTACCTCATTTTATGTATGGCTAAGTTGACAGAGCTGAATATTTTAGGGGTTCATTCATGTTTCCCAACGTGTGTATCAGTGGTTTGTTTCCTTTTATTGCTGAGTGGCTTTTCATTGTTTCCACGTGCAGTTTATGTATCCGTTCCCTTTGCTGATGCTGGTGGATATTTGAGTTGTTTTTGGTTTTTGGCTATTATGAATAAAGCCGCTGTGAGCATTCTTACACAAGTCTTTGTGTGGACATGTGTTTTCATTTCTCCTGGGTAAATAAATACCCAGGAATGGTATTGCTACATCATTGAGTAGGTTTATATTTAAATTTATAAGAAATTTTACCAAACTTCTTTGCAAGTAGGTTGTATCATTTTACACTCCTCCTGGCAGTATATGTGAGAGTCTTTGTTGCTCCACATCATTGTCAGCACTTAGTCTTGTCTCTTTTCAATTTTAGCCATTCTTGAAGGCATGAGATACTACGTCATGGTGGTTTTGCCTGTCTCTGATGACTAAGGGTGTTGAGTCTCTCCATGTGCTTATTAGTCATTTGTATATCTTTTGTTGGTAAAATAATCTATTCACATCTTTTACTCATTTCAAAAATTGGGTTGTTTGTGTTTTTATTGTGGAGTTTTAGGGTTTCTTTATATTTGGGATAAAATTTTGTCTGTGGTATTTTTGTGAATTGAGCCTTCTGGACAGAATGAAGGAGGATTCCCATTAAAATCCCCTTGATGGCGCCTTTCCCATTGCCCTGCCTTCTCTCACAGTCCTCTCTGCCTGTCTTCTGGCCAGGTAGGCCTTTCAGAGTCCTGCCCCATCCTGCCTCTCTTAGCCCATGCTGGAACACTTTCCCCCCTTCTTGCCTTGATGATTTTTCCTTAGCCTTCAGTCTTAGCCTCTCAGTCCTCTGAGGAGCCTTCGCTGGTGACCCAGACCATCCTGTGTACTCTTGTTAAGGGCTCTCCCGCTACCTGTACTTCCGCGTGACAGCTTTTGTCCCACCCTCTGGATGGTGCTTTTTTCATTTGAGTTGCTCACCAGGACGTCAGCTCATTAAGGGCAGATGCCACATCTGGTTTCCTGTTTACTCCTGGGCGTAGCTGATGTTTGAGGGCAGATACATGAACGGATGGCTGTCTGCTTAAAGTACATGTTTTGCATTAATAACTCAGTAGCGGGGCTGGGGGTGCAGGGAGGGGAGAAAGAAAGGCACCTAGGTGTCGAGAATCTGTGTAAAGGTTATAAACGCAAATATATAGAGAGGCCGGTAGGATCATAGAAACAAGTGAATGAGGTGAGGTAGCAGAAAAACAGCAGCATAAGCTGGGATGACCCCTGGCTGTGGGGAGACCGCAGGGAACAGGGATCTCTTGCCTGGTCTGGAGGGGTCGCCACTGCGCACTCCAGTGGCTTGTTGGATACAGAGTTCTCAGATCTTCTGAGTTTTCAAGGCAATCTAGAAATCTAGGTATTTGTGTGTGTGTGTGTGTTTATGTATGAAATCTTTTTGCCACCAGATTCACAATTTTGAAAAATACAATGTTTGAAGAAAACATGGCTTTTTGGCCATCTTGTCCTCTGGCTTAGTGAGAAGGTGGCGAATTTAGTTAGACCTGGGACCATATCCTCAACTCATTAGCTAAGTGGTCTCATATAAGTGATGACTTCTGAGCCTTGATTCTCTCATTGGCCTGCCTCCTGATACGACTTCTTGAGAAGGTAACAAGAAAATGTGTTTCATAGCACCAGGCACACCAGTTACTCAATTAAATGTCTCCTTTCCCCTGTACTCTTGGGTTGAAGTCTGGGACAATTGGTAAAAGGGGGCCCCTTTCTACTAATTTGAACCTTGAGAATATAAAAGCATCTTTTCAAATATTAATTCATGAACTGCAGGGAAACCAGCATGAATGGCTTAAGTTTCAGAGAAGATGTCATCCAGGCACCAAAAATGGATTCATGGGACAAGTCACATAATTTGAACTAATGTTAGAAGCCAGAAATGTCTGGTTTTTAGTATTTAAAAGATTAAAGAAAAGGGGTGTAGCGGGGGAAGCAAATTAAAAAGGTTTTAATGGAAGTATAATCCCAAGACTGGGCCTTTCAGTGTTTCCATTTGAATTAATCCTGTTTTCTTATTCCCGTAGGAAATCACAAATTGACGCAGATAGCGAAAGTAGTCATCAAAATCTGTGAGCATGAGGTATGTGTTTTCCCAGGGTCACCTCTTTAAGTGTACCTGGAGTGAGGGGTTGGGGTGATTCAAGTTTGCATTTGTGGAATCTCCCACAGTGGGCAGCTGTGGGATTTTGTTGAGGCACAGACAGCGTTCCCTCTCTTCAAGGAGAATAAAAACAACAGGGGGTCCCTAATATGTTAATAACCCCCTAACCGTAGGGCAAGACCTCAGGGAGATAGTATTTTTCAGCCTTGACTCATGGTCACGCATTGGACGACCTGAGTTTTCTTGGTCGCATAGAGTTCCTGATTTCTTGGCCCCGCAATCAGTGGCACTGCCTCAGGTCCCTTTCAGCCTTCTTGCAGGAGTTGTTTGGGTTTTTATGTTATTTGCAGGGAAGGTCCTGACTTTCTCAGAGTGGCCCAGGTGTCCTGAAGAGTCTGTCCCTCTCACAAGTGCCCCATAGTTTTGGGGATGCGGGTGAAATGAGCATCCTGGGCTGGGCTGCCCTGAGGCTCCGCCAGTTGCAGGACAGGCTGATGGCGGAATGGCATGTGGGAGACTTTCTTTGTTAGTTCCCCGTTGTGAGCGTAAAAATCAAGATGTAATGGCCTTCGACTTGTCTGCACTTTTATCCATGCACTTGTTGATTTATAAAGAAAAAACATTTGGATATCTTAGAATATGTCCATGTCTGTATCTTTGTACATAGGGAGTTTTATAATTTACATTTTTCACTTGGAGTGTTTTCCCAGGTAATAAACACAGGAGGAGTAGGATTTTCATGACTGTTCTGATGATTTATTTCCTCAGCATAATTGTTAGAAATGCAGCTACCAAATCCGAGGCTGTAAATGTGGCTTTGTTGTTTTCTTGAAACGCTATAGCATCTGATACAATGACCTGGACAAATGTGGTTTTTCTGTGTCCTTTGCCATGTTGGAAGTTCTAATTTACAAAATATATGTGTATATGTTTTTGCCCCAATGTGATCAGTAAAAACAGTGGCATCTCACTGTGGTTTTGGTTTGGATTTTTTTGATGCAAGTGGTGGTGGACTTTTTTTGATATGGTTGTCGGTGATTTGGAATTACATGTGGATGAGTTCAGTTTTTTTTCCCTTGAGGGTTAGTTTCCCTGGATTTGGGTGCTGAAGCCTAGACTTTGAATCAGTGGATTGCCACAAGGGAGATTTTATTGACACCAAGATGCTCTTTGTCTGGCATTCTGAACCTTCCTCTTGACAACAACACACTGCTGCTTCGTGGGCTCCAAGGCCAGGGCTGCCCTGGACCTGATGTTGCCACTTTGTTCTACCCAGTACTTTGAAATAACCCAGGAGGAGAGTGGGGAGAAGGAGGAAGTCGATCCCACCATTCATTTATTCATTCATTCATTGCCTGAGTCAGTCATACCATTACAATTAATTATATCTATAAAACTGTTAAATAATAGTCACTAACTGAGCACCTGCTATGTATCTGGCACCTTGCGTGATGCGGGAGATAAAGAGAAAAACAAGCCGCATGTTGATGGAGGGTAATAGCCACCAACAGGGCAGTGGTTGGTGATGTGTGTGGGCTTTGGAGCCCGACTACCTGAGTTCAGACCCTGGCCCTGCCACTTTGTCCAGTGAGACCTTGGGCAGGTCTCATTGATTTCTTGAGGCCTCATTGTCTCCTTCTATGAAACAGGGATATGACCAGCACGTGAGTTCATACCCGTAGAATGTCTGCCGACGAGCACACTGTAAATGTTAACTGATGCACTGATGACTCTGTCACTTGGAGTGCTTCACACTGATCTCATTTGATTTTTATAAGAAATCTGTTTGGTAGGTACTGCTTTCATCCCCATTCTATGAGGAAACGAAGGCTCAGACAAGAATAGCAACTTTCCTAAAATTACAGAGCATGTAAATGCTGGAGTCTGAGTTTAGATCCAGGAAGGGAGCTTCTGGGGCCCTTAGTTCTATGTCTGATGATTCTCGGGGGGCATGCACTTTCTCAAGAGGGAGAAGGACAGTAAGTCAGTTATAGACTTTTCCAGATTGCTATCTGTGAAAATGAAATAGGGTCACGTGGTCTTAATTAACTGCTCCAGATGGTGTGGTTAGAGATGCATAGAAATTGAGCGTGACAAGCAGAGGCCAGAGGTGCGGGAAGGGATTGGGGAGCTCAGACAAGGTGGGCCTGGGCAGCCCACACATGGCCTTGAAGGAACTGACCAGCTGTTTGGATTTCATCGTTAGTTTCTCAACCTCAGCACTGCTGACATTGAGGCTGGAGAAGTCTTTGTTGCAGGAACTGTCCTTGTTCCATTGTAGATTCTGGTTGCAACTGTCCACTCCCAGTTGTGATAATCGAAAATATCTCCAGACATTGCCAAGTGTCCCTGGAAAGATTAAAAAGCCCTGAAAGAGAACCACTGTTCTAAGGGGAGGGCCCAGATTGGATCTGTGTTTGTGGAAGATGACTCTGCCTGCCGTATCTGTGTGGAGGATGGACCGTAGTTGGGAAGCTGGGAGACAAGGTCCAGAGAGAGATGGGAGTGGCTTGGGCTTGGTGGGAACATTGGGGTTGGTGAGAAATAGCTGGCTTAATGTCTAGGGTGGTCCCCACCGTGGGACTTGGTTGTCAAATCATCATGCATTTCTTGAGGGCTCGCATATAGAAGGCCCTTGGGAATGACACATTCTAACACGTTTTTGCTTTGCAGATGAATGAAATCGAAGTATGTCCAGAGTGTTATCTAGCTGCTTGCCAAAAACGAGATAACTGGTTTTGTGAGCCTTGTGTAAGTTGGATTTCCTTTCCTTTTTTTGTTTTGCGAATTCTTTGCCTTGCATGACCCAAGACGGCTTTCTCCAGGTGGCTTACTTGATGGAACTTTGGGTGAAGTTTTTAAAATAATTTTCTTACTGATCAAGTTGTGGCAGACTGGGAGTAATCCAGGCGGGATAAACCTCTTTGCTGAAAGTTCAGGTACCAGAGGCAGCATCATGATTTACTGGGCTCATTAGCCCTAGAAAACAGCAGGATGCAGAGTAAAAAGCAGCTCATTCGGGTGGAGGGACACACCCAAGTGATGCAGATAATGAGATCAGTGTTAAATGAGTGTATTATTTACAGACCACGTTGGGTCTGTTTTAATTTTTGTTCTGTTTTTTGTTTTGTTTTGGGGGAGGTAATTAAGTTTATTTATTTATTATTTTTAGAGGAGGTACTGGGGATTGAACCCAGGACCTCTTGCATGCTAAGTATGTGTTCTACCACTGAGCTATACCCTCCCCCTGGGTCTATTTTAAGAGGTTTGGAAATCCCTCTTAGGATTAATTCCATGGTGTCTCCAAACCATGGTTCTTGAGGGTGGGATTCGGGGTCGGGGGAGACAGTCACCCTAGTTGCCCCCACGGATCTGCGTTTTCCATACTGGGGTTCTGCAGAGAAGAGTGTTGTTGGGGTGGGCTGGGAGAATGGGGGTTGGGTGGGCAGCAGGAGTGGGCAAGTGAGAGTTGAGAATCAAGACATCGTTTATGTCTTTTCCTGCCTTTGGAGATGACCATCTGAATCGCTAAAGCTTGAGGAAGACTTTAGCGATAGAATAAAGGTGGCTAATACTGTACCTTATTGTTTGCTGGACATAATGTGCATTTAACCCTCCAGCTCAGCAGAGGGCGTAGGTATTACTGTCAGTCTGTTGCCCAGATGGGTACAGTCTCTTGCTTCTTCCCACCCATGTGATAGAGGCACAGCCAGGATTCAACCCTGGTTTTGTCAGCGTTCCTCCCTTCTTCTCGGTTTCCCTGTTTAACCCCATTCCCAGCCATGCGCAGGATGACCGGCCACACAGCTAGGGAATGCCACGCGGGGAGACCCAGCTTGGAACTTTTTCAGTTTGTGGCCTGAATCACACACTGAACTTTATCTGCATATCTTGATGTCAAATGCCTACCAACACTGGATTTTGTTTTTCTTTTCCTAGAGCAATCCACATCCTTTGGTTTGGGCAAAACTGAAGGGGTTTCCGTTCTGGCCCGCTAAAGCTCTGAGGGATAAGGATGGGCAGGTTGATGCCCGTTTCTTTGGACAACACGACAGGTGGGAGTTAAACACAAGCTTCAAACATGTAGCTTTAACTGAACCTTTGATACTGTCAACAGATACGAGATGGGGACGTGGGTGGGGTAGGGGTATGGCTGTTATTTTGTCTTGATACCAACCAGGGCTATGGTAAGCCGGATTATGCATGGGCTTCAGTTTTTTTCAGTTATGTTAGGAAAGAACCTTGCCTTCATGGCTTTGTTGATGAAACTGACATCAGAATAGATTTCCACATCTATTTTAAACACTGCTGTTCTTTTTGGATTTTTCTAGAGTAAATTAAATCACTGCACAAATTGCTCTTCAAAATAATGCTTTCAGGGATCAGAAGTATTTCCCCAGATTGCCAGTAAATGAATCTCCCATCGTTGTGCTGGGTAGTCCCCTCCTGTTTCCTTTTCTGTGGAGCTAAAATGGGAAATTACAAGGGGTTGCTGTTTTGACAGGTGTGAGCCCTCCCTCCCAGCCTTTGCACCCTCCCCTTTCCTCCTCTCCTGGCGAACTGAGTTATGCTGGCTAATAGCAGTTCTCTGCAGAGTGCAGCCCCCTGCCAGCTGGAGAACAACAGGTAGACGGCGATGAGCGGCAGTGAAGAGCTCGATGCCCTTTTAGCAAGTTGTATTATGATTAAATGAGGCTAAAACCCTCTGGAAGCCCTTCCAAGCAGTCAGAGAGAGAGAGAGAGAGAGAGAGAGAGAGAGAGAGAGAGAGAGAGAGAGAGAGTGTGAGTGTGTGTGTGTGTGTGTGTGTGTCAGAATATTTTAAAAGGCACATTTTGAAAATTATTCCCACCCACAGAATATTCAGAAAATACAGTTTATCGTTTTAAACCACACCAGAAGCTGAATTATTGCCTTTTGTTAAATTTTGCTTGTCATCTTGCAAATAGAAAAAAAAAGTGAATTTCAAAGTAATCTACAAAATCATTTACTAGGAGTCCTGGCTGTCCATTGACAGGAAACAGAATGGAAATTAGCTGAGATGGTACAGGGTGTGATAGGAAGTGTTATACTTTGGTTTTGACCATTTTCATTGGAAATCTTTCTAAAATGAATTTATTCGTTCAAAGAAATATATGTTCGGTGCCTGTCGTGTGCCAGGCCAAGTGCTAGATGCTGGGGGTGTAGGCGTGAGCAGGTGGACACTGCCCTTCGGAAGGCTGACACCCCAGTAGGGAGGACAGATAATACCCCAGTAAGCAGTCGGCGGTGTGATCTCAGGTTGGGAGGGAGCGGCGGGGGCCGCGTGAGGATGTGGGTTGAGGGACCAGAGAGTGCGGGGACCCAGGCAGGGAAGGGCCAAGGCTGCGTGTGTGCAGGGGAAGCCAGGAGCACAGTGTGGTGTGAACAGGATGAGGGAGGAGAGGGTGGTCAGAGGTGGGATCACAGGGGTGGGCAGGACCTGGGTCCCCAGGGTTGCTATCAGAAGCCTGCTTTTTATTTGAAGAGCAGGAGGAGTTGGTAGCAGGTGGTACATCTTCCTGTCTCTGCATTAGAGCGTGACACGTGTACGTGAACCAACCACCCTGATGATTCGGGATTAGTCTTGTTCTGCGGTACAACATAGCGTGGGTATACTTAGGGTGTTGGTGGGCGTTTGTCCCGAGGCACCAACCATTCCCAGGCCCTGAAGAGTCATGGATTCTCTCTCAGCTCCACCCACTCTGCCCCAGCCTCTTCCTTCCACCTGTCTCACAGCCACTGAAGATGGCGTAGGGAGTATGAGCTTTGCCAGTCCTGTTTCCAGAGGCTGTTTCCCCTGAACTTAACCAGTGTAGGTTGGCTCTGGGTGGGAGCTGTGCTGGAAGCCAGGCCCCTACATTTGTTTAAAAAAAAAAGACAGCAGCCCGAGTCTGATGCCCCACGAGATTTTGCTAACCCTCCATCCCTTGGAAGGAATGTGTCGAGCTCTTGGACTCATACTGGGTAAGGGGTGTGCATTGGGGGAGTTGTTAAGGACATCCCACTGGTGGGATGTTTCGCTTGGCCTTGGGCAGGGAGTCACTGAGAGCTGCAGGGAAAGCCACGTCTAAAAGGAGGATGTCTTTTCCTCCCCAGAGAATTTTTTTCTTTAAATTAAAAAAAAAAAAAAAAGGATGTACTAGGGATTAAATCCGGAATCTCACGCATGCTAAGCATATGCTCTACCACTGAGCTATACCCACCCCTCCCCACCCCCTGGAGATATTCTTAAAGCAGAATGGGGCAGGCTTGTTGACAGTCTGCTCTGGGTCAGACCCAGGAACACAAGGCGGACTAAAGGGAGACTGCACAGGGTGTAACAGGCTGTCCTTGACTCAGGGACCTGCTCTGGGGTTGCAGAGCCAATGTGTAAGCCTGGGCCGGGGTAAGCGAAATCGGGCAGGACAGCAGAGTAGGAAATAGCCCAGACCACTGCATGTTCATTGTCAAGTTAATAGATGCTAGAGAGGGCTCCGGGGGGGTCTCTTGCACAAATCAAGACATATTCTGAAGACTCTCATCACGAGCCTTTTGTCCTTTAAAAGATTTTGCTTTTTTTTCCCCCTTTGGTTTTATTTCACAGATAGACACACAATATTATACAAAAATGTAGAAAATATTTTATTAAATGCCTGCAGAGCTAAAAAAAAAGAAATAGCTGGCATTAATTGAATGCCTTTATGGCAGCAGGCACTGTGCTTTTTGTAGAAGCTGCTTTTATCTCCATTTGACTGATAAGAAGAATGAGGCCCAGAGGTAGGAAGCAGCTCAGCTCTGTGACTCTGGGGCGCCTTGGGACATCGCACTCGCAGGCCCCCAGCTTTATATTGTTAAGCAAATCTGATTTCCCTTTCACTGTTTCCCGGGTCTGCTTTAAGGAAGAGAACACTTTATTGAAATCACTTACGAAGCTGCTTCGTTGAGGTTAAGGCCCTGATTCTAGGCAAAAGTGTGGGGGAAACAATCACAGTGACCATCTGGCCGATCAGCTGCTGTTGGTGCGAGGACTGGTCAGGCACATCTCATTGGCCTCCCTCAGCATCTCTCCAGGCAGGGGCTCATCCTCCATCTCAGGCTGGCTTAGAGAAGGGGAGTAACCTGTCGGGGGCAGCCTAGGGACCCCCACTGCTCCTCAGCCCTGTCTATCCAGGCTCCTGCCCACGCAGCTGAAACCCACAGAGGCCCCGCGGACCCTCAGCCTGAGGGCGTTTGGCGCCTGCCCAGCCCTCATTCTGTCTGGCTGCACCTGTGGTTCCTCAGGTCTCTGCAGAATGACAGCAGCGAGTTGGAACAGATGAGAAGCTGGCGATTTCCAGCACTGAGAGAGCAGGGAAGTATTTTTGGGCGTTCAGCGTTCATTTGTGTCGTGATGTAGCATCACCAAGAGGTGTGAGCAGCCAGCCTGCGTCCTGAATTCTGTCCCATGGACAGACTTTATTTCTCTTTCTTCATTTGACTTTCTCTTAAAAATGGATGAATAAAATGCCAGCTGTTAACATTTGGGGACAGTAAAATACAAGAAGTCCATATTTTCTCCTCTTTAAAATCATAGAAGACTTGGCAGTGTTGGGACCAGACAGCATCTAAGTAGATGGCGCTGGACTAGGTGTGAGTTTGCCATCTCCCCACAGTCTACTTCGCTCCCTATTGCTTTGGGTTTCTTTCTTTTCTTTCTTTCCTTTCTTCCTTCCTTCCTTTCCTTTCTTTCCTTCTTTCTTTCTTTCTTTCTTTCTTTCTTTCTTTCTTTCTTCTTCTTTCTCTTTCTTTCTTCTTTCTTTCTTCCTTTCTTTCCTCTTTCTTTCTTTCTTTCTTTCTTTCTTTCTTTCTTTCTTCCTTTCTTTCTTCCTTCCTTCCTTTCCTTCCTTCCTTTCTTCCTCTTTTCTTTTCTTTTCTTTTCTTTTCTTTTCTTTTCTTTTCTTTTCTTTTCTTTTCTTTTCTTTTCTTTTCTTTCTTTTCTTTTCTTTTCTTTTCTTTTCTTTCGATTTATTATTCATTTTGATGGAGGCACTGGGAATTGAACCCAGGACCTTGTACTTGCTAAGTACACACTCTGTCACTGAGCTATACCCTCCCCCTCTGCTCCCTATTGCTTTGTATGTGGCTTGAGTTTATGGTCTGTGAAATCCAAATAGCCTCCTAGGAAAAGCTCATTCCCATCAGATTCCCAGCTACAAACTGGGTTGAGGATGAGGAATCAGATGCCACAGAGTTACACCCTGGATGTTCTGTATCGGCCTCCCCAGAGCATGGCAGTCGTGTTCACATCTCCTGCCAGCAGTCACTTGGATGGCTCGTTCCAGAAAAGCAGCTCATTTTTCTTGAATTTCTGCAGAGCACCCTGGGATGTGGGGAGTTGGAGGGCACAAACCTGCAAGGCTAATAAGCTTTTTTTCCATTATTTTCCACGTGAATTATCTCACATTCAAAACCACACACCTCCTCCTGGGGTTGTAGTTTTCCAACATTTCCTTGCGTAGAATCCCAATTTTAAAAAGAGAAAAGAAAGCTCTCCATATCTGAGTGCAGGAGAGTGAGGTTTGGGGATAATTGCTCTTTTCTGAGGTTTAGTCCAGGTTGCAGGGACAGTTCGGCTCTACCAACCCAAAGCCAAAGGGGATTTATTATTTTTTTTAATGGATTAAAGGGCTGTTGAGTCGTAGTTCATGTTTGGTCCTTGTGACAGAATGTGTTTGTTAAATGGATCATTTATTAACCCTTCAAACTGAGTTATGTTTAAAAAGTGGAGTATGTATTTAAGAATCTTGGCAGATCCACTAGGCTAATTTGGTTTGCATTAAGGAAAAGGCAGTTCTGGAAACAAACTAAATGACAGGTGAATGGATCAAGAAAATGTGTGTCCATACAGCAGAATAGTATTCAGCCTGGAAAAGTATGTGGCAACATGGCTGAACCTTGAGGACGTTGTGCTAAGTGGAATAAGCCAGTCACAGGCAAATACCACACGATTTTGCTTGTAACGAGGTATCTAAAATTGTCAAGTTCTAAGAATGGTGTGTTAGTGGAATGGTGGTTGCCAGGGACTAGGGGGAGGGAGAAATGGGGAATATTAATCAACAGGCGTAACTCAGTTAAATAAAATGAGTAAGCTCTGGAGATGGTATAGCACCGTATACCTGCAATTGACAATAACGTGTTACACACTTAAACATTTGTGAAGGGGGTAAAACTCACGTTCAGTGTTCTTGCACAATAAAATAAGTTTTTTAAAAAAACTTAAGAATCTTGGAAGCCACCAGAGCCAGACTTAAACGCTCTTTCTCTTTTGTACTCCCAGGGCCTGGGTTCCAATAAATAATTGCTACCTCATGTCTAAAGAAATTCCTTTTTCTGTGAAAAAGACTAAAAGCATCTTCAACAGTGCAATGCAAGAGATGGAGGTTTACGTGGAGAACATCCGCCGGAAGTTTGGGGTCTTTAATTACTCTCCGTTCAGGACACCCTACACGCCCAACAGCCAGTACCAAATGCTGCTCGACCCCGCCAACCCCAGCGCCGGCGCCGCCAAGATCGACAAGCAGGAGAAGGTCAAGCTCAACTTCGACATGACGGCGTCGCCCAAGATCCTGATGAGCAAGCCCATGCTGAGCGGGGGCACGAGCCGCAGGGTCTCCCTGTCGGACATGCCCCGCTCCCCGATGAGCACCAACTCCTCGGTGCACACGGGCTCCGACGTGGAACAGGACGCCGAGAAGAAGGCCACGTCCAGCCATTTCAGCGCCAGCGAGGAGTCCATGGACTTCCTGGATAAGAGTACAGGTCAGTCCAGGTGGGGTAGAGTGGAGCAGGCCCCTGGGGCCCATGGCTTTCCCTCGGGGCCACACCTGTGGGGCCCTAGCTGGTGAGTGTCACAGGATCAAAGGGAGCGGTGTGGGGTTTCAGCCAAGTGGAGCAAATTTTAAATTTTAAAGGAATAGCCCATTGGGATTCTTGCCGCTAGGGACCCCCAAAATGAGAAAAGTGTTCTCAAAAGGCCAGCTGGAGGTCATTCCTAGTAGTGAGCAGAGGATGGCCAGAAATTGTTCAGAGTTCATTTCAAATACCTCTGAGATAAATCAAAACTTCCTGCAATAGCTTTTTGTTTTCTTTCCCAAGAATTTTGTTTTAACTGAAACATTATTTCTCTATCAAGACCGTATACTCACATTTCTTAGTGCTCAGATATTAGAGAAGCGTGTAAGTTAAACAGTATGCTCTCCCCAGAGCAATCCCATTTCTTAGGTTCCCCCTGTTGGTCAGTTGTGTTGTTCTGGAGACTTGCTGCTATAGCAGAGTAATGAAGGAGGATGCTGGCCTCAAACCCAGTCCCAGCTCTGCCACTCGCTAGCTTTGTGGCTTTGGGCCTGGTACCTAACCCCTCAAAGCCTTGGTTTCCACACCTGGAACATGAGGATAATGGTAGGACCGGCCTCCGCGTTCTTGTAAGGATAAATGCACCAGCTTACACAGAGGGTTTAGAACAGTGCCTGAAATATTAACTAAGTGCTACAAAAATGTTGGCTACTTAATTATTTCTTCTGGTAGTTACTCATCACATGCCTGCAAGGATTCAGAGAGGTGATGTAAACGAGGGATGCTGGCTGAGAGTAACAAAAGTAAGGGTGACTCAAATTGAATTCTTTCTGTCCACACATAATTCGGTTGCATGATAAAACCTTAGAACTGTATGATTTCCACAAGGAAATGGGTTTACTCTGATTTTTTTTTTTTGACACATGGCTGTCACAGTTTGTTCTTTCTTGTTCTGCCTTTGAAAGACATGGAAAAGAAGCATTTACATTGGGTGGGAGGATGAAGGCAGTCAGCCCTCGGGCTCTGGGCTAGGGAGACTGTTGATGGACCCAGGGCTGGTGAATCCCAGGGCACACGCGCCATCTCTGAGGTTTCAGCCCATGGATGCCATACAGGAATGTGGACCCATGGCTTTCACATCTTAACATTCTTCCAGAGAGATGGGGAATCACATTTTTATATAACATCTCCAATTATGAAATTTCAGCTGAAAATGTCTTAGAATAATTTCCAGAGTGAATGAAGCATGTCTACAGGTTGCACCACCAGTGGTAGACTTCTGGCCAGGGCATTATCCTTGGATAGCTTTTCAGATTCTCTCCTTCCCTCTCTCCCTCCCTTCCTCCATCTCTTCCTTCTTTCCTTCACATGAGAACTTTTTAAGGAGCAGGTATCAGTTAAGAGACCACCAATGTCCCCAGAAGATAAAATGATGGGGAGTTAGTCAATGGTGAACTCAAAGAGTTCTACTCATTTTGGCTGTGTTGTGGCTTCTTTTTGGGTAGCTGGTTATTCTCAAGTACTGCTTGTAGCTCTCCCAATACAGGTGGAGCACAGAGTATTAATTACCAGTGGCTTTGGATTCTTCAGAATGAAGTCTGCAGTCTCTTTCCCCAGTTCTGATCCAGCCGTGTGGTTGAGGGATTCACAGTTGAGTTTTAGAGCTTTGTTCTAGGATGACATAACTTATGTTGACATAGCCTCAGAAGAAAACTTCCCTTTGCCCCCTAGTTTCTGACCAGAGTCCTTAAAAGCTTACTTTTATTGCACAACATGATTCCGTTGAAGCCAAGTTAACAAAGCATCGTATATTTAATCAAACCCCTCACCCTGTTAGTTCCCATAGAGAGCATGCTTATGGAGAACACATTTGGCCCAAGCAGCAATCCTGTGACTTACTGTTGCCTGAATTTCATCGCTGTGATTTTTGCCGTATTCTGGTTCTGGTACCATCTATTTTATTGCATTCTTCAAATACTAAATTTGCAATTTAGTTTCATTGTAAGCTAAATAAAACATATATGCTCAGGTGTTTAAATTGCTTGCTGTTTTCTCCTAATACACATGAAATTACTACGTAGCTTGTAAAATAAAACATGTTGGTTTGTGAACTGCTGTCGGTACTCCTGTACTGTATTTCTGGAAACATGATTTTACAGGAATACAAGAACACGTGTAATGTGTTTCATTAAGCTTCTCTCTTCCCTGGAGATGCAGAGGTTGAAATGACAACTGAATTCCTGACAGAATTCCTCATTTGAGTGACTTTTTAGGCGATAAGTTAGTGGGTACCCCATTTCAGTAGAGTTTAAAGTCCCTTTCCCAAAATATAGTCTGCTTGCTAGTATGCACTCGGGTTATTTTGCGAGTTAGGCAGCCAGTGAGTGATGTAGGAAGGGAAGGTGTTTATTCAAAATGGTTTTAGTCTTACAGATTGCCCCCTTTTCCTGTGAGGAGCCAGTCAACAGATATTTTAGACTTTCCAGGTCTCTTGTCACAACTGTGCAACTGTTCAATGCCATGGTTGTTACTAAATCAGCCATAGGCAGTATGTGGCTATGACACTGAATTTTTAATTTCATATAATTTGTATATTTCATGAACTATGCCCCTCTCACCTCCCAATTTAAAAATGGTAAATACCATTCTTAGTTTGCAGGCCATAGCAGAACAATAGGTGGTATGCCAGATTTGGCCCATGGGTTGGTTTGCCAATTTCCATTGTAGAGTAAGAGAAACTCCAAGTCAGTCTCCCCATTTTACAGAAGGCAAGTTGAGGTCTCTGTGAAGAGTATGGGGGTGTGCCGAGGTTCCCACAGCCAGATCCTGAATCTAGACCGGCTTTCCTTGCATTGCATGCCACTGCCCTCTCCTGTTAGCAGTGATAATAGCATTTGGTTGAAGGAGAAGTGGGATATTTATTGAAAATGCCCCCACAGAGAGGCTATAATTGAGATAAGACTCTGCTTTATCCAAAATTGTGTTTAAAACAAGAGAGAGAGAGACTGCCATAGGATTGAAAAACCTTACTAGTTTCAGCAGTGAAAATTTTGTAACCAGCCACATAAAACAACACATTGGAATAAATCATTAAATAAATTTTTTACGAGAGTTTAGAAACCCTCCTTTTGTTTGGGCCATTGAGAAGCTCAGAATCATGAGTCTGTAATCCGCAGGGCTGGATTTAGCTTTCTGAGAAGCACTTTGCCCAGCCAGAAGCCTTGCATTCCTGGTGTCTTGGAATCCTGTTGTCTTGAGGGTCAGAGTGTTTTATATTCTCAGTAATTTGTCTGCTTCCCCCCTTCTCTAGACCTCCTGGGCAGAATTGATGCCTTTGCCAATATTTGCTTGCGGGATCCTGATTTAAGTCATAAATATGTACAAGGGTAAGAGTCCTGGGGCCTGGCTTCCATCAGCCTCTGAGTTAACAGTGGTCCTTCGGTCTTGCAGGTCCATATGGGTTACTTTAGGAAGATGGGAAACGGTTTTCAGATACTCTTTTTTTTCCCTGGGAAATCAGTACGTATTTTTTGTAAAACAATTGTTCATTACAAAAACTGAAGTCACAGGTAAATCCCACCTCCCACAATCAGCCCTTTGATAAGTTTTCCTGGACTTTTCCTATGTTGGTTTATACATCATATTATCAAGTTGAAATCTTGATACTTCCAGGGATCAGCTAGATTTGGAAATGATCAGGGTTTGGAAGTGATGGGGACTGGGATGAACTAAAGCAGAAATCCTCTCCTCCCTGGGACCAGTTCTACACCCACTTGTGCTTGTGTCGCACTTCCCAAAGCAGTACTTTTCTGAAACATGTGCGCTGAGCTGGAGAGGTGTGCCTTTTCTCAAGGGCACTGGGATCTTTTCTTCTTGCTGGTTCTAGCCAAGTGGGAATGTGAGCTCAGTGTTGCCAGATTTCTGGTTGTTCAAGAAATGTCTCAAGTATTTTTGTGAATGCAAACTACCCTAACTTCTGCACGTTGGCTCAAATTTAAAAACATTTTTTATTGACTGCACCATGTTCATCTGTGAACTTCTTGGTCACTTGTTTGGTATAGCTTGTTGAGGGTTTTCTTTTTTAACTTAACCTGTGTTCTGAATACTTTTCTACGTTAGTATACAACCATTCAGAGCAGCATTTTCTGTCCTGTCCCAGCCCATCCAGTGATTCTGTGCGATGTAGCTCATTTGTGCGTGCCACCAGGAGTTGTGCAAGATGAAGCCAGCCCTTTTAACACAGAGGTTGCTTCCAAGGCTTTGTAAGTAGAGGAACTTCAGCACGAAGCATTACGTCCTCCACTGCCACCCCACCCAGATTTTTTCTAATTTTTTCTAATTTAATTCTAATGTAGTTCATGTTTCATGCAGTCAGAAGGGCACTCAGGACAGGCTGGGATTTTGTAAATGTGGATAATAAATGATGTGTTTTAGCTCACACTCGTGAATTGCACATCAAAGCACAAAATCTGATTAAATTATTTGTGACTTCAGAGGCAATTAGTTCTTCCTTTGGGCAAGATTTATGGCTTTATAAAAGGATTGGCATCCGTTTCAAAGCTTAATTGAAACGAGCATTTCCAAATGTCGTTTTGCTTTTGAAAACGTCTAGGCAAGAGTGATTTAAAACAGGGTTTCTCAGTCTCAGCACTGCTGGCATCTTGGGCTGGATGATTCTGTCGTAGGGGAGTGTCCTGTGCACTAGAGGCCTAGACCCATTAGATGCCAGTAGCACACCTCTGCCCACAATGATCACAGTCCCAAACACCTCCAGGCATTGTCACATGTCCCTTCAAGGGGCAGGGCATGGTTACCCCCTAGTCCCCATTGAGAACCATTGATTTAATGTACCATGCTTCTGAGTTTCAGCACTGATAACAGAATTCTCGTTGCTTATTGGAAGCTCTTCAATATTTATGTTTAACTTTTCATTGTTTTTCTCCCTGGATATAAAATATTCCTTTCAGATTTTATTAATATAGAATAAATAGCACATAATTCTACCCTAAGAGGTGACAACTGCTAAGAATTGGGTGTTCCTTCAGATTTTTTAATGAATATGATCACATTGATGATGACAATGATAATAATTGTGTGTGTAATGGAAGGGGATCATACTCAACTTTTTGCTTTTTTCAACTTAGCGATGTTTCTTTGACATCTTTCTATGTGAGTACGCATAGCTCTACCTGTCAGTAGTAGGCAGATGGTACATAAATATGACCAGTGATGGGGACATATGAATGACTGAATTTTGAGAAACTTTCTTGGGGAAGAAACCAGATTTTATGAAGTAATACAAATGCAAATATTTTCCACAGATATATTGATTTGTTTTCTTCATGTGAATTACATATATATATATATTCCTTGCTAGGTTTCTGATTCCCAATGCTGTGGACATTTCGGCCAGTTTAGTATTTTACATGTTTGATGGACATGAATAAAAGTCTTCAACAACATATCTATTAAACATCCTAGAGTCATACAGTTACAGAATTCCTCTCCCTTTGTTTTTTTTTTTATATTAACAAATACATTTTTACACCTGTTTTAAAGCCCCCCCCCCAACAAAACCACAGTAAAAGCATTTTTAAAAGGGCAAAATGGCCTATAATCTAAATGCCTCTAGTTGACTTTTTTTTTTTAATGGAGGTTCTGGGGATTGAATCCAGGACCTTGTGAATGCGAAGCATGTGCTCTTACCACTGAGCTATACCCTCCCCCTGACTTTTTTTTTAAATGATGGGAGTGTTGTGTGCACATTTATAATTAAAACAACGAAACAAAACCCAGCAATATTAGAGCAGTATAGAAAGGCATAAAATAAAAGTGAAAGGTTTTTTTATACCCACATTCTGAGCTCTAGTTTTTCTCCAAAGTTTACCATGATTATGGAATGTGCTGCTAGAAAAAAAAAGTATACATTCATTCAAAGATGTGTGTACGCTTTAAAAAAACATTTACACGCTTGATTCTACCTTTCTCTTTTTTCCCCACACATATTTTTGTCCGCCTGGAGATGTGCATCATTCTTTGTAAGGGTTGTACGGCATTTATAGCATTCATTTAGCCAGTCTCTAACTTAGAGGCATTTATAAGCCATCTTCCATTCCTTTACTGTTATAAATACTGCTGCAGTGGACCCTCTCATGCATATACCATATTGGAGACATTTCTACCTGTATATCTGTGGGGTGAATTCGTAGCAGTGGAAATTTGGGGTCCATGTGTTGTATACACTTTAATTTTGGGTAGTATCAAATATCCCCTAATTGCTCTCCTAAATAAGGTTTTGGATGCCTGTGAGTGTTCCTCTTTCCTCACCTGTCCTAAACACTAGGTGTTACTTTTTGAAACAAGTGTACCACGCAGGTGGAAAAGATGTAGGATGGAGGTACATCCATATACCTCCGTGCCCCCTGTTGAGCTCAGGATTCTCTCTAGACACTCTCCTTGACCGTCTGTATTCTTCTGTGAGCTGCTTATTCGTGTTTCTTCTTTGGATGCTTAATCACTCAGCACACCTTGTTTTCAGTAGCTGCAAAATATTGAGGAGATGGTTTAAATTGGCATCTTTGTGTGGAAGAGATCTGATTTTGGTTGTCATTATCCTTTCTTTATTGCTAATCGTGACCACAATAACGAGAAGAGAAATGGAGACCTCATTCTTCAATTAACTGTCTCATGTGTTTGCTCGTGTTCCTGTAAATGCCTCAGGTGCCTTGATAGCATCCTAGGTGCCTGGCGGCGTCCGAGGCTGGCAAGGAGCCTGCTCTCCCGGAGCTGGTGTTCTCGTGGCCAAAGGGAGACAGTAAACGAAGGACACTTGAGCCACCTTAGTGGGGCCAGCAGGGGAGGGCTCCCAGGAGGTGGTGTTTGAGCTGGAACGAAACCTTGAGGATTGCCAGCCAGTATGATCTGGGTGGGAGTTTGGTGAGGGTGATCTTTCCTCGGAAATCCCAAGTGTAAAGGCTTGATGTGGGAGCAGGCTTGATCTTGGAGGAACAGCATGAGAGGCCACGTGGCTGGAGATTCCGGAATGAGGCCAGGGAAGGTCGGATGTGCTTTTGGAGTTTATTCAGGGGTAGGGGTGAGGTGGTGGGGAGGGTGCCCTGGGTGGTTTTAGATGGAGGAGTGATGTAGCCTCTCTCCTGGTTTAAGGCACCGCCCTGGCTGCCGTGTGCAGGTGCCCGGGGAGAGGGGTGCTGTGGCAGGCGGTAGGGGGACCCGTGGGAAGCTCTTACAGGGGCTCTGTGGGAAGTGATGGGCAAGGACAGTGTTTCCCAACCTTTCTTTTCATTATTACCCACTAAGGAGCCTTTCTAGACACTTTCTTCCTGGTTCCCATGAATATTGTTTTAAATGGGGGTGAGATTCACATAACAGAAAATTAATCATTTTAAACAGTTCAGTGGTATTTAGTACATTCATAATATTGTGCAACCACTACTATTATCTAGTTCCAAAACATTTCCATCACCCCAGAACAAAACCCTGTACCCGTTAAGTGGCCAGTTCCCATCCCTGCCCCTCGAGCCTCCACCCCTGCACTTTACCACTCGCCCCTGGCAACCACAAATCTAATTCTCTTTGTACGGATGTGCCCTTCTGGATATTTCATTTAGTGAAATCCCACAAAACGTGACCGTTGTGTCTGGCTCCTTCCACCTAGTGTGACATTCTTAAGGTCACCCGCACTGCAGCACGCGTCACAGAACCTTGTCTTTTTCCCGTGGCTTGTCTGTCTGTTGATGGACATTTGGGTTGCTTCCACCTCTGGGCTTTCGTGAATAGTGCTGCTTTGAGGATTTGTTTTGAATGCAGGTTTTTCACTTCTTTCGGGTCTACATTCCAGGCGTGGACGCTCACGAAACTTAAAAGTGTGGTATGTCTTTCTACGTACTCCTCAGTGTATCTGTGCTTTATATATAAAAAAAGTAAGATCTCCATTTGGAGATGGAGATGAGTGGGGAGAGGGGGTATGTTTTGGAAGTGGTGTGCAGAGGCCTTGCTGAAGGGTTAGGGTAAGTCGAGGCAGGAGAGCAGAGGAGGAATTGAGCCTGTGTAGATGTGCTTGACCTTGAACAATGGGGTGTGAGTGGTTGTACATTTCCTAATGGGTCAAGGCAGGTATAGGTGTTCCATAAATTGGGGAGGTGCGATAGGTGGCACCCAGGGGTGAGCATGGGCCGTTGCTTTCTCAGAGGAGAGTTCTGCAGTGTGGGACCTGGGGTTGCTAGGTGACCCCGAGATGCTGTCCTGCTCCCAGCGACATGAAGCACTGTGGTACCAGATGCCTGTGAGGGTGACCCCTGCCCTTTGGTAACTGGGTGGGAAGTGAACTAGAGACAGACCCATCTCCGTGGGAAACCGGCATTCGTCTCAGTGGTAGGGTGTGTGCTTAGTGTGCATGAGGTCCTGGGTTCAAGCCCCAGTACCAACATTAAAATAAACAAACAGATAAATTACCCCCCCAAAGAAACCCGAACAAAACAAAATAATAAAAAAATTAAAAAAATTTGTTTTAGGAAGGGAAGGAAAGTGATATAAGAAGAGACAAATCCATTTAAAAAAAATAAATCACTCCTGGCTGAGAACCACTGGTTTGGATGATTGAAACCAAAAACTTAGAGGTTAGTGGGGAAATAGAAAATTATACTATATTAATAACAAATGATGACATAGTATTTGATAGCTGTCAGGCACTGCTTAGATAATTGATTAATTTATTTGATCCTTACAACTTGAGGAGTTAGGTAGTTTTGCCAATCCTTTTGCATTATATACCAGTATCTTCTTATAGCTACCAGGAAAGGAGATTCAGAGACACCAGGTCACTTGCCCAAGGTCACCCAGCACGTTGGCCACAGAGCTGGGACTTGAACCTCACGTCTTGTTCCCCATTCATGCTGGAACCCACTTCTCTCTCTGTCTAGAGTCTTTCCCACTCTATCACGTTAACACTAGTATTGGCGGGTCCTGACCCTGGAGCTGAGGCTGGCTCACATACATTGACTCGTCAAGCTGGTGTACAGTTTAACCCTCTGAATCTTTACTCTGAGGATCCCCATTTAGCAGGTGAAGGAAACTGAGGCAAGAGCCCCCAGAGCGTCCAAGCACTTCTGGAGTCCTGACTCCCAACCCCGTCGCTGTCAACAGCTCTCTCAGTGTTTCCTGTGCATCTGAGGGGAGCTGGCCAATCTGATTGCCTCTCGCATGGTTATACTGTTGGGACCATCCCAATAATATGGAACCCTTTGTGCAAAGCAGCAGGGTCTGAAGGATGGCTGGAGGCTCCAGTTGGCCCATCTGAACTCTTACTTTGTTAAGTGGTTTGGTTTCTGTCCTCCTTTCCCCAACCCGGTGGACGCAGCTCAGGGGAGCAGTAAGCAGGGAGTTTTAAGGTATTTTTAAAAGACTTGGACATAGGTGCTACTCTCTGTCCTCCTGTAAAAGTTTGAAACCCAGTAAGGAGGGAGGTAATTTACCACTTTACCAACGGCCCCTCATACCATCTGGTGCGGAGATTGACTTCATTCAGCATCACAGGACCTTTGAAATGGGAAGCCTGGATCTCCCAGGGGGTCAAGTTGGCCCCCGGCAGGTGCAGCGGCTGTGTGAGCCGGCTCCTGTGTCTCCCACAAACCGATGACATGTCATTTGTAAGCCTGGCTCTCGTCTGTGCATCTGGACCAGTGGTGAGGGCTGGTTTAATCACTATTTATTTTGAGATTTACACCCGTGAATGGGCCAAACCAATTTCAGTGGCAGCTTAGCTGATTTGTCTTAGAGCTTTGTATTTTACAGAATGACTGGACAGGCCTTCTTCCTTCGTGGCTTTTAACAGTTTAACGTTGGGTTAGAGCCCTTTGCTTGAAATAAATGGCCAGCCCTCCTCACTCCAGCCACCTCTGTTGATGCTCTGGGGGCCTTGTTGAAATCAAACACGATTTCTCCACTCTTCCCCCCGCCCCACAACTACAAGCTTTGTATGTTTATTTGTAAATCTGTCTTTTAACAAGTAACATACTTTTCCAGCTTCACCAGCCTCCACCAAGACCGGACAAGCAGGGAGTTTATCCGGCAGCCCGAAACCTTTCTCTCCTCAAGCGTCCACACCAATCACGACGAAAACAGACAAGACAGCCACCACGGGAAGCATCCTGAATCTTAACCTGGGTCAGTTGGAATTTTGGAAATCCTCTTACTACTGTAGCAGCTGTGACTATTTCTGCAAGCTGTGATGTCCTCTTTTGTGTGTGGTTCTTGAATTCTTTCCTCTGTGCAAAATATTGAAAAGGTACAGTGGCTGGAGATGAAGAAAGAGCAGTACAAGGAACTAGCAAGGGATTTCCCAGGGCTTGTGGACATGCAAGCTGTTTTATCGTGAAACACCTTAGGCCAGTGTTTACAACCTTGCTTGCCCTTGACCATGAGAACCCAGTTCTTATATGTGTGGATATATGTATTTAAAGTTATATGTATGTATACACACACGTGACACTTTTTTTTATGAATCAGTATTTACCTTTCCGTGGTATAGTATGTTCTGATATATTTGTTTCCTTAATTCTTCTCATTTTTAAAAAAAATGCTGGTCTTCATCCATAATGTAGTAGTTTTTTTTTTTTTAACCTATTGGGTTTCAGTTGGTTGTTTTAGAAACATTACCTTAGGCTAAAGTCTTTAACAAAAATTGGCACCAGAAATGCTAAACACCCGATGATGAAGTTCTTAACTCATTCCATCATGAGCCCTGATTTTTATTAAGCATCTATTATGTACTGTGTATTGTTTTAGGCCTACAGCAGAGAGTGGTGAGTGAGGTCTGTGCTTTCTTACAGAGCTTGGTTCTAGAGAGGGAGAAATGATAATCAAAGGTGGAAAAACAAGACAGGTCATGCTGTCATGGAAGGTAAAAGGTGTTAATAAGATGAGGAGGCAGCCGGGCAGGTTGGCGCTGCAGAGGCAAGAGGCGGTGGTTAAGGGAGCCCTCCCTCGCAGAAGGTGATCCCTGGACATAGATTTGCATGACAAGAAAAACCAGCTATGCCAGCATCAGAAGGAAGAACATTCTAGAAGGAACAAGACATTTACAGGCTGGAGGGTCAGGATGAGCTTGGTGTGTTGTAAGAATGGCACAGAGGCCCAGGTGGTGTGTTTGAAGTGGTGAAGGGGAGAAGGGAGATGAGGACGGAGAACACAGGAACCTCGGGGACCCTCTGTGGGGCCGTCTGAACAGAGAAGGGTGTGAGCCGACTGGGCCCTTTGGAAGGACCTCTCCGGGTGCTGTGTTGGAAATAGCCTGTGTCAGCCGTTCTTAATCAGGGGCAGTCCCCCCACCTCCACCCCTGACACTTGGCGATGTCTAGAGGTATTTGGTTGTCACAACTGGGTTGGGGGGGGCGTTGCTTCTAGCGCCTAGAATAGCCCCCCATCCCCCAACAAAGATTTACAGGGTTGTGCCTGTGCTGACAGATTTAGTTATGGCAGGAGACATGGGAGCCAAGAGTTCAGTTTTAGATTTTGTAAGTTTGAGACGCTGACTGGATTCCTAGGAAGAGAGGTCAGGAGGGCAGTTGGAGGCCTGAGTCAGGCCAGGCCAGGGCAGGAGGTGTAATTCTGGGAATTCTGATTTTATACATGGCGTTGGGTTAGAGCAACAGTTCTCACAGCTGTGTGGGTGGGTGGGTACGGGGGAGGGGGGTGCTGCTGGCATTTATTTAGAGGTTGCGGACCAGGGATGCTGCCTAACTTTCTGTAGCTTACAGGACAGCCCCCATAACAGAGAGTTATCTAGCCACGTACCAGCCGTGCTGAGGTCGAGAGACCCTGGTCCAGAGCATAAAGAAAGAGTGAGGGGCCCGGGACACTTGAGCATGTTGACATCGGGAAGAGACGTAAGCAGAGGAGGCTGGGACCTGGGGAAAGTGACACTAGGGGACGGGGAGTGTGTTTGGTGGCCTCCAGTGTACCAGGTTTTAGGAAGGGAGGGGTGGCCACCTGTGTGGAGTGATGCTCTGGCCTGAATTCACAGCCTCTTGTGGTCAGTTCACCTTGTCCTGCAGTGCCATTTTTAGATGGAGAAACTGAGGGCTGGAGAGGAGGCTCCAGGGGCCCAGGATTGCAGAGCCAGAAGTGGCAGGGCTGGAGCGAGCCTATGTCTCCATGGAGGCCAGTGCCTCGTTCACCCTGGTCACCTGTTAGTGCCGCCCGGACGTGATGAGCCAGTCCAGGCGGTGGCTTTCGGGGCTCCAGCTCAGGTTGGTGAGTAGGAATTCCTCGCTTAAACAAACGGGAACCCATCTGCAGCCCTCCCCTCACCCGCACTCATTGTTCTCAGCAGTGTGGTCTGTTTTCTCACACCCTCCTCCCACCTCCGTGCCCCAGAAAAGAAAGCTGTATGGGGGTGTTCTCACGGTCATGCTTCTTCTCTGCCAGCCATGAGTGGTGACAATAGCTCTGTCCCTAAGCCTGGCTGTCTTTGGGCATCCGTGTGATGTTCTGGGCCTTTCTGTTTGACTCGACCCACGCTGGGGGAGTAGAAGCTTTCTTTCCTGCTGTGTTTCAGCGGTGGGCACTATGGAGTCCGGAGTCCCAGGTTCTCCTGTGCAGAAGCTCCCTGCTGGCTCTTCCTGTTCCTGGGACACATGCCTCATTTTGTCAGAGGGAACGGAAGCATTGGGAGTGTAGGCATTTTATGGGTTGGAATTTCAGTTACCCAGTGGGTAGAGGATCAGATAGGGACCAATGAAGGGTGCCATGGCTGGGTTGAAAAATCAGAAAGTGGAGGGAAATGCTGACTAATTCTCATGGGACTTGACGGTGTCTGGTGTCCGTGTAACTACTTTGAGCAGACAGAAGTGAGACAGAGTGCCAGGGATGATAATGACAGTATTATATCTAACGAAACAATATTTTAAAAAAATAACTGGAAAAGGCAGAAGTATAGGGCTGGAAAACAGATCAGTGATTGCTGGGGGTGGGGAGGGTCTGACTGTCCATCACAAGGGGATTCTTTGGCTGATGGAATTATCCTGTGTCCTATTTGTGCTGGTGGTTACACGCACCTATGCTGGTGTTAAAACTCATAGCACTGTGTTCTCCAAAAAGTGAATTTTACTCTCTTTAAGTGAAAACCATTAGAAAAATGATCACCCCATGGCAGAGAAGTGGAAACGGAGGCAAAGAGAAGCAGTTACCTGCCCAGGATCACAGGTGGTTTGTGGTCGAGTTTTGGCCTTTAGACTCGGGCCTGTCTGCTCTGTCGCTCGGGCTGTTAACCGAGACACATGAACTGAAACGCTGTGGGACAGGGCGCGTGTTTTGACTTTTCACGGGCCCCCGTGCCTCTTTGTGCTGTTGGGTTAGGCCACTCGGTGTGCAGGGGTCGGGGGATCAGGTGACCATGCAGAATGGGTTATTACACGAAGGACAAACTGCTTTTCTAAAGGAAGTAGCTCCCACCAGTGGATTTTGTGTTGTCAGACTCTGAATTTTCCAGATAAACAGAGATTCAGATTTTTTTTACGTGAACTCTTCTAGTTTTTAAAAGCTGACCAGTTTCATTAAAACAAACAAAAACTCTTTTTGGGCCAAATAAATATAACCAAGTATACAAAACCCAGACCATGGGTTGCCAGCTGGATATTTCATTCTGCTGCCTGCTGGAGGGTTGGCCTTGCTTGCTAACACGCAGGGCCCTCATTTGCTGTGTTGGGCCCCTTCTGTCTGCTCTGAAGTAAGGAACTGAGCCCAGTAGATGGTCCGGCCTCCTTCTGTGCCTTTCTGGCGACTGTGAAATAAGTTCCGAATAAGAATGAGTTTGTGGCTTGGGGAGAGAGGAGGACAGCGTGATCCTCTCCTTCCTCTGCACTCCTGTTTGCTTTCTCTGAGAATCCTGTCTCCTCTTACCTCGCACATGAGGTTTGCTTTGGGTTCAACAGACCCAGCAGTTCAGCCGTCCTGTTAGTGACAAAAATGAGCCTTGATGCTCCGTCAGAGGTGCCGACAGAGCAGAGAGTTGTCAGACCTGAGGCCTTTCTGCTTGTTTATTTCTCTGTCACTGATCCCAGGCCTCTTTTCTCTGCATAAAGTGAGACTTTGGAAGCCAGGCGTTCTTTGAGAGCTGGGGCCCCAGGTTTCCCAGATGTTGTCTTGATTTTTTTTTTTTTCCCAATAGTGAATGAGATGGGGAAGAGCTCTGCTTGACTTGGGTTGATAAGAGCATGGTCTGTTGTCTGGAGGATTTTGTTCTCTTGAAGGAGACGTTGTTTGGTGGCTCCGGGAAGACCATCCACTATAGTCTGCCTACAGCTTTTGAATAAAGGAGATTTTTTTCTTTAAACTGAAAAAGAAGTGTTTATATATATTTCAAAACGTTTTGTTTTGACGGCCGTCCCTCTCACTGCTTGGGTGGAGCCTTAGGTCGTGGGGTTTCAGTAAACATCATATATCCAACCGGACTGGTCTTCACTCAGGGCACCGTGGGCATGGGCTGGCTGTCCGTTAGTGCCTTCTGATTTCTGCAGAGTCAAACAACTGAAGAAAAAAAGAAAATGTTTTGTTTTTATAAGTAGTGAACGCACATGGTGAGAGACGTTTCAAAGTACAGAAAGACTTTTAACGAAAAGCCAGTCTACCTGACTTCTTTGATCACCTGTCTCTAACCCCACCATCCCCCCAAAAAGGTGACCACTGTTGAGTTTTTTTGGTCCATCCCTCTCTCCGTGTTGGCTCTTTTTAGTCTCCTTGGAGAGCTCTTCTAGATAACAGCCTGGGTGATTTTGTCCCCATTTGGCAATGTCTGGATTCCTTTTTATTGTCCCCTCGGGATGTGGGTGCATCTAGCTGGTGGAGACCAGGAATGCTGCTAAACGTTGTACAGCACACAGGACAGCTCCCAGCCGCCTTCCCCGGCCCCCGCGGCAGAGACTTACCCAGCCCCAGATGTCAACGCTGAGAATCCCTAAGAACACGCGTATCTGTGTCTGTGTTCTATTTCCTTCTCCTTCTCCCCAGTGCCGGTGTCCTCCACTCACTGTTTTCCTTTTCCCTAACCAGGCGGGCTTTCCCTGTCACCGCCCAGAGAGCTGGGCTGCCACGTTACTTTAGCAGCCGTGTTTGATTCCATTCGAAGAACAGCGACTTTCTTATCCAGACACCTTATTTATCCAGTCTCAGTAGTTTTCTGTTGGTGCTGTTGGGAGCAGCTGCAGTGAAGACCCTTTGGCCCACGTGGGAGCGAATCCACAGGGTACCTTCCTAGAAGTGGAACCAAGGGTCAGAGGCCACGTGCTGGTTGACGTTTCGGGAGCTGCTGCCACGTTGCCCTCTCAGGGCTGGTTCTGATTTGTGTTCTCTCCAGCACTGGGAAATTGAGTCTCTTCCCTTGGGTGTGGGTATTTTTTTTATCTCTGGTTTCCATTTATAGCCTCAGCTGTCTTCATATCAGCTGAAAAGTTCAACATGTTGGCAGGAAGGGTGGATTCTGCAGATTTCTCTCGATACAGAAGGGCAGGGGTGGAGGGAGTCCTGATAAGCTCCTCGGAGCTACATGACAGAGAAGCTTTTCTTTCCTCCCTTCAGAGGAGGGTCGAGTCCACAGGCAGCTGAAAGTTTGAGAAAGATAATAACATTTGGCTAAACTTTTGGAGTCCACTCCCAGGGACCTGATCCTAGTCCCCTCCCTGGCTTTTGGTGGTTTCTTGTTAGAATCAACATTAAGGTGGCTCATTGTCCCAGTAAACTGTATTTTGTGAAATGAGGTGCTTTACCTTCTTTACGTTCCTCTTGATTATGAATATTCAGTCTCTAGGCTCAAGTTAAGATACTGCATTTACCGTCGACACACAGGTATGTCCACACACAGGTATGTGCGCGCACACACACACACTCTTGCACACGATTATTCTGGTGATGTATAGATCTATTGGTGTGACCCCCAAGGTTTAGATACACAAGGGTTAAACCAAATCATGAGTTTCTTTGCTCATAGAGAAGGTTGCTCAATATAGGGGCTTGCAACCTTACCTATCCCTAGGAATCACCTGGAAAACTTTAAAAGCCTGATCTCCAGGCCTTCCCCCAGGCCGGTGAGTTCAGCATCAGGATTTTATTTTGGATACTCTCTGGGCCATTTTGATATGCAGCCAAGATTAGCAGTCACTGGACTAGTACAGGGTCTGGCAAAATTTGTGGCCTACAGACTAAGCCTGGCCCCCCTCTTGTTTTTGTAAATAAAGTTTTATTGGCACACTCATTTAACACACCATTTTCTGGCTGCTTTTGCAGCCTGTATACCTGCAGAGCCTAATTTACCATCTGAAAAAGTTTGCTGACCCCTGGTATAGTCGGCTGTGTTTTTTGGTGTAGTTTGCTGTGTAGAATATATTAACTACGTAGAAATGTTATCGAGGACATGGTGTCCTCATATCACTTGGGCAGCATTGTCCCCCCACCCCCCACTACCCTGGAAAGTATTTTTGTGAGATTCTTCATTTCCAGCTTTATGCTTGAAAAGGCTGTCTTTCCCCCTCTGGAATGCGGGATGCTTCCTCATTTCTGAGAGCAGGAGTGATGAGGCGGGCCTCATTTTGCTGTCAGATTCACAACTCAGCTTTTGAAGTCCTTACATTCCTGCTTGTACTGCTGTTTCATCAGATTTTCCTTGTTTCCTATGCGCCCCTGTCCTCCTCCTCCTTTTTTGTCTGTCTTATCCTTGCTTCACTCTCTGGATTCTCTGTGTAAGGTGCTTCTCCAGGGGAACCGAAGGACTGTTCTCCCCACTCCGTAGTCGGGGTGGATCCTCTCTGCGAGCATCTTCAGTTGCAGTCCTCATAGGCTCTTTGAAGAGCCCCCAATCAGCACATGCCCAGACCCGGGTGTTTTTCAGAGCCTCTGATGACAAGGATGCCGTCCTGTTTGCTCTGAACACTCACTTTTGGAATTTCCTTGGCAGCCAACCTTATGATGATAAATGAAGTTGGAGTGATTTGTGGCTCCAGTTGCCTATGAGTAGGTTGAGAGGGGCTTTTGGGAGACCGCGTCTGGTCCCCTTTAAGGAATGAATCTCTGGTGTGTGGCGTGAGGGCATGTCCCCTTCCCGGGTTCGGGGGTCATGCCGAGTGGGGATAATGCAGGCTTTGGATGACCCTTGCGGTCCAGCTTTTAGTCTGTATCTTGGCCTCTCTTAACAGTCTGATGGATGGCGGTGTTCAGGGTTGGGTAGCAGGGAGATGGAGGGATCTCACAGCTGGTGGAGTCACGTCTTTGTCCTTGATAGAGCCCACATCCTTTACAACCTGCTTTGTGGGTTTGCCCAGGGCAGGGCAGACGCCCGCATTCTCTGCTTACAGTCAGTTGACAGGGATGCCAGAGCAAAAGACAGTGCTTCCCACCTGCGAAGTCTCTTGTTGCTCTCTGGGCCTTTGAAGTCACCACCGTTTTGTCCCCTTTTTTATGTTTTGGGGGTACTAGAGGAGGCAGCAGGGGAGGTGGGGAAGGAATTCAAGAAATACAAGCTCACGGACCCTTTGGATTCTGGGCCAGTTTGATTGTACAAAGAACCTGCAGAAGTGCAGGGCGGGACCTCGGGGCCTGAGTCATCAGTCAGAGGCCTTTGCCCGGGGTTGGGGTGAGGAGCTGGGTGAGGAGGTTCATGGCCAGGGCTAATCTGTTCCCCTTTCCTCAGATAGATGAGCCAAAGGGAGGTACAGCAGACTTGCTGGAAGTCTGCCTGTCTTTCCTGTTTTCCCTGTTATTCTGTTTTCTTTTCGTTTCTTGTCTTCTCTTTTCTTGGTATTGGGGATTGAACCCAGGACCTCGTGTGTGCTAAAGTCCCTTTCTTTGTAATTTGAACTCCACACTAGGTGGACTAAGAATGGAGAATGCAGTCCCCATGGTAAGTGGGGAGCTGGGCCCCTCCCTCATCCGTGTGTTCTCTGGGGGCTCAGCGCCTCGCTCAGATACGAGCCCTCTCTGATCTGGGCCTGGAATGCACAGTGCACTCTGGCCAGACTCAGTGTCACTTTCTCTGCTGCCGTTGAGGTTGAACTTTTTACTGTAACCTTTGGCTTTGGGGATCCCTAATGATGCTGCGTTTCCCAGACTGCCAGCTGTCCGGCTGGGATTGTGCGTTTTCAATGCTGAAAGCAACCCAGGCGATTGTTCAGAAGCCTGGGTAGACCTGCCAGGTGTTTTCTCGGGCTGTTACCTACAAGTCAGTCATGCCTTTGAGCAGACGACTTGACTGGGACAAACGACAAAAACGTTTTGGGTTTTTTCCCTCCCGTGTTCAAAAGTGTGTTTCCAAGGAGGAAGCTGAGTGATGGGCATCTTTCGTACTTCCCTCTGGTGCCTGGCCTTACGAGGGTATGATGGGTCTCTTCCAGATCGAAGCAAGGCTGAGATGGACTTGAAGGAGCTGAGTGAATCCGTCCAGCAGCAATCTGCCCCTGTTCCTCTCATCTCTCCCAAGCGGCAGATTCGAAGCAGATTCCAGCTAAATCTCGACAAGACGATAGAGAGTTGCAAAGCACAATTAGGTACGTCTCTTGGTTTTCTTACATCACCGTCCTCCTCCTCCTCCTCATCATCATTATTTTCAGGGATACCACCGGATGAAATTAAAGTCTGATCCTGGCTGCTTTTACCAGCTGGTTGAGCCTTGAATTGTTGGTTCAACTAAAATAGATTTCCACCCATGGCAAAATGTTTTAGATTGACTAGGTTAATTATTTGGAAGGGCTTTTGAATTCCACAGAGTGCATTCTTTGGTTGCGGCAGCCTGCAGACTCGAGGTGCGGGTTGTAAGAAAGTTTGATAACAGAGCCTCCTGAGTTTGCCTTTGTGCTCCCTCTTGGCACACGTCACTGTCTCAGCGTCAGGACAAGTGTAGCTCACAAGTGTCCAACACAAGCCCTTCCCCAGGCTGGGCTGCTCCTCGCTTGGCACACCCATCCGGCTTCTGTGGTTGTTGCCTCCCTTCCTCTTCCCCATGCTGCCTGCCTTCACACTGCCTGCCTCAATCCTGTCCCTAAGGCTGAGCTCAGGCGTCACCTCCTCCAGGAAGTCTCCTCTGACTACCCTCCCCATCTGCCCGCCTCCTTTGGTACTTTATGGCTTGGAAGCCCCAGTGGTCCCTTTGTATGGGAGTAGCCATCCCCATCTAGACTGGAAGCTCCTTGAGGGCAAGGAGGTTGTCTTGTAAAGATGTGCTTTCTCCAGGGTATGTGGGCTTGTACACATAGTAATGCTCGGGAATTTTTGTTGAAGAGGTAGATAAAGCCAGGAAGGCATTTATAGAGAAGTAGGGGATGGCTGGGTCTCAGGAGAGAAAGCCACTCCAAGGCAAGGTTTACACGTCAGTGGGCGCACTAGACCTTTGGATGAGAGAGAACTGTGGTTGGGAGTCATCCAGGCTGTCAGAGGAGAGCATTCCTTGCTGGGTTGCCTGTTTGGTTAGGACGTGGAATGGCATGGATGAAGTTTTGCAGGTCATTTAAATTCCTCTCTTGGGTCCTTCCATGCAGCTGGTCTAACTCCTTGGTTTATCTTGTTGTTAGTAAGAATTTTAGTATTTCCATTTACTGAGGGCTTCCTGTGCTCCCCTGCGCTGGGCTTAGAGTGTCCTGGGAGGTTGATGTGATAATCAGTCCCATTTTACAGATGAAGAAATTGAGGCTCAGAGAGGTAGTTCACTCATTCAGCATCACACAGCTAACAGAAGCAGAGGAGCAGGATTAGAATTCATACCCTTTGGGCTCCAGTCCCCAAGCTTTTCCTGTCAGATGTGTGCTCATGCTTCTCTTTCTGCTGCCCGACCATCAGTTACTGGTAGCACCAGCCCTAGGACCCAGAAATTAAACTACATCTGGGTTTTTGTATTTTGATTTCTTTCATTTTTGATTGCACCCTGGAGGAGGCGGATATAACTCGCCCATGATTCTGATGGTGTCCAGTTGGCTGGACTGTTCACGGCTCCCATTCTTTCACGAGTTTCCCTTCCTTGTGTCTTGGGTTGCAACAGGGACCCCACTCAGGATAACCATGCCTCTGGAATGAAGACAATACAGAATTGATTGGGATTTCCTCTTTTCAAAATTTTAGGATATAGAGTTATTTATCTACGCCGGGTGACACTCATTACTGGTAGCAGGAAATATAAATGGGTTAAAGGGAACTATTGTTAGAAATATGCTTTTTGCCCATTTTTGTCTGTGGGTGTGTGAAAACTCCCCCTGTTGTATCTTTTTTACTTTTGATAGAGACATGGAAATGTTTGCTTGTCCCCTTGACTCTGTTAAAAGTAGAAGAACCATGCAAACCCATTGGCAGTTGATTCTCTGCTTCAGTGCCAGGAGCAAGACCAGGGGCTGGGTCCCTGGGTCACCCAGGCATGGTGCCCCCCACCCCCCAAAGGGACCAGTGTCTTCTCAGCCGCAGGCACCTGCTCCCTTGCAGGCCCGTGACCCAGGGAGGCCACTTCTCCTGCTCTTTTAGCAGGAGCCTGCCATCTTGATTTCTGTGTGAAATTTCCTGATTTGTGAATTGGGTAGTGAGTTCTCAGTTAAAAAAAAAAAACAAATAACAAAATACCCTGTGGGTCAAACTACTGCCTCCTGAAAAAAACATGTCTGCTGGCCAGATGTTGCTTGTGGGCTCTTGTTTGCAGCCTCTGCTTTAAGTCTTTGGCGTATGTCTTTGAGCCCTTGGACACAAAAGGGAGAGGACTTGAATACTCCAGAAATTTGTGGAAAGAGCGCTAGTGGTGAGCCAGGAGCCCAGGGTTCTGGCCTCGCCTCTCTATCTTGGTTTCCTTTGTGCCCTAGGACAAGAAATTGCTCTAGGCCTCTGTTTTCTAATCTGTAGAATGGGTTCATTTTAATAGCCCGTGTCTGGCATTCCCTTCCATCCCTACCATTCTCTGGGTCCCAGTGCTGCAAAGGTTGAGTTCGAAATTCATGTTGTTTGGTCTCATTGTCATCTTTGAATGTTAGTAACTGAAACCCTCTCCAGACAAGTTCCATTTATCAGCTGTAGTCAGCTGCAGCTGGCCTGCACTGCTAATAACCCCACCAGGCCAGTGTGATGCGATTTGAAATGTTTTTTTTTTAAATTCCAGCATTGGGTGTGGAAAATGTTTGCGTTTTTTTTGGTCCTGCTCTTTATTTTGTGACTGCGCCACATGCTGGGTTTTCTTTTTGAATTTAGGCATAAATGAAATCTCTGAAGATGTCTATACGGCTGTAGAGCGCAGCGATTCGGAGGATTCTGAGAAGTCAGATAGTAGTGATAGTGAGTATATGAGTGATGACGAACAGAAGTCCAAGAATGAGCCGGAAGATGCCGAAGACAAAGAGGGAGCTCAGATGGACAAAGAGCCATCTACTGTCAAAAAAAAGCCCAAATTGGCAAACCCAGTGGAGACGAAAGAGGAGCTGAAAGTCAGCACGTCGCCCACCAGCGAGAAAGCAGACCCAGGCTCAGTCAAGGAAAAGACAAGCCCCCAGCCCGAGAAGGACTTTGCAGAAAAAGCAAAACCGTCGCCCCACCCCACAAAGGATAAGCTGAAGGGAAAAGATGAGACGGATTCCCCAACAGTGCACTTGGGCCTGGACTCTGATTCAGAGAGCGAACTTGTCATAGATTTAGGAGAAGACCATTCTGGGCGGGAGGGTCGGAAAAATAAGAAGGAACCCAAAGAACCATCTCCCAAGCAGGATGGTAAGTGACTGTACCAGTTTCCGGTTTCTTGATTGGGTTTCAGAATGCCACCTTGCAGTCTGTAGTGTTGAAAGGCTGTGTGACCCTCTAACTTGATGAAGCATGGCACAGCACAGATTTGATTGGCTCAAGGTCACCTAGCTGACCCAGGACCAGAACTTAAACTGGGTCTGCCCACCTTTTACCTGCTCGATACCCAGTGTGGCTGATTTTGAGCACAGAAGCATAAACCTCTTAGAAAGTAGTCTTTTCCTTCTAGCAGTCAAGTCATTTTTAGCCTAAGCAACTTCTTTGCCAATATGCTCACTCGGTTCCCTAAAGTGTTTGTCAACATTTAGACATTTGATGAGGCTGAAATTGTTAGAAGTGTTCAGTTTGAAGATCTTTATGAGTTTAGCCTCCATCCCCTCCCCTCATGCTGCCCGGGCATCTCTAAGTGCATTTTCTTGCTAGAATGTAAGACCGTTTGTGTAGGTGGTACCAGAATGCTGAGTTCCTGGGGCACTAGAAAGCGAAGGGGTGTTGTCAGGTGCCTGCCTGTATTGCTGTTCCACCTTATTTGTGTTCAACTGACATGGGCCCAGGGTTTCTCATCCTTGGTACTGTTGATGTCCTGTACAGGATAATTCTTCATCCTGTGCACCCCTGGATGCCAGTAGCACCTGCCCATTGGTGGCCATCAAAAATGTCCAGACGTGGCCAGATATCCCCAGGATGGGGGGCAAAATCTCCCCCAGTTGAGAACCACTGCCTGAGTCTCCTTTCCCGCCATTACCGACTGAACCCGCAGTGGCTGCCCTCAAGCCTGCCGCAGCCCAGGCATGTTAGCATGCCCTCCAGAAGGAACGGGGGGATGATTTGAAGGATGTCCCACCCGTTGACAAAGCAGTCAGCACATTTTTCAGCTGGTTTGGCAAGTGGGTGGTGAGGGGATTCCAGCATGCCTGAGAAAGATAATGAAGAATTAATTGAGAGCCCAGGAGGAACATTGCCTAAGGACAAATTAGAGGTTGTAGCCATAAAACCTCATGTACCATGTGAGTTACTTGAAGGGCTAGCGAGGTTTAATTTTTGACTATGCCTAACTTCTGACAGGAGCTAACTTCTTGATTCAGTATCCCCTGGGGATTTCTAAGTCTGACTGCTTAACGCAAGAGGAGGATGGGCTTTGAGAATCTTTTCTCTTTGTTGCTATCAACCTGAGCTGTTACTGAACCTCAGTTCTTGCAGCTCATCAAAAGAGGATGAAATGAGAGGTGGGGTAGAGCTCAGTGGTAGAGTGCGTGCTTAGCATGCACAAGGTCCTGGGTTCAATCCCCGGTACCTCCATTAATACACACACACACTAAATAGATAAATAAGCAAACCTACCTCCCTTCCCCAACAAAAACTTTAAAAAAAAAAGAGGATGAAATGTCTCAATGGTACAGTGGAGGAAGAGAGAGAAGAATGAGTAGGACATGGAGGGTGGACCACCCCACCATCCCTTAGAATTATGGATGGCATCTGAAAAATCTGATTCTGTTGTGAATTGGGGGTTTGAGGGACCATCTCATATGTTGCAGAGAACATTAGGAGTAGCGTTTATTCCATGAGATTTGTGGGAATGTTTGGTGCAGATGGCAGTGTTCCTATGAATGATACATTTATACTGTTCCTTTCTTTCTGGACTAGTTTTTTTTCCCCTTTCCAGAAAGGATTTGGGACAGATTGCTAAAAATCAAAATGGAAAGAAAAGAAATCAGTGTAAAAGTTAAAGGCAGACTAGTGAGATATATGGGGAAAGTTTGTATACAGAAACACGTAGTGTTCCAGCCTTCAGGGTTAGCAAAGTTGGCCTTCTCCCATTTTGGCAGTAAGCTTCCTAGCAGTCAGTGCAAAAAAAGGAAACCCATATGAGCCCCTTAAAAGATCTCATTTTTCCAAAAAAATTAAAAGCATTGCAGTTGGTTAAATGAAGCTGAGCTCTGTCTTGCACTGATACTTGAAGGAAATTTCTCCAGGAGCCTCTAAGTGTGTAGTGGACTATTCAGCTGAAGATGGTTCTGAAACAGTTCAGTTAGAGCAGCTTCCCAGGGGTCCTGCCTGGTCTTAAATCTAGAGCCCATGATGGTGGTTTGGGTCTTAAAGAATTGGCTTCTTGTCAGACTCTGCAGTTGAGCATCTTTTCAACGATGTACTTTGACTTACGAGTTTATAAGTGGAGGACGTTTTGGAGAGTGCTGTGGTGACCTCCAGCTTACCTTCAGCTAGGAAGGCAGCTTATGTGCAGAATATGAATCTTCAGATAGCAAAACAGCTTTTCTAGCTAGTGATCTCAGAACAGAGGCAAGGGGAGCTTGCTTAAGGACCTTTATTACGCTTACCCTGTAACATCAGTCATTTCCATCGTTTTCCTAAAAAGTCCTCCTTTTAGGTACAAGACAGCAACCAAATTCTGGAATAAATAGATTAGTTGATGGCACTGCTTTTGTAGTGTTGACTTTTAAGAAATTCACCCTTCTTTAGGCTATAGGTGATCATATACTCCGAATTTCTACGACAAATGGAATTTTCCATGGCATTCTTTTCCCCCTCTCTATAAACCATCAGAATCCTCTAGAAATCAGAATGTTTTAGTGTCTAAATGGAAACCCTCTCCCTGTTCCCCCAGAGATTGCTTTGAGCCGGGAGTCTTTGCAGATTGCACACTCCTATTGTTTTATTTGGAGAAGAGCACCAGCTGTGCCTCCTGCAGAGCAGTGACTCATCGCAAAGCCAGCTGTTTGCTTGTGCAAGTTAAGAGCGGGGAAAAGATCTTTTTGTGGTTGCCTTTTGCCCGAAGAGGGAGTAGGCTAACTACTCAACAAGAACAGTATAGTTTTTGGTTATATGGCAGAAAAGGAGGCATGAAAGGTGCTTTCGCAGGTGAGAAGCCCTGCTCAGGGGGAGTGCCCGGTTGTGGGGTTTTTAGAAGGTCCGGGTTCAAAGCCACCTCTGCCCCTGGAAGGGGCAGGGTCTGTATCCAATACCTGGCAGGTCATCCTAGGGAAGGATGGGGGGCTCCTCACTGCAGATAGAGCTCTTCTTCCAGCCCCACCCTGTGTTCTTGCCCATGAACTTGGTGGACTCTTCTGCAGAGAAGCAGGAGGACCATCCAGAGGTGATAATCACTAAGAAAGTGCCCTGCCCTGCCCCTAAGTCAGAAAAGTCAGCCTGTCTTTTCCTCTCACTCTCCTTGATTTCCTCAAACCCACAGTTTACTGAACAATTCTCCCTGGAATAATCAAGCTCACTTCTTTTCCAGGTGATAGAAATCTACAAAGGCAGGCGTAATCCTTACTAAGAAGAGGTTGATGTCAAGGCACATTGTCTAAGATCGGGGGTTGCTGACTTGCACCAGTGTTTTGTGTGTGAGCCCCAGGGAATCCCCTCTGGGGGGGGCAGGGTCACCTGTCCAGTGGCTGGGGCCTCTGCAGTGGTAACCGACCCCCCTTTTACAGACAAGCACTCACGTGGTCACCCGCTTCCTTCTATGCTGCTCAGTGCTTCCGGCTCTAACCTGCCTTCCGGCGTCTCCCTCTCACTGCCTGCCCTCACTTACCAAGATGCCGCCTACTCCTGAACGTGTCTTGGCTAAAGCTGTTCCCCTCCAAATTCTCCCTGCTGCCTGTTGAAATCCTACCCTCCATCTCCATAGCCGATCTCCTCCCAGAAGACAGACTGCCAAAGGCAGCTTTTTTCAAACTCAAGACACTCATATTCACTATTTTTTGCCATTCCTAAGTCCTGTTTGTATAATCATTGACTTAATATTTTTATTTGAAGCAACGTCACATAAAAACCATTAAACTCATTTGAGACCTAAACTTGACCATCACACAGTAGATAAAACAGTATTGTGTGCTGTAAGGTGAAAGATGCAACAGGAATAAATACAATCAAGACCAAACCAAGACTCCTAAATTCTAGATAAATACCACTGTGCCTGGAAAGGATCTGGCTTCAGGGTGGAATTCCCTTTAGTGTGAGGTTGGCAGCACCACACTGAGACTGTTCTGGAAGGAATAAGAAGGCAAAAGAGGGGTACTTCCCCTTCCGGGTGACTCAGTGTTATTCGGTACTTTGGCCATCGGGAAGCCGTCTGCTTCTCTGGGGTACGTGTACTTTAGTTCCCTCGCCAAAGGGTTTCTCCTAAACTCTGGATTGACTTTGGCTGGGTCTTTTCTCCAAGTGCTTCCCCAACTCTGACTTTATAAAACAAGGCATAGCAGTGATTCTGTTCATCCACTGTCTCATCTCCTCATTGGTGGGCAACTTGAGGGCAGGGGTCAGGTTTGCCTTAGTCCCCCAGAGGCCTTTCCATGTATCTCAGATGTGGGCAGGTGCTCGTTACATAAGGAGGCTGATGTTTTAAGATGAAACATGCTGCACAGTGGCTTAAACGTATAAGGTGTGACCGTGCTTGTTCACTGGGGAGTCCCGGGCCTGCTGGCCTTGGAGGGTCACCCAGAACTTGCTGGTGTAGAGACCCTGCAGGAGAACCTGAGTCAAATCCACTTTTTGTCTGTCTTTTTCACGCATCGGGCTTCAGTTGTAGGTAAAGCTCCACCATCCACTACGGCGGGCAGCCAGTCTCCCCCGGAAACGCCAGTCCTCACCCGCTCTTCCTCCCAAACTCCCACGGCTGGTGTCACGGCCACCACCAGCACCACGTCCACGGTCACGGCCCCGGCCGCCGCCGCCACGGGAAGCCCGGTGAAAAAGCAGAGGCCGCTCTTACCGAAGGAGACTGCCCCGGCCGTGCAGCGGGTCGTGTGGAACTCATCAAGTAAGTTTCAAACGTCCTCCCAAAAGTGGCACATGCAGAAGATGCAGCGTCAGCAGCAGCAGCAAAGCCAGCAGCAGCAAAGCCAGCAGCAGCAGCCTCAGTCTTCCCAGGGGACGAGATATCAGACCAGACAGGCTGTGAAAGGTACCGCGCCTCCCCTTCTGCTCTCGTGGCGCCCGGCCCCTTTTTTTGCCACACGGACAGGAGAAAAACAACCGTTTTCTTTTTTCAGTTCCCCTTGGTTTCCTGGCCCCTGTATCCTGGAGGCCTTCTGCATTCCATTTGGCATTATTTTTAAAAAATTGTTTTGCAACTTGCTTTTTTACTTTTCTTTTTTCTTTTTTCCTTTTTTTTTTCATTTTCTAAACAATACATGCATATGTCCTCCTTAGAAAGGGATGAAGTAGACACAAAAATCTCTGTCTTGATTGACTTTCCATTTCATTCTCCACCCTTTCTCAGCGGCCACTGTTAACTGTAAGAACTTTTTTTATGCATGTATGCATATATATTTATGTATATATATGACTTCATAAAAATATTAATTTTTTTCTTTTTTATTTTTTAAGATGTAAAAATGGTACCATACTTGCTTTTTTTTTTCCCCACCCATCAGCATGTTTTGGAGGTCCGTCCATATCAGTACATATAGCTCTACTTTATTCTTTTGGACTGCTGCATAGTATTCCACAGTTGATTTAAAGTATTCCCCAACTGATGGACATTTAGGTTGCTTCCAGGTTTTTCCTGTTGTAAGCAGTGCTGCAATGAATACCTTTGTGTAAGTTTCCTTGTGCACATCCGTGAACCTCTGGGCATTATTTTGGAAAGGGTACAGTGTGAGAAGTTGGCAGCAAAGGCTGCCTTCATGACTAGGGATTAGCCACACGTACAAGAAGAGCCAGCATCAAGAACCGGTTTCTGAAGGTGTGGAATCACAGCTCCCAGCGGGAGGCTCCACCTGGAGTTGACGTAAAGCCGAACAAAGTGCTGATCGATGGGTACCAGTTTGCCCAGCTGTTGTGAGCACTGATGTAGATCTTGTGGAACCACAGGGATTACCCGCATTCAGATCCTTGAAGGCTGGGCCCCTTGATTGAAACTGTCAGGTACTGAGGGCAGCCTTGTGAGTGGGACTCTCAAGAGCAGCAGCGGGATATGAGGATGAGGAGTAGCCAGATCTTGAACCAGCCCTCCCCCCGAAGCCCTTCAAAGACGGCGGGAGGCGGGTGGAGTGGGGCAGACTGAAGGCTGGATTGGATAAGCAGAGCTGGACTTCAGCTGGACTGATCTTGCTTTTTAAAGAGTTGTGCAGGCAGAACTAGAGTCTAGGACATTTCAGATTGGGTTGACAAGTTCCAGACCCTAAAGCCTAATGAACCTTCCTCAGGGGAATTCACCTGCTGGCAAGAAGGAGCCATTGATGTTATGGTTCCTGATTCCCATGTTGTCTTGTCGAAGCTCAACAAAACTGGGCACTAGCTAAAGTAGTAAGGACAGATTTTAATCAGCCATATTCTGTTGCAAAAGAAGGGAGAGTCCAGCATGAATTGAAGTCAGCTCCACTGCGTACACAGGAGGCTGGATGTTTTAAAGGGGAGAATTTGGGAATAAGGAGCGGGTGGGTGGGGCCTCTGTAGAGTCAGAAAGTGAAAATTGACACAGAGAAGTGGGAAGGGGTGGTCGGTCCATGTGAACTGTCTGGGGTTTCTCACTGCTGCCTGTTGAAGTTAGGCTCCTAGGCTCCCGCAGAGCCTGGGAGGTGGGCCCTATCTTTAAATGTCATCTGGAACAGGCAGTTCATCTCACAGCCTTGAGTTTTCTCAGGCAGGCACTTTAAGGGTGCTGTGGCCACCCTAGGGATGGGGCCTTGAATTGTTAGAAACTATATTGGCCTTTATAGACCAAGGTGGGGGCCTAGTCGAGAAAAGGCTCTGAGGAGCCTGGCTAGGATTTGGCCAGGAGAGAACTTCTGTTAAAGGTAGAGAAACTTGCAGGGCAAATGTCGGGGGCTACGCCCCCTCCCCACAGCTCCGTGCTGGGGCGGCCATCCCGCGGCAGTGGGGTGACCACGACCTTTGCTTTCTAGCTGTCCAACAGAAGGAGATCACGCAGAGCCCATCCACCTCCACCATCACCCTGGTGACCAGCACCCAGTCGTCACCCCTGGTCACCAGCTCAGGGTCCACGAGCACCCTCGCGTCCTCCATCAGTGCAGACCTGCCCATTGCCACTGCCTCCGCTGACGTCGCCGCCGACATTGCCAAGTACACGAGCAAGGTGAGTGCAGGCCGGCACCCAGAGGGGTGGGCAAGGGGCCAGCTTCCCGATGGGAACCATTCGGGTCACGACCTCACAGGCGTTAGGGGATGCGTGGGGAGGGAAGATCAAACTACGGTGGGATGTGAGCCAACAACTGTGGAATGGACTGACCCTTCCTCTGAGACAGCTTAGATTCTAAGTGCTTGGAGCAGTGTCTGGGCCAGAGTAAAGGCCACGCAGACAGTGGCTGTTGCTAGTGTTCATCCTACCCAGTGTGACATGCACTCTGACAAGGCTCCTGGTGATCTCAGCCCTCTGGGGTTTGAGCTGTTGTGTAACCCCCTCCGAGAGTGGGCTGGCCTAGTGACCTGCTTCTCAGCCATGGAATATGGCAAAGGTAATGGGCTGTCACTTCTGTGGTTAGGCCACTTGCAACTGTGACTTCCACCTTGCTAGCAGGCTTTCTTTCTCTGTCCCTTGCTGTGATAAAGCACTGTTCCAAGCACTTTTTCTGTTTTACTTAGTCTTCAGGACAGATTGATGAGGCAGGTACTGTTATCACCCCATTTTACAGATGAGAAAGCTGAGGCCCGGTGAGGTTGCACAGTTTGCCCAAGGTCACATAATCAGTGCATGCCTAAGCTGGCATTTGAATGGTTAGCAGCCAGGATCTAGAGAGAGTGCTCTTCGCCTGGCTTTGAGCTGACTTGTGAATTCACACCAAGCCTGCTGAGCATAGCTGTCCAGTGTCCACAAACTGATTGTTCTTACGCATGGCTTTTAAAAGCCCCCCCCTTAAGATTCATTGTGGCTAAAGAGATACTTAGAACCTTGTCATGGGGATAACTTTGTCTCTTATTTGGTACTGCCTGTCCCCTTTTGACTAACATACATGAATTGTTAGAGAGTCCCTGGGTTTCAGAACAGGAAGAATGTCAGCTGTTAGTTAGTTATTTGTTACCATCCTCAAGATTTTTGTCTTATCTATTTACCACCTGAACTAGTACTGACTTATTATTTTTGTTTCAATTGACTTAAAGAACTGAAATAAAATTGTCTCACCTCACCAGATCCTGTTCTTTGTCGAGAATAAATCCACCTCCCTTTTGTCAAAAAGAGAGTTTATCATGAAAGTGTTAAAGGCATGAAGGTACCGGACAGAGACTTTCTTCCTAATGTGACCTGTTGTAGGATTACAAGAGAATTGAAAGAGGGTGATTTTTTAAATGACTGACTTAAGAGGATGTCTGCTATTGCCTGAGTGGTTTCTGGTTCTGCTTGCAATTGAGTTCTTGTATCACCTTCCATTGATTTGGTCCAAGTTGTCCATTTACAGATGAGAAATAACAGAGGCCTGCCTTGTGGATCTGGCAGGTGGTTCGCACCAGGCCAGCATTCTTAGCTCCTGCACTGTTACTCCATTACCTCTTCACCCGCTTCACTCTTATAGCAAAACTGAGGAATGAACAACTGTTTTTTTTTTTTTTTAACTGGAGGTACTGGGGATTGAACCTAGGACTTGTGCATGCTAAGCATGTGCCCTACCTCTGAGCTATACTCCTCCCCACCGAGGAATGAACTTCTTGATAGACATTTTCTTTGCAGTTAAGAAAATGAACACAGTGACATATTTTTGGAGCCGATGAACTTTCTTGTGTCTGAGGTGACCCAGAGTTGAAGACCCAGATTTGTGTGTTTTGGCAGAAAGGAGCTCTTTATTAATGTTGAGTTCTTTGCTATATTTGGAAGTAGGAACGAAGGTCAGTCCACAAATTCATGATTTCTTTAAAATGGAATGTAACTCTTGAATTAGGAACGTCTTGAATTTCATCCACTTTCTAAAATTTTTCTCGTAAAGCAATTTCGTTTTAATACTTTAAATTGACGTGGGCAGGGAGGCCCGTGCCGAGTGACTGACCATAAAGCTGCATTTAGCACAAAGTGTTTTTGCTGGCCACGTCCCCCCATGGCCTCTGCCACAAGCTGGGAGTGGAAATCTCAACAGAAACTTTATTCATTTTCCTCCCATTTTGGGGTGACTTGGGGGTTACTTTTTGGTGGTTGGCCGCAGTTTTGCAATTACATGCTCACGTGAATTAATTTTTCTGTGAAAATGACACAAGCAGATATTACTTGATGAAAACCTATTCCTCCACAGGTGCTGATCCACAGTCTTCTCGTGGTTTTCTTATTTAGTCCTTGTGCACACCCTACAAAGGGGCACTGTTTGTTTGTTGTTTTTAATTGATTGATTGATTGACTTTTTTTCTTCTTTTTTTTTCTCTCTTCAGTGGAGGTACTGGGGGTTGAAGTTAGGACCCTGTGTGTGCTAAGCATGCGCTCTACCACTGAGCTGTTTCCCTCCCCGAGGGGGCACTGTTACTACCCTTATTTTATACGTGGGGGAACCAAAGCCCAGAGACAGCATGGATGGGAAGATGCAATGGTAGGAACAAATCTTGGGCATCAGGGAAGAGGGTGCTCTTTGCCCTGCCTTCCTACTGACTTGGGGCAAACTGCAGAACACGGGGGAGACAGCGGCGGCTGCCAGGCCAGACCTGAGACTGAGTTTGCTCTCCTGTCCCCGCCTCTTCCTCCTGTGATGTGAGAGGGGTCAGCCGGCAAGTGGGAGGTAGAAGAGAAATTCATCCTGCAAACACATTCCGTCAGCAGATACCTACCTGGGTGCCTGCTGTGTGGACCTGAGCTGTTGTCACAAACTCGCTAATGCCTTCAGGGGTCAGATGGTTAAAGAAAAAGGAGATGGGAAACAAACCAGAAAGGCAGTGGATGCCCAGACCAAAGGCATTAAAATAACAGACCAGCTAGATCCGCACAATGGACCATATTATTTGTCCATAAAAAGGAATGCAACACAGACAAATCTTAAAAACTTAATACTAAAATGAAGGAGGTAGTCCCACATGGCTACATACTGTATGATTCCATGTGTATGAAGTATATGTTCATCAAATCCATAGTGACAAGGAAGCAGATTCATGGTTGTCAGGGGTTGGGGGGGTATTGGCGGGGGCAGGTGAAGGTTCAGGGGAGCAGAGTTTCTTTCTGGGGTGATGAAAAATTCTGAAGTTGATTGTGGTCATGGATGTACAATTGTGCACGTACTAAAAGCCACTGAATTGAACACTGTAAATGGGTGAATTGTGTATGACTGTTATCTCAATAAAACACTAGTTTTTTTAAGGGGAAAGAATTAAGAAAAATAACAGCAGCAAAAAACCAAAACAATCCCTCCCTTGAACCCACGGTGCTGGCCAAACCATCTTGGGGCCAGGTTCGGTCTCCCCAGTTTAGCCTGTGGCTATAAACTAGCTTTATGGTTGTCAGGTCCTCCCTCAACACGGTCCAGGGTGATTCCTACCCTGGTTTATACCAGGGTCTCAACCTCGGCACCAGTGACATTTGGGGCTGGATGATTCTGTGTTCTGTCCACAGGATGGTTAGAACATCACCAGCTTCCACCCCCTTAATGCTGTTAGCACCTGTCCCCCACCCCCACCAGTCACGACAACTGAAAATGCTCCGTGTCCCAGGAGGGACAGATTCACTCCCAACTGAGAAACCTCTGCTTTGTACAGATAGATGTCAGGTGGATGTCGTCTAGAAAAAGCCTCGGGGCAGTGATCACCTGAATCGTTCCTTTTTCCTTTTTAAATTTTTTTTTATAGTGAAGCTCAATGCAGTATTTTTTATTTTTATTTATTTACTTATTTCATGGAGGGGCTGGGGATTGAACCCAGGACCTCAGGCGTGCTAAGCATGCGCTCTACCACTGAGCTCTGCCCACGCACCTCCCCCACCTGAATCGTTTCTGTTTTTATCTTTCAGATGATGGACGCGATAAAAGGCACGATGACAGAAATATATAACGACCTTTCTAAAAACACTACTGGAAGCACCATAGCCGAGGTCAGAGACGACACACGAAGGACCTGCCTGCTCTCAGGGTGTTCTGGGGGCTGCTGTGATGGGGCCACGAAGAAGCTTCTCCCCAAATCCCCCTGGGGTCCCGGCTCCAGTCACCAAGCTCACTCTGCTGGTACAGGTTGTGGGGGAGGGTGTTGCTCACTTTGCTAGAAAGCTGGCGCTGTGGAGACACCCCCTGCTCTGTGCGGTCAGTTCACTTCTCATAAAAAACAGCCAAAACCAGAGCCTGAGTTGTTAACCCACTGGTGAAATTGGAAACCAGTGCTTTGGGGCCATGTAAAAATTGGTTCCTTCGTCTTCTCCCGAAGTTTGGACTTCTTTGTACACATGATCCTTGTTCAGGAATTCATATCCTGAGCTTCCTTCATTTATGTGATTGCTTAGGGAATAGTTGGTTAAAACGTTAAAATGTCCACTTAGGGAGTGACCATGTATTTAAAAATAAACCTCCCGAACTTCCCTCTTAGGCGTATTCACTACAAGCCAGGTGTAGACGAGTCACTGGGGGAAATGACAAGTGGCAGGACTTCTTGAGGTCATTGAAAGTCAGGATGGAGAACTGGGAGCAGTCTCGTGTAAAGCCATTGAGGGCCTGGCCAGGTGAGGCTGGCACTCAGACGAACAAGAGAAAATCTCCAGGGCGGTGCCCCCGTAGGCCTTCAGCGGAGAGCCTCGTGACTGTAAAGGTTTAAGAGAGGCCACAAGAGAAATTGGAGAATCCCCTTGGGTAGTTTTGCTAATACGATTATTTTTATGATGATGCTGGGGTGTCAGACAATGACATTTGTTTTAGAAAAGCCTCCCCACCCTCACCATGCTTCATCCCCTTTTGTTCATTTAAGAAACTGGCATGTGGTTCAAAGTATGAATCCAGAATGTCTCACTGGAAACCTTGGGTCCTGATAATGTGCCAGTCTTTTTCAGATTTTAAAGAGGTGGTGTGCAGCCCCCTCCCACAATTAGATCCATTTCTGCGGTGAAACATTACGGTTGTTCCCACTGCATTTGATAAGTCAGGATTCCTCAACCTTGATGCTCCTGCCATTTGTGCTCTGTTGACGGACCGTCCTTTCCCTTGGGGGGGGGCTTAGCAGCGTCCCTGACCTCTACCCACTTGAGGGCAGAAACAGCTCATAATGTCGCCAGCCATTGTAATGTCATGGGAGGGTTGGGGACAGAATGATCCCAGTTGAGAAAAACTATGATTATTAAAACAGTGTAAATAGCTGCATAGCAATTCAGATTGGGTTATATATTCCTGCCTTCCAAATGAATTTGGCTCCAAATTTACTCCCCAGCACCCCCAAATACCCTATAATTTTTCAGAAATATTAGGCCGTGATATTTCAAGTGAATGATTATGGCCGTGTGCCATGCCCCCAACCCCCATGTTAGGTAAAAGATAAAGCTGTCTTTGTTTTAGTTTCATTTTTTTGGACCAAAGTCCTAATGCAATCTTTGATGTAGTATTTATTATGAAAATCTGGTCCTCATCTTCACTCTAAGTGGCATTTTCCTGGAGCATTTGGTTTTCTGAAGCAGAATTGCTCACGAATTCGGGTTAACCCACCGGTGGCCGCCCCTCTGCCTGGAGCTGTGGGGAGACCAGCGCAGGCCAGGCTGCCCGCTCCGGTGCAGCACGTGAGCCTGACCTTGGAGCGAGAGCTGGAGCTTCCGAGCCTTGTTGGCCAAAGGCTCCCAGGCGTGCTTTTTAAGTCTTTCTCTCCCCTCCCAGATCCGCAGGCTGAGGATTGAGATAGAGAAACTTCAGTGGCTGCACCAGCAAGAGCTCTCGGAAATGAAACACAACTTGGGTAAGTCCTGGGGGCTTGTCTGCACTGAGGAAGGTTCTGGATGTGAACTTCTTTGTGCCTCTGGAATCAGGCCCAGATGTGAATTGAGTCAAAAGTAGACCCGGGGGAGCTACCAGTCCTGGGGAGACCACAGAGTCCTGGAGAGTCCGACCTGGAGACACCAGGAACGGAGGCAGGAGGAGCTGGTGGGGACTCTCTTCTCTTCCTGCCTTCAAAACGCCAACAGCAGCAACAAATTCATCACAACAGCAGTGGTAGCCGCTTCTGAGCTCTGACCTTGTGCCAGGAACTGACTAAAGTGCTTTTCCACGAGTTAACTGGTTTAATTCTCACAGAAACCCCTCTGATAAAAAGGAGTGTGTTTCCCCTGTTTTCAGGTAAGGAAGCTGAGGCACTGACGTGTGCAGTCACTCAGCCGTGGCTCACAGCTGGGCACTCTGGCTGCAGACTTTCCCTCATAACCATTGAATGTTGGGCGTTTTAACAAATTCTGGAATGCCTCCTGTGCACCCCACATCGTGGAGAGAGTGATGTTGGTCCTCGGATTATCGATAGATCTACTTCTTGTTGTAAAGGTTTTCCCCCCAAAGGTGTAGAGCAGCTTTCTTCAGACCCTCATGTAGTATCAGCCTCGGGGCAGGATGCTGGCAGACCGTCAGGTTCTGTTCCCACCTGTGTGCAGGCGGTACATGTTGAAATCGCGCGTTGCAAACTCACATCCTTAGGAAGCCAACAGGAGAGCCCCGCCTTCCCCTCCTTCCTGCTCCTTCGCTTGTTGCCCTGAAGGAAATTTATCTGAACGTTGTTGCTGCTGCTTGTTTTTCTGGTCAAGTCTGGGAACCTATTTTTATGCAGAATGGCTCCAGTTTAAAATATTGGCTGCACATTTGAAAAATTGTGGGCTGGGCAGAGCTTCCCATGGTTGAGAGTGCCGGAAAGGCTGTGCCTGGACACAAGCGTTTTTTTTAATCTCTTTACAAGGGGTCAGTTTTCTTTACTGGTGTTTTTTAGAGAGTGTTTTGTTTCTTCAGATTTCAGGAAGAGGATTTTAAGGAGTCGAGGAACCATTTATTTTTCTTTTATTCCGGTGTGCACGTTGCCCCCAGGTGAACTGCGATGCACTTGGTGTCTGACATAAAGTTAGAGAAATCTCAGTAGCCTGAGTGGTTGGATGGTTTTCGTGTTAGTGTAACGGATCAATCACTATGCCCTGTCTGGTAGGTTTGATCCACTGCTGCTAAACACACCAAGAAGAAAGAGTGTCCAAGTTCTACTTGCTGCTCTGCCCTTATTAGCTGTGTGCCTCAGTTTTCTCATCTGTGAAAGGGGTATCCTGGTAGTACTTACATCATAGGGTTAGCATAAGGATTAAAGGAGTTCGTATTTGTAAAGTGCTTATATCTGCAGATAGTAGGGGATGTATAAGTATTTGATAGAAAAAAGGCTTATGCTAATGATAAACTTCAAAGCGAATTTAGTGGAAATTGTTTCAAGGGTTTACTTGGAGGCTTCCCTCATCCCCGTCGCCGACACCGGTCATTCACGATCACAGGCAGCTCCGTCCGGTCCACGTGATGAGTTCCCACTTTACAGATGCAGACACGGGCCCGGGGAGGCTCGGTGACTCGCCCAGGGTTGGGGGATCACACAGCTGGGACATCTCCGAGCCAGGATTCACACCTGGTCTGTTGGGATCCACGTTCTGCTCGGGGGTGAAACACCCCACTCCCTGGGCTGGAGGGGCGGGTGAGGAAGCCGGTGTCCCCTCACCTCTGCCGGCAGAGCTGACCATGGCGGAGATGCGCCAGAGCCTAGAGCAGGAGCGGGACCGGCTGATCGCCGAGGTGAAGAAGCAGCTGGAACTGGAGAAGCAGCAGGCGGTGGATGAGACTAAGAAGAAGCAGTGGTGTGCCAACTGCAAGAAGGAGGCCATCTTCTACTGCTGCTGGAACACCAGCTACTGTGACTACCCCTGCCAGCAGGCCCACTGGCCCGAGCACATGAAGTCCTGTACCCAGTCAGGTAGGGCCCCGGGGCGGGCACGGCAGGGCTGGCCTCCCCTGGCCCTGACCACACTCACCCACCACCTGTGACCCTTACACATGAGAAGGCAGCACACAGACGTGTAGCTGAGGCTCCAGGCACAAGTGTTTCCAACCTCTGGTCTCTGGGGCGTTGTTGCCACAGCGCGTGTCTTGTAATGACAGCTCAGATCACTTTAATTTCATGTGAGTTGTGGTGGTTCTCCACTGGGGGCAGTTTTTGTGTCTGGCCCCTCTTCAAAAACACTGGCAATGACTGTAGACATTTGTGGTTGTCATAGCTGGGGGGTGGCCAGGGATGTTACTAAACACCCTACAATGCCCAGGACAGCCCCCTACACCAGAGCCCAAAACATCCATAGTATTTAAGTGGAGAAACCCTGCTTGTTAGGTAACCCTGGACTCAAGGCTTTAAATAATCAGGAATCCCAGTTCTTCTGTGAAGGAAAAAGTGTTGGTTCAGAACTAATCTGTCTTCATAATCTCTTTCTAATACAGAGCAAGCAGATCCCAGGCCAGGAGACACTGTCTAATTAGAATTTACTACTAGTAGTTAATAATACTATTTTACAGTTAGCTTTTATTTATGGCCAATAACATGAGCTTTCTGTGCTTACAATTAAAAATCTCCATTTCAAAGAATTTATTTGACTTCAAGTAAATAATAGGACAAAGGAGTATATCTGTGGATTGGCAAAATTTTCAAAGGTAATGCATGAATGACCCAAGTTTGAGATGCTCTAGGACAGGGTTTTTTTATGAAGGTCGAAGCTATTTTGGGATCTGTGGGCCATGTGGTCCATCAGAACCACTCAACTCTGCTGTGAAAGCAAGTCCATGGGGCGAAAATTGGCCTAAAATTAGACATTATGAAATGAGTCATCCTAGAAGAGCGGTTACAGGCTGTTTGTTCCACAAACATGCTGTCAGCTCGAGAATGATTTAATAAAATATGAATCAGACTTAAAAGTGAGCACATGTTCACACGTGGTCTGGAATTCCCGTGTCTGGAGGAGTGTGGCCGCTCGGGGCGTGAGCTCGTGCCCTGCCCGGGGCTGAGCCGTGGCCGCATCTCTTGGAGACACTGGTTTGTGCAGAGTGGGGCTCCCTGTGGGTCCGGGAGTCGCCTCACTCAGCTCATCCGTGGCTTCTGTCCCTCTTTGCCCCCAGCTACCGCCCCTCAGCAGGAAGCAGACCCCGAGGTGAACACAGAAACACTAAACAAGGCATCCCAGGGGACCCCCTCCAGCACGCAGGCAACCCCTGTGGAAACCAGCACCTCGAAGGAGAAGGAGACGTCCGCGGAGAAGGGCAAGGACAGTGGCTCGGTGAGTCCCAATCCCACCGCCTTTGGGCCAAGCAGAGTCTCAGACCTGCCCCTGGACCTGCCACCCGGGCGAGTCCTGTGCTGTGGGAGGTTTATCTGTCATCAGGCTGTAGGTGGCCGTGACGGAGTCTTGGCGGGGCTCCTTGCCACCAGGTGTGCATTCAGGGCAGCGCTGTCTGGTAGCACCTTCTGTGATGATGGGAAGGTTCCGTATTTGCTCTGCCCAGTAGGGGAGCCACTAGCCATGTGTGGCCTTTGAGCACTTGATCTGTGGCTTGTGTGACCGAGGACCTGGATTTTACATCGTATTGAATTACAGTTAATTTAAATACAAATAGTCACAGATGGCTGGTGAGTGTGGTATTGGACACGGAGGTGGCTCCTCCTCCTTTCCCAGGGTGTGCAAACGTAACGTGGATTGTATGCAGACATCACTTTGGGTGGGACATTGTTCATTTTTAATTAGTCGTTGTGGATTTATTTCATGTGTATTAGGGGAAAAACAGATCATCCCAGAAAGTCAAAATCCTTTTGAGTTCATTGATATTATTGCCTCGCAAGAGGTGAATGTGAAATAAATGTGAATTGGTGTAATTTTGATGGAGTATACAGTCAGCGCTCTGTATTCGAGGGTTTCTAGCTTCCACCAATCGAAACTCCACTTGTGGTTGGTTGGCTCTGGATGCGAAACCTTTGGATACGAAGGGCCCGCTGTACTCACTGTGCTCGCCATTTCTCATAAGGGACTTGAGCATCCGCGGATTCTGGTGTCCTCAGGGGCTCCTGGAACCATTCCCCGACGGGTACCACGGGCCGGCTGTACTTCCTTTTTGGATGTGGCAGAAGTCTGGAGGGTGGGTAGGTCAGGGAAAGGAGTTGAGGAAACAGTGAGTGTTCTTGATGCTGAAGCTGTAGGGTTGAGTAAGGGCCACCCCACTGCTGTGTTCTAGCCTGGCCGTTCTGGGAGACAGAGCACGAGAGCACAGGCTTAGGGCCACCCCAGCTGACCTGGCCGCCCCGACCTGGGCACACCAGGCAGAGGGCAAGAAGGTGATTTGGGAGCAGAGAAGAGCACCCCATGGATCCCTGGGCTTCCCTGGGGGGCTACATTGGCCCCAGTGCCTTGCCTCCATCTCTCTCTTTTTGTATTTCTAGACCCTCGACCTTTCTGGCTCCAGGGAGACGCCCTCCTCCATTCTCTTAGGCTCCAACCAAGGCTCTGGTATGTTGCCCCCTGGTGGGTGAATGGTGCTGTCGCAGTCCCCGTGGGCAGAGGGGAGCCGTGTTCTCTGGGAGAACCTGAAGGCTTTAGGGCAGTGGTTGTCAAACTGTGGATCCTTAGGGATCCCTGGGGGTGCCCTGGGCGGGTCACTGGGGGTGAGGGAGTGGCTGGGCAGGGCGGCTTTCAGGCCCTCCTCCAAACGGATCAGTATTTACCTGTATTTGTTTGATTTCTTGGGTTCATCTGGACAGAGGGTTCTGTTGTCGACCTGGGGTGGGAGGAACATGCATTTGGGTTGGGCAGTTCTTCTGCCCGCAGGGAAATGACCACAGGAGGTGAGACAGTGTGAATGTCTTCCTGAGGCCCCAACGCCCGCATTTAGTGGATGAAAAGGCTCAAGTAGCCTTGAGAGGAAGAAAAGAAAATTTTTAGGTAGATGATCTTTCTGTAACAATCTTTCCACTTGAGGAATAATCTGGTAGGCTGTTTTTGAGGAAATTGTCTGTGGTTTTCCTCTTCTTCTCTTTTCTAGCCCACAGGGTCCCTTCCCTGCACCCTCCTAAGCCCATTTTCGGGCGTTCCAGAAGGGTTCAGAGAAGGTCTGCTCACCGAGGATGGTTCTGCCGTTCAAGGTCCTTTAGCTCCAGGCTCTTTCTGCCGGATTATTCTCTTCAGCTGAGAGCCAGACGTTTCCTTTCACTTCTGCACATGAAATGTGTAGAGAAAGGAGTGACTGGTGTTCCTCGGTAGAGGGGCTGGAGAGGAGTTCCCGTGTGGTTCAGGCTTGGGGATCATCAGAAGGAGCAGCACAAGCTGACTTTAGGGAGAATATGAACTTGGCATTAAATACAATTGAACTGCCTGCTGAGAAAACTAACTCTCTCCTCACTCCCCCTTCAGTCCTCTGATTGCATCTCTGAGGACAAGTTTAGTCTGGTGCTAAGATGTCTTCCTCATCCCTTTGATGTCTTCTGGTTTCTCTCTCTTTAACAAAGGCAGAGCAGGACTTGAGGCTTTAGCTGCGTGGCACCCACCTCGAATTTTCTGTTACAATTTGGTTTTCACTGTGTTGGTTTGTAGAGCTGCCTTCTGCGTGTGGCAGATGTTACTGATTTCCTGCTTTTGGTGGTACTGTAAGAGTTTCTGTTTGACTTAAATTTAAAATGAGTGTAAAATACAAGCGTGAACCCAGCCATGTGCGGGAGGATTGTGAGTGTGTCAAAATTGCAAAGGTGCGGAGGGCTCAAGTTGGGGGAATGCTGCTGCAGACAGGGGACGCTGTTGAGGTCTCCGAGCAGCAAAGTGGCCGAATGAGCACGGGAAGATCAGTGATGCTGGGGCATCTGGAATCTGTTGGGATCGGGAGGCTTGTGTGCAGGAAGGCAGTGGGGAGACGCATCACATTGCAGTTGCGAGGTGAAAGGTATTACCTAGCCCAGGGGTTGGCCAACTTTCTGTAAAGGACCAGACAGTAAATATTTTAGGCTTCAAGGACCTGTACACAGTCTCTGTTAGAATGGCTCACCTCTGCCACTGCAGACCAAAAGCAGACACAGACAGGTGAGTGTGCCACTGTACTGGGAAAAACGATTTGGCCCATGGCCTGTTGTTGGCTCACCCCCGACCTAAAGTGCCCTGGTGTCTGAAGGGGTAGAAAGGAAGGTTGGAGTGAGGAGTCAGGGAGCCTGGAGGTTGCTGGTGACTTGGTGCTGGGTGGGCCTCTGGTGTCTGTATCGGGGAGGAGGAAGGGGAGGGGGAAGCGGAGGGGGAAGGGGGTTAGGGAGGAAGGGAAGGATCCCGAATTATCAGAAATTGGAGGAAAGAGCGATCTTCAGGCAGCGCTGCCGCCTTATCCGAGAGCGTGAGCAGCAGGAAACGGGCGGGAGGTCCCTGGAGCCGGGTCACACAGGGATCTCAATTCCCCTCCTCCAGTTTACTCACCAGAGCAGTTTGGCTGATGGTTGTGTCAAAACAGAAAGACCGACTTGTTTTCTGATTTCTCATGTGCCCAACAGCTCCTGCTAGCACGTGCTGTTTGGTGACAATGCAGGTGAAATCTAGTGGAGGACAGTGGGCTTTATAAAGCATTGAGGTTTCTGAGCTCTTTATTGGCTTCTGGTACTAGGGTGGGAAGAGGAGGAGTCTGGTTGGGAGGGAGAAGGGTTTAGTGGGGGGTCTGAGCTTCCTCAGGGTGGGCCTGGGCCTCTCCTGTTCACTTGTCTCTTAACTTTAAGGTTTTAAAGCAATGCATGCTTTAAACATACATATACAGTTGACCCTTGAACAACACGGGTTTGAACAGCACAGGTCCACTTACACGCAGATGTTTTCCCATCATAGATACAGCCCTACACCACCTGCTGTTGGTTGACTCCGTGGATGTGGATATGGAGGGCCGACCATGGGTCTTAAAGTATCCGTGGATTCTGGTAACCATAATGGATCCTGGAACCAATCCCCTGTGCCGTCCCTGCTATCAAGGGATGACTATAGTTAGAGACAATAAAATTGTCCTGGGAAAAACCATCCCTAGTGCCAGTTTCCATGGCTGTCTTTGGTGCATCTGGTTCTTACCTCCTTCTTTGTAAATAATGTAAATAATATATTTCCCCATTTTCTATTTCTGGATTTTATCTGTAGACATTGCTTGTTGACTTACGGCTTTAAAAGATGAGAGTTGGGGTCACTTCTCACCTCTACACTCCCTCTCCCCAGACTACTTGGGTCACTACTGGCTGTGCTCTCCAGGTTACCTTGGTCCAGTGAAATGGTTATTCTTTAGTTCTTGTTCTGTCAGCTAGAGACAGTATCTTTGGGCCTCTCTCTTGGCGGCCCATCTCCTCCCTCATCTCTCCTACCCTGTTATATCCAGCCTTTCCGTCTTCTCCGCTCTGACTTTCCCATCATCAAGGTAGAGGACATGCATTCTGTTCTGTAACTGCAGTTGGGTCTTCTCACTCTGGGCTGTTGGCTGAGTCTAAAAGATTGAAATGTGATCATGTGTGTTTCCATGGTTGTGATCATGCATTTGTTGCAGAGTCAAATAGTGTACTGTGTTTACATTTCCATCCTTGTGTAGCCTTAGTTTTCCTTGGACTTTCTCTCTCTCTCTCTCTCCCTTCCTTCCTTCCTTCCTTTCTTTCTTTCACTCTCCCTCCCTCCCTCCCTTCCCTTCCCTTCCTTCCTCCCTCCCTCCCTCCCTTCCTTCCTTCCTTCCTTCCTCCCTTCCTCCCTTCCTCCCTTCCTCCCTTTCTCTTTCCTTCTTCCTTCCTTCCTTCCCTTTTTTGTCTTTATCATATCTTCAGTTACTCCCCTACCAAATTCTTCACCATGACAGTTATGTTATTGAGACACTTTCCCGATCACACATTTTTGACTCTTCCATTTCAGGTGTTCTTTGTTGGTGTCCTACCATCATAGCTGAGGAGTGGCCTGCTTGTTAGCTCGTCTGCAGCCCCTTCCTTAATCCTTGTCATCACATACACCTTTGTCGTCCTCTCCTCCATGTTCTGTCATCATCCTTGGCAGTAGATTAGCGATGACTTGCCCTCAATAATCTGGATTCCTTGGGTGGAACCTTCCACTGAAGTGTTGTTCTAGTGCCTCCCCTTTTCCTGGCTGAATTAAGCTATTGGCAGAGCTAGTGGTTCTGAGAATTTTGCTTTCAAAATTCCAAGAATTTATGACTTCACATAGTTGCTTTTATGTCATTGTACACCTTATCTCCCACCCGTAATGCCATGCCATGTCCAGTGATCCCGTTCATGGTTTAATATGCATTTTTAAAAGCCTTAGTCTCCTGTGAATGCATTAAGTTGGAAAGTGGTGACATCAACAAAGCAGCCAACCAGTCCTAAGACCAGTAGCCTGTTGATGAGCAGAGCAGTGAGCACATGGGGTAGTGCGGATCTCGCCCTCTGCCCGCCTCTGAGGCTGCCTGTGCTATCTCTTCAGTTAGCAACAGGTGTGACAAGCAGCCTGCCTCTGCCCCAACCACTACAGACCACCAGCCGCACCCCAACTACCCAGCCCAGAAGTGTAAGTATGACCCTGCCTCACGGGCGCTGCCGGGGACCTCGCCCCGGCACGCGGAAGGCTCGTGTTGTGTGTGTCTCTGTGTCTCCCTTTGTGAGCGTGTCTTCTGCTGGTCTTCTGAGTGGTGGGTCTCGCTTTGTCTGGTTCTTCTCAGCCGTGCCTCTGATGGCGATCGGAATCCATATGTAGCAGAGAGCTAGGGGCCAGAGCATGTGGTCTGGCTTCTCGAACGGGCCTCATCCTCGCTCTTTTCACAAAGGGTCCTGGATGAACACTGATGGTCTGCTGTAGGGTGACTGGCCCTACCTGACCAGCGCCCTGTGTCCCGTCCACGGGAGGAGTTAGGCTCTGCACTTATACTCGGATGGCCAGCCTGGCTGCGGGGTGCAGATTCTGTGCCAAGCTCAGCGCTGCTCCCACGTCTTCTAAGTGGCCCAGCTGGTCTCTGCCTTCACCAGAGCTGGGGACACTCCGTGCCACTTGCCTACACGGTTGTAGGCTTTTCTCTGTGTGGTGATGACCATACGCTCCAGAGACCTTGTAGAGACCTGACGGTGTAGCCATCACAGATAGGGAGGAACATGTCAGAAGAATTAGATTCAGGATCCTTAAGTCAATGACACCGTTGACCCCAGCTCTACCCATCACATGGTCATGGATGCAGGTGACTCAAAAGAGTTCTCTCCTGAGTCAATACAAGACTTGGGAGATCCTTATCATTCTCTTTGCTACTTATCTTCCAGAAACAGAACCTGGGGCCACACACACGCCTGCTGTATCAGCAGCTGATAAGCAAGCTCCTCCCCCAGGCGAAGATATGGTCCCTTGCTCACTCACTCTGATTATGTCTCTAAGCTTGACAGTGGATATATATCAATCAAATATTGTCACCCCACCTGAAAAAATTATAAAAAAAGTTTTGTCCCAGTCTGTCTGAACTTGGTAAACGGTCTAAGATGTGCTGGGTTCTTAGCAACGTGCTGAGAGGCCTCTTAGCTGAGCTGGCAGGCCTGGGCTGTTTGAAGTTTGACAGACACCTCATTTGGCTCTTCCTTCAGTTTCCTTATATCTTAGCCAAGTTGGAGGTCCTTGTGGTGCCTGCATCCTTAAAGCTCCTTTAGGTCTTAATCTGGTTCTGCATCCTTCAGTGACCCTTAAGCTTGTCCTTACTGGGACCCAGTGGGTCTTAACCGTTAAGCCCAGCTGGGCTTCACCAGTCTGGTCCTCACCCCTCCCCTTTGGTGGTCCTCTCCTTTGGGTCATTTGATTGTAAGTCTGTTTTTTGTGGTGCCTATAGACTGATTAAAGAAACCCACTCACATAAGTAAGTAGATTGAATGCCAACTTTTGGTGCCTTTTTTAGTGGCCAAGGTGGACCCAGGTGCATGGGGTGCTGGGTGTCTGGTCATGTAACAAGGGTGCACAGTTCCAGGTACCACACGAGAAGTGTCTTCCTCGATAATTTAGCACCTTTTCCACTCATCTTTATTCTCTCCGAGCATGATGCCCTACTGTGCTCCAACCAGCTGTTGTTAAATCTCCTCAAAAAACCAAAATAAGTTGTTCTGCCTCGGTCCTTCGCAGACGCACAAATTCAGGGCGGTAGGCGGTGGCAGGACTCTGATCATCTGTGTTGGGTGGAGTCGGGGGCGTGGGGAGGTGGCTTCCAGGGGAGCAGGTGCAAATGGAGTTGGGGGATGCTTACGGTCGCTGGAGGCAGGCTGGAGTGCTAACCGTCCCTTCCCGTTGCCTTCCCTCCCCAGACCATTCCCGTAGCAGTAAGTCCAGTTGCTGGAGCGGCAGCGATGAGAAACGAGGGTCCACCCGTTCTGAGCACAACACCAGTGCCAGCTCGAAGAGCCTCATCCCGAAAGAGTCTCGGCTGGACACCTTCTGGGACTAGGGACAAACTGGGACAAAAGCCACCCACCCCATGGAGGAAAAAAAAACCAGACACCAGGAAAACAGAAGACAGCAAAGAAATGTGAGACAGGAGAACAGCCGGCTTCAGGCTGGAGGGTGCCAGCCATTCGGACTTGGCCTGGGCACCTGGACCGAAGGGCCGCCCACACTACGTCACGTCCAGCATTAGCCTTGATTGAGGAACTTCGACCCACGTGAAACCTATGCTTCAGATGTAAATAATGTATAATCTGTGGATGTCATCGAGCCTAGAGTACCTTCCCCTTTTTATATTTGTATTGACTTTAACTTATAAAAAAAAAAGAGAGAAAAACAATTAAAAAAAAAATACACCCAGCAACAAAAAGAATGGATGTTGGAGAAGGGACGTCTGCCAGCCCATCTGTTACCGTGTGTGGAGAGGGCATGGGGATGGCTGTGGCACGCGGGTCCCCATCCTGGGACGCCCGGGGGTTATCCAGCCGCTTCCACTCATACGTCTGTACCCAGCACAGTAGGACCTGGAGTTCCCGGCACAGGTGCTGTGTGGTCATGGCCACATCCCACCCAGCCCTTGGCCCCTCTCAAATACTACGTTACTGTGTTATCAAAGGCAAGCTCTCTGGACCAGAAGGACACATGGAGGAGCTCGTTTATTTTATGTGATTTCTGTGATGACTCTACTCATAGAAAAGGGAAAAAAAGGAAAGAAAAAAAAAAAAAAAGCCAACGTCCTTGTTTACAGAAGATCAAATAGAAACAAGGCCGGCTCAGCTCAGTGGCCGAAGCAAAGAACATACAAAACGTGTTAAGAGTCAGAAGCTCTGAAACAAAGAGAAATCTTTCCTTTGCTTTGTGGTTCCTTTCAACACACTCACACCCGCTTGGTAAGAGATGGCCGTGCTTCTCGGAGGCAAGACCCCAAAGGCAAGACGCACGCAGAGGACATTTGAGTCTGGGATGAAGCATGTATGTATTATTTATACGATGGAATTCCACGTTTTTATGTAAGCATGACACAGAGGCAGTGTGAGAGGGAGCAGGCATCGCCCTGCTGTCTGTTACACTACGTAGTACCATTTTGTATGTTGTGTAAAACAAGAAGCTTTGAACAAAGCAAACAGGTGATGTATGTATATGAGAAAAATTAATTGTACGATATCATTCCAGTACCTTTTGTTGTACATTTTAGTCTCGTTTACTTTCTCTTCACTGTTGATAAGAGGATCCTGGATGTACAGTTTCCAGCTAGTTCCCCATATTAGAGAAGAAATAAAAAAGAGAGTATTAGAGGAAAATGGGAGAGAAAGAACGTTTGTGAATTGCAGTTGTCAAAACAAAACAAAAAAAATAGCCTAGCTGGCCTTATTTGTGAAGCATAATTGCTTTTAGCATATGGAAGTATTTTTTCACATTTTCTTTGTATAAAATTTGTATTAAACTTAAATATCTTTTTTGATGATGGTGTTTCTTTGTGACTGAGCCAGTGAACTCACACGGTATGCTCTTTTGGGTTCCCCCCACCCCCAGTTTTTTCAGATTCTTCACCTTTTTTTAATTAAACTGTTTTGGAAAAATGGCTTGGTTGTCCTCGAATTTGCAGTTTTCCCTTTGGTCCGGATGGCTGCGTCAGGTTTGCATGACCAAACACAGGAGACGGGGCCACGAGGGGTCGGGCACCTCTCCTTGGGTGGTGGGCACGTTGTGAATAAGGGCCCTCGGTGGGCGCTTTTCCTGGGAAGTCCATTTCCTTGAAATTTACTGACAGGCAGAAACAGAAGGGCAACCCTGGGTCAGTCTTGGGGAAACAGCGGGAGGGGAAGGCATTTTCTTTCTGTGGCCAGGAGGGTGGCCTGCACTGATAGAGGGTGACCAGGCACACCCTGGTCATTCTATCTTCATGTGTCATCTAATGATTTTCATCATTTTTTGATGATGTTTCAACCATTTAGACATGTAAACACTATTCTCAGCTCAGGGCTGGACAAAAGCAGGGCAGGAACTGGGTTTGGCCTGTAGGCCATTGCTGAGCAGAGCTGGGAAAGGAACAAAATGGGGATCTTACAAGAGCTCCTTTGTTCCTCTTTGCAGGGGGAGGGGGCATCCTGTCATGTGGAAGGTGGCAGTGCAGGTCACAGCCCCCCGTTGACAGACATTCAGGTGGCCTGCAGACACCAGCCACGGCGAACAGACCTGTAGGACCCTCGTGTGCGAGTCGTGGGCTATATGAGGGACCCGTGAGTGTCATCCCAAGTGACTGCACCTGGGGCTCAGTGAGCGGCCAGGTAAGAAGGGAAGGACTTGGAGGTTCCAGACAGAGCAGCCTTACCCCTGAGTTTAGTCTGGGTCAAGTATTCTCAGATGCCCAGTGACTCTGGATCTATGAATGAGGAGGAGAGGGAGGACACCATGCAGTCTGCCCAGGTCCTTGTTCCCTTCTCTTAGCGATGGGCGGGCCCAGGGCAGGGCGGGGCTGGCACAGCCAGGGGGGTGGGTCCTTTAATACAAAGGGGTAGCCTTTAATATAATCAGACACTATCGCCACCTGGTGGCCCGTGTTTAGAACTGCAGCCCCCAGGGACGGAGCTGGACCAAGGGGAACTGGTGGAGGTTTATTCTGGCAACCAGCTGCTTACTAAACATCTGTGTGAACCAGGCCCTGGGGACACAGCCTCTGTCCTCATCCATCAGACATTCTCACTGGAAAGCAGTCACGTGCATATGATAGAATCCTAAGTGGAACAGACTGGTGAAGATAAATAAGCAGAGTGCGTAGGGGAGGTAGATGGTGGAATTGGGGATGGCCTATTGGAGGAGCTGGCTTTTGAAACCTGAAGGTGGTGGGTAGGGGTAGGAAATTTGGTTTATTATTTTTTTTAATGGAGGTACCGGGGATTGAACCCAGGACCTCGTGCATGCTAAGCACACACTCTACCACTGAGCTCTACCGTCCCCCTCAGGGCAGTGGTTCTTAATGCTGGCTGACTGTTAGGAGCACCTAGGAAGATTTAAAACAAAAGACCAATAAATGTTCAGACGTCACCCTCCCCCAGATAATGACATCTGACTCTCTGGGATGGGGCTTGGGCTTCTGTACTTCACAAAGCTCCTCAGATGGTCCTGATGGGCTGCCAGAGCTCAGAGCCACTAACCTGGTTGGAAGAACAGCTCAGGTAGAAGGAAGAGCGAATATAAAAGGCCTGAAGTGGGGGGGCCTGGCATCTTCCAGGAAGAGAAGGAAGGCCAGTGAGGCCAGAATGGAGGGATTCGGGGTGGGGTTGGGGCTGATGAGATCAGAGAGGGAGACAAGTCAGGGGTCCAGCTATGCTCCCACAGGATACTGGAAGCCAGGGTGGTATTTTTGTTTTTAACAGCTTTACTGAGATAGAACTCATATACTATAAATCTATCCATTTTAAAGTGTATAATCCAATGATTTTTGGTATATTACATTATTAATTTTTAAAAATGGTAAAATGTATGCGACAAAATTTGCCCTTTCAATCATTTTTAAGTGTACAATTCAGAGGCATTAGTCAGAGTTGTGTTTTGAACACGTGTTTCTTTACTTCAGCATTCACAGACCACCTTCATATGAGGGTACATCAGGACACCACCTATATTATTACTTACTTTCTTTAATCCAGTGAAACAAAAGTCACTCATATTCCTTCTAGCGTCACCGGTGTAGGTACGTTGTCCTGCATGCTGAGCTTTGCTGAGGTATTTCTATGCTGGAATCTTCTGGTCTTCATGATAACTCCACGAAGCAGGCCCTAATCAGAGTCCCACTCTTCAGAGGAGGAAAGTGACTTGCTGAAGGCCACACAATAGGTCCATGCCAGGGGCAGGATGCAGACCAGTCTGCCTGACACTGCCCCAGAGTGTGGCAATGTGGTAAGTTTACAAAATGCCTTCCTGGGTACCTTCTTCCTGACTCCTCTCAACTGCCCATGGGGGTGGATATTAATCCACTCTTTGTACAGGTTGGGAAACTGAAACTTGATGTTTAAATGTATTTAGAGCGGGATCAGGTTTTTAGTGGCAAACAACAGAATCCACTCTCGGTAGTCTGAGCAGGAAAGGAATTTATTAAAGGATATGAAGTGACTCCCCGATCTCTGGGAGGGAGGGCTGGAGAGACGGCCATGAAGCAGTATCCAAATTACATTGCAAGAACTTCTGTCACCTTCTGTTACCCCTGGGCCCAGACACTGCAGCTCTCACTAGGGATGCTTGGAGTTCAACCGCCTTCTTGCTAGGTTGAATTTCACACATCAGAATCCATCTCTATTGCTTTCACCTGTGGGTGTATCGGGATGTGCTAAGCCTCGGTTCCACATGTGTATCTGATCGACTAAATCCACGTATCATTTGGATGTATTTGATTGGCTGAGCCTAGGTCATCTGGGTATATCTGATTGGTTGAGCCAAGGTCACATGCTTACAGTCTAACTGCAAGGGAGGCTGGGAAAGTGAGATTCAGGCTGCTTCTGGTGCAGACTGGTGGGAAACTGTCCAAACAAAAGGCCTTGCGTTGACAAAAACGTTGACAGGCACCCACCGCAGAATTGTCCAAAGTCTCTGCCAGTCAGGTGAGTTTTCCAGAGCAGGCTTCTCCCAGCTAGTTAAAACAGGAGGGCTTAGTAAGCCAACTGGTCTGTACTCTGTACTGTGGCAACTGGGCTAGGCTGGGACTACATTTCCCAGAATCCGTTTCCAAATGGTTCCCAGTTAGAACTGACCAAGAGAGCAACTCTGGTGGGATTCTGAAGGCAAAAGGGAGGCGGCAGCCTCTACTCTTGCAGGGTCGCTGCGGTCTGATGTGTCAGACAGCTGCAGGCGTGCCAGCAGGCACCAGCGTGCCCTTGCTGTCCTCGGGGCTGCATCCAGGTCTTTCTCCTGACTCGGGGGCATTAGCCTCTGGCCTGTCACCGGATGCTCGGCTGCAGAGGTAATGGTTCCCCTTCCGTTTCTCTATTGGTGCCCCTCGGCAGCCTCACTTTGGCGGCTCGAAGCACCTCACGGCCTCTCAGATTGCCTGGTTGGTGGCTCCAAAAGTCCACTCTCAGACCTCACTTCCCTACCTCCTCCCACATCTATTGTATAAGGTCTAATTCTCATCATAAATTACTTACGCCAAACACATGGGTCAGATCTAGCTGCTTCCCTGATTGGGTGTGACTGACGTATTATGAGTATTTACAGAATCACAAGGAGCACTGAGGAAGCCACACAGCAGGACTGGGCACCTGGGGAGCCACTGTTGCCGCGGAATTCTAAACCGGTATTTTCCAAACAATGGGTCATGGCATGGGTTTAGTGGATTGCGTCTTGTAAAAAGAAAATAGAATAGGATGGAAAATAACTATGATGTGTCACAGTCTTCTGGGTCGGCATCGCTTTGTGAAACATGTTTTATTCACACTCATACAATATACACACCTGTATTTATCTGCACACACGTATGTCTATGTTATACTGGGTCTCGATGTGATCTGCATTTCGTTTTGTAGAGTGACCAAAAAGGGGGCTTACAAACAAAAAGTATTGCTCATGTCTGAATGCGTTCAGTGCTGGCAAAGGATCTGCGAGGTGGGCTCTCTTGTCACCCCCATTTTGCAGCTGAGAGAGCTGAGGTTCGGGAAGGGGAAGTTCCCTGAACACGCAGTAAAAGAAAGAGCTGGGCCCATTTTGGACCCTGAATGTTTCACTGGACAGATGCTGTGGTCTTGTGTGAAGGATGTTCTCAGGACCCCCTTTGAAGCTGGCTGACTTAGGCCTCCAAGGATGTCCACCTTCCCCTTCCCGCTGATGGTCCCACGGCCCCCTCTCTTCTCCTGACCCCAAGGCCCACGTCTCAACCATCATGCTCTCCCTCCTCTCCAGACAGCGCCGTGCGTGGTCGTGAGGACGGAACAAGTGAGGGCAGGTCAAGGGCTTAGCCCAGCGCCTGGGACGCAGTAGGCGGTTAGTAAGTGTTAGAAACTGGGCTTGTGTTTGCTGCGCCTCATTCAACCACACTGGTGGCCAGTAGGATGCAAGGGCCGAGAGAGCGAGAAGGGCTGGGCCTCTGTGGTCCTGATACCCGTGGACTGGGGTGGGGGCCGCACAGGCCAAGAGACACCCCCGCCCCTACAGCCAGAGCTCACCGAACACTCATTTTTGTCTGGATATAAAAATAAATCTCAACATTTTTTCAGGCAGTTTAAACTGTCTTTACAACGGTGTTGTTCAACATTCGAGCAGCTACCTTTTAACGTTGGGCTGAGGGCAGGAAGAAGTGTTTCCCCACCCCTGAGCTTGCTGGTTACTCTCAAGGCCATCATGCTGTTTTCTGCTGGGATCCCCCTCGTGGCCACAGCGGGGCAATTAATCCTTAATTCCCAGGCCTGAATACACCCTCGATGGCGCTGCCATTTCAGGGAAGCAGTCCCCAAAGTGAGGCCACGGCCTGATGGAGATGCTTCCGGAATCCTTGCAGTGTTGTTTCCTGGCCTGACTTCAGGTGGCACCTGTGGGCAGCTGGGGCCAGCGGCGGGGTCGCACTGCCCTCTTGTGGCCACCAGCAAGCATAGCCTCACCGGCGCTGGGCTGGTGTTGTCACCACGGCTGACAGTGCTCTGGGGAGAACGGTTGGTCGAGGGCTCTCAACTCAGATTCTCCTTTACCCAGAATGAACTACAAATCCAGGCAACATCCTTGAAGCATCTCAAAATCACTGTGAGTGGAAGAAGCCAGGCCCCGTATGGGACACTTTATAGGAGCCTGTAGATCAGGCCAAACTATCTGGGCAACAGAAATCAGGACAGTGGCGCAGTGTGGGTAAAGGCTGAGACACTATCTGCCCTCCACCCCTTCTGGGGGCCTGGAGGATCCCAAAGCAATGGGTCATGGGATTTCTCATGAACTCGAAGATATTTTCTAGTTCTGTTTTACAATCTACACACAGTTCACTGCACAAAGCTCTAGTGTGTATTGTGGTGTATTTTCACACATGATTACACTTGGGTAACCTCCATACAGATCTTTCTCATCATCTGGGTCTGAGCTCAGATGTCCCCTCCTTGGAGGTGACCAGCCCGCCCATAGCGCCCTGCCGCTGTTCTGATGATACTGCATCACCTCAGTGTCTCCTCTGGATTCCAGCCAGTGTCTGGGGAGGAGGCAGTCTCTGTTGGTGACAGAGAAAGGCCATGTGGTGTATTCTGAGAGTCAAAATCTCACCCAACCCAAAACCCCACAGCATTCACCCCTGGACAAGCCCAGGGGCCCGTTTTGGACCCTGAATGTTTCACTGGACAGATGCTGTGGTCTTGTGTGAAGGATGTTCTCAGGACCCCCTTTGAAGCTGGCTGACTTAGGCCTCCAAGGATGTCCACCTTCCCCATCCCGCTGATGGTCCCATGGCCCCCTCTCTTCTCCTGACCCCAGAGTGGCTCTCGGGAGGGGACTTGGGTTGTGGCTCAGGCGGGAAAGCAATCCTGGGACTGGGGTGTGGAAAGGAAGTGCTCCCGCCTGCGCACCTCCTGCCCATCTTCCGAAAGACGAGGACGGGAGTGGCAGAGTCTGCGTCTCATGGGTCCTTTGCCTGCTTGGTTCCCAGGCTTGGGCAGCCTCATCCGTTTTCACCTCTGCTTCCCGAAGTCAACAAGAGCCCTGGTGGGTGGGAGAACTTTGCTTTACTGGAGCGGAGGAATTGATGTAGCACAGCTGCCCTGAAACTTGATAGGGTCCCCCGATGAGAACCACCAAGACCCCACTGCTGGCAGTGGTGACTCAGTGGGGGTGAGGCTTCCTGGGATGAAGCAAGAACAAGTCCTGTGATTTCCAGACGAATCTTCCTCAGCCTTTGCACAGACACCATGAGGCCTGGGGGCAAAGGGTGAGTGTTGCCATTTGGGGGAAACTAGCTAGAAACAAGTCTCCAAGGGCAATGGACTATTGACTGAGAAGTTTCCAGAACTGACATCTGACCTTTAAGATGTTTTTACCGTAAACCATTTGCAAAGTTCAATATATGAGTAAGGCCTTCTCCCACTTGTCATCCATGTGTCTGATAGTCCTCGGCGGGCCACTGCTTTTACTGTCCCATATATCCTTCCCATATTTCCTTTTGCAAATACTTCTCATTTTTTCCTCCATTTTTACACAAAAGTTGGCCTGTGCCACATGTTCTTCTACAACTGTTCTTTTTCACTTAGTGTTATGTTTAGATCTTTCCAAATTCATCCACAGGGACTGGCCTTGTTCCTTTTTGTGGCTGTGTAATATTTCACTCTGTGGGCATATTATCATTTAAATAGTCCACTACTGATGGGTATTTGGGTTGTTTTCATTTTTTTGATTACAAATAGTGTTGTAGAAAGTAGCTCTGTACAGAAATTTCTTACCTACGTAAATGTATGGGTTGATAACTTCTCAGAATTGCTGGGTCAAACTTACAAATTGGATAAATATTGCCAACTTTACCTTCTTAGAAGTTATGCCAATTGCAGCTGCCATTAGCAATGCAGGAAGGGCCCACAGCTCCACCAGTACTGAGTCATGAAGCTTTCAGATTTGGTCAACCTAATGTGAAAAACTGTATTTCAGTGTATTTGCATTTCTCTTAATATGAGTGAGATTATGCATCTTTTTATGAGTTTAAGAACCAGTTGTATGTTTAAAAAATATAAAATGTCTGTTCACGGCCTTCATCCACTTTCTATCTGGTTGTTGGCATATTGTTTATTTCTAATAGCTCTTTATATATTAGGAGGATTAACTTTTGCTCTTGTCTGTGATTTGAATTTCAATTTGACTTTTGTCTTTACCTATGTTTCTATAAGTTTTTTTAAGGTGGTCAAATTTATCAATTTTTTTTTGTAAGGACAATGTCTTATTCAAATTTGTGTCTGTTGTGCCTGGGACACTGCCAGTGCATTGTAGATGCTCGATTAGTATCTGATGAACAATGCCCACTTCAGTAGTTGGTAACATGAGTGATGGATTTCCTGAGTAGAAATCTGAGCCCATGTGACATAATACTACTACTAATACTATTTATTATGTGCTATATAAGTTGAGATATTTTTGGCTGCAAATAACTAAGGAAGAACCAATTCAAAATATTTAAACCATAAGGACATTTGTTAACTCGCATAATAAATTTAACCTATCTTTCCTAAGCAATTATCCTTTTAAGAATTAAGCAATGCCTTATCAATGGAAATCTTTGTTGAATTACTCCCTTCACAGCTTCTACTCCAAGCATATGGATTATTGCCTGCGAGAAAAGCCAAATTATAGGAAACAGAGTCCAGGGGTAGAGAGAAAGAGATTGAATTGAAAAAAATTTAAAGACACTTGAATTCTGCATTTGGGGTGGTGGTGATGAGGGGAAGGTCTGAGATCACACATTTCCTGAACCTTTCAGTCAAGTAAGCCAAACTTCTGTTTTTTAAGTTGCATTGATTGTGTTTATGTCATTTGCAATGGAAGAAATCCGAATGGTAGCTCTCTGACTTCTATAGCCCTTGACAGGCGAATACCTTTAGCCCCAGAGACTGACCTGAAGACGTCTCTGGTTCTCTATCCTTCTGCTGAGCTGGCCAGGAAATCTGGAATCATGCTTAGACTTCTGGGAGGCCAAGGGATTTTGTTTCCAAGTCCTGCATAGTTCAGTTACTCTACTTCTAAGAGTGTTCTAGAGACTGCAAGATACTGCTGGGCAAATGGTGAAGGCAAGCATCCTGGGGCCACTAAATCTTAGCCACCCATCTACCCATCTATTTATCCATCCATCCATCCATCATCTGACGTTCATTAATTGCAGTCTCTGTTACAGAATGAGAAAGACTGTCCTTGCCCACTGGCAGCCGTGATTGATCTAGAATTGAGAATAAAACACTTACCTTACAGACTGTGTACTGGCAGAACCAGCCTTCGACATTTAGTCAACACAACAGAAAAGTAGTTGGCCACCTAGACAGTTAATTTCAGGATTAAGGGGCAGGTCTATTTCACCCCACCCCAAACCTCTTCCTGCGTGAACAGCTGACAGTGCACTATTAGTGCCTCTAATGGAAGCCCATTGATGTAAAATTTCTTTTTTATGAGTAATTTACTCTTTGTCAAACTCTAAACAGAATTCTTCCTGACAGCAGGTTTTGATGGTGACAGGAAGGGAGGGCTGGATAGAGTGTGATTACAGGTAGGTGCCTGAGAGGCAGGGGTACCAAACAATGGGGAGACAGGATCCAGTAGTGTTCAAATCACTGACTCCTCAAATGGCTCTGCTCCAGTCTCTTTCTCCACTCCAGCCAGAAGCCAATTCATCCAGTTAAACTCCTCCACTCATTCTGGAAGAAATCTATGTTGGCAGATAATAGTAAGGCTGACCCAGATATTTTAGGCAACTCTAGGGATTCTTTATCTCCATTTAAGCATCCATCCATCTAACCATTACATCTTTCTCGCATCCACGTATCCAACCATCACAGTATTACTATTCATCACCCATCACCCATCAATCATTCCATCCATCTACCCATTCAAACCTCCACCCATTCATTTACCCACTCACTCACCCACTTAACTATTTATCCATCTTTCCATAAAACCATGCAATTATTCATTCATCCAAACAACAATCCATCCATTTATTTCACCATAAAACCATTCAGTCATCAATTCAGTCATCCATCCAATCATCCATCACTCATAATCTATATAGCCATCCATCCAGTCATCCCAACAGTTATCCATCCATTTATTCATCCATTGTCCAATCACCTAGCTAGTCATCTACCTTCAACTCACTCAAGCATCCAATCACCTAACCAATCATCCATCCATCCACCCACCCATTTAACCATGCATTCATCCATTTGTCCAAATGTCCATTCACCCAGCCAATTACCCATCTAACTATGATTCTAATTATACTTTCATCTTTCCTTCTACCTCATCTATAATGGGATTCCAATTTATGTCAGCATCTACTCTGTGGACTGATTCCAAGAACAGTACTCCGTGCTTGATTCTGAGGAAACAGAGATGAAACCAACAGTACCTGCCCCCAGGGAGCTCAGAGTCGTGTGTGTGGGTGTGTGGGTGTGTGGGTGGGTGGGTCTATCTCACCCTTGGTGATGGTTTTCTATCTATCAGATTCTAGCTCTGAGACTCCAATCATCAAGTCATCTGTCATCTCCACTGACATGGATGCCAGCCAATTGGTGACCCTGGATTTCACCAACATGAACAGAGGGAGGAGCCTATACTTATGCTTAGCATCCAATCAAATGGATCCATGCTCTGCTGTAAGTGGGCAGCAACAGAGCTCAAGATGTCCTTAGAACTTCTCCAGATGTTCCTCGCAGTCCCCTACACTGGATGGTTCATCCACTGGAAAATTGGCATGAAAGTCATTTTTCATCTCAACCCCGATCTCCAATTCTTTTAGTAGTAGCTCACTGATTCTTCCTTTGGGGGACTCCTCCTCAATTTTCTGCTCACCCTAAATCCAGTTCTATGGGTAGCTCATGACTCAGTTTGGTCAATGATACACAATCCTGGGGCTTTTGCTAGAACTGCTGTGTCTCTCTCTGACAGTATGGTCTTGCTGAAAGATTCTTAAGAGTCGTATTTGCCATGCAGGGAAGAGCCTGCCTGAGAAGTAAAGCCACACCGGAAAAAGTAATTTGATCCTCTGGATCCAGCCATGCCTAAAGACAGATATCACCTAAAGTTCCTGGAGACTTTTTTTTCTTTGGCTTAAGCCAATTTGAGTTGGGTTTTACACTCCTGCAACTGAAAAATTTCTGGAAAAGACCAACACATTTGGAAGCCTCAAGAGCGGTAATTATGTAGTGACACTCGATCCTACTTCAAAATGTAAACGTGGTTTTATTAATGCCTTTTTCCGTCACAAAGTACTGCCTCCTCCCAGGGTCCCCTCTTCCTAGAAAACAAGATGGCAGCATAAGGCACGTGCACTGTCCACATGACATCAGGTTAAGTCATTAAAAACGAAAATGAGCAATGGCCCTCCCCACGGCCCCGAATCGCCTCCCTCACTGTGTTGAAAGAATGATTGTCCCCCCACAAAGCACAACTTGGGGCAGAGAGGCTTAAATTAGAACTGCGCACTGCCCCACATGCCAGCTTAGAAAACAAAAACCAACGACTAAGAAAACCAACAACACAGGTACAAGAGCATAATACCAGAGTAATGCAATTAGTCCATAAATTAAAAAGGAAAAAAAAGAAAAGAGCTTGTCCCCTCCTCACCGCCAGCCCTCCCCCGAGTCAGCAGTTCCTTGCTTTTGTTCTGTGAGTCTTGTAGAAAGGTCTGGTCTCCAAGCCAGCCCTTTTCCCCAAAGTTAAATATTCCAAAGCCATTACTGGGTACTCTGTTTCTCAGGACTGAAAGGACAGCTTCTGACATGGTCACCAGACACGTCCTCTTGGCTGGAGGGGCCCAGCCTGGTGTCCAGCATCTGGCAGGGAGGCGGAGGAAATGAGGGGTCTGGGTGGGTGGGATGCATCTGTGATGGCAGGTGGCGATGCAGCCGGTTCTGCTATAAATACTCCAGCTCCAGGGCGTGCCTCAGCGCCTCCAGGTCTGCGTGGCAGGATATCCGCCAGAAAGGCATGTTGTGCTGAAACACAGAACAGCAGCCGCGTGGTTACAACCCTGCCCCGCGCCTCCCACAGCCCCTGGATCCCAGGCTCATGGTTAAAGCTTTAGGAGACATCACCCTGAGTCAGTATAGCACGCGGGTATTTCCCACACTGGAAGGCACAGAACACGGTTGGTAGAACCCTATGTGGTCAGTACCCACTGGTCTGGCCATCATTTCTATTCCTTTGAGCCTGTTCTGATCAGCTTATCCTGCCCTGTTGGACACGTGGACTGTTGGATCCTCTCCCCTCTGTTGGGACCAGTGTGGTCTTAGGCGGTGCGTTGACAGGGAATTAAACCACGCAGTGAGAAAGCTGTATCTTCTTTGAGGGGGCGGCAGTGTAATTAGGTTTATTTACTTATTTATTTGAATGAGGTACTGGGGATTGAACCCGGGACCTTGTGCATGCTAAGTATGTGCTCCACCACTAAGGTGTACCCTCCCCTCAAAGCTATTCCTTCTTAAACTGTGTTCTCAATCCTGCTACTTCAGGAAGAAAGTCTCGGCTGGCTAGGCGTGACTGTGTCCTCACCCCACAACTCCCTAATCTCCATTTGAGCAGACAGGACTGGCCCCAGCCAGAAAGTCTTTTTACCTTTCCCTTTTCTTTACGGCAGGTGATGCTTGCTCTGTTTTACTGTCATGCTATCAAGTTTTCAATCTTAAATAGAAGTAAGTTGACTGAAAGGGACACCTCAGGTAGACGGCAGTACAGGCAGCAGGCAGATACGGCAAACGCTGTGACTGGTGTAAAAGAAGGCTATGCTGATCATGGAAAGAAATCGCTCAGGTGGGGGAGAAATCTGTGAAATAATCGATAGTGTGAGGGTTAAATGTTTGAGTGCCCTTTGCAAAGCTCTGTTCTACCATCACTAGCTAGGTGACCTTAGAAGACTTTGCAGCTTGTCTGTTAAAATGGGAATAAAATTTGTTGTATCCTTTGTCTATTTTATTTTGCAGATGAGGAGAGTGAGGCACAGAGAGGTCCTGTCTGGCTCCAGAGAAAAAACTTGACTCCATGTTTATCACTGGAAAATTTAATCATTGGCTAAAGTTGTTGCCTGTCCAACATCCATCCTCCTTTCTTCGTACTACCAGAACGCTGAATTTGGCAGCGCTGCGCCATGGAGGTAGGGGATAAGTTATGATTGTCTAAGTGAGCTACGACAACCCCAACACTGTTTGCCAGGAATCTGTCCTGTATCCCTCCTGACTTGTGACCTGTTGAAGCCAATGAGGAAGTTGACTGGGGACCTCTGGGGAAGATTTTTCTCTATGATTAAAGAGACACCTGGGAACTCCTTCCTTCTTACTTTCCCTTTTTATTTGCATGCTGACATGTTAGTATGTGATGCCTGGAGCTGTGGCAGCTGTTTGGAGATCATGAGACCACAAATCAGAAAATAAAAGGCCAAAGATGGTTAGAAAGGTAGAGCAAAATGATGTCAAGAGATGCTTGGTGAATTTTTGACTTACCAAAACAACCTAGGATACACCTACTTCTAATCTTGTCAGGTGAGCAAGTATTTAAGTCACCATTACATAGGTTTTCTGCTTCCCGCAGTTAAAAGACACTGAACCTCCTTAAGACAGTCATTGGCCTTCAATTATTTACTGAGTGAACAGAGGGTGCTTCATGAACATACAGATGCCCAGAGTTCTTATGGTGGTTCTGCTGCCCCATGAGGTTCTGTGCCCACAGAGTAGAAACTGTATAGGCGTCTTTCTGGTCCCAGGAGCACAAAAAACCCTTTCCTGCCTCTGGGGGCTCCACACCTATTACTCTGGCAACTCTTTGTGTCATTGTTCATCTCTATCTTTCTGGTCTGAGGTAGGCAAATGGTAACAAGTCCCCCAAAGGCATCTACATCCTAGTTCCTAGAACCTATGACGATGTGAGTTTACACAGCTAAAGGGGTTTTGCAGGTTTAATTAAATAAAGGATCTTGAGACAGGGAGATTACTCAGAGGGCAGGGACTTTGTCCGATTGTCCACTGCAGTGTCCCCAACAGGGCCTTCTGCACAGGTGGCACGTATGCACGGGGCTCTTACCAGAGTCACAAATAATAAATTTGTAGGTAAGAAGTAATAATTTCATCTCTTGGTAAGTGCTTTGATGAAACAGAACAGGACAGTAGGGTAGACAGCAATTAGGGGGAGGGTGTCTACTTTTGATAGCTGGGTCAGGGCAGGTCTCTCTAGGGGGTGACATTTAAGCAGGCCCCAGAGAATAAGAAGGAGGGGGCTGTGCCAATGTGGGGCAAGGTAGTCGAGGCCGAAGACACAGCAAGTGCAAAGGCCCTGAGGGAGGTTTGAGCTTGGAATGTCACGTTCATTGCTGCCTTTTGTGGCTCCTGGTGCACAGTGGGTGCTCAAGAAATATTCATGAAAGGAATGAAAAGAGGACGGGAGGGAGAAAAAGAGGGAAGGTGAGTTTCTCCAGCAAAGTCCTCAGTGAACACGTCTTTTTCTCTTTTGCTCAAAGGAAGCAGAAAACTATCTCATGGGCAACATATGCCAACTCTTTAATGCTGTTCAGCTCCCTCGCCCTCTCCTCACCCTGACCAAGCCTCTCATTCTCTGCAAAGATGGATTCTGGTTGCCGCCTGGCCAATCCAGTCCCTCCTTAAAGAGTGTATTTCATTTTTCTGGGAGGAAATGAGTGAAGGGGAAAAGACCATCTCAGCTGCCTCCCTCCCAGGCCTGGTGGCTCCAGAGTGGATTTATCACTTGCGGAGAGACAGAGACAGATGACCCACTAAGACGGAGATATTAACACTGTCAGCTGAAAACAGTTGAAGGCCTGGGTTCTGTCGCCGTATTTCACGCAGCTCAGGTGTCCGGCGGCCTGGGCTAATGAGTCGCATCCGTCAGGCTGGCAGAGCTGCTGGCTCACAGAGCCTGTCACTAATGGGCCGCTTCAGACACTGGCAGGGCCTATTAGGGGAGCTTGGTGTATGTTGGGGGTGTGTGCCTGAATCTTCTTTGTTGGACTCCACTCTCTTCTGACCAGCTTAGGGGTGCGGCCTGACAGTGTTTGAAACTCCTAAATCCACCTCCTTCCCGCCAGACATTTGGAGCAAAACACCCATCAGTTTGCACGTACCAGCTGTGTAGTTTTAGGTAAATTAACTTCGCGGACCCTCAAACGTGTCCTCTATACAATGGAACGGAATGGTTCCTGCTTTGCAGGGTTTTTCTGAGGATTAAAGCGATGACGTCAGTTATAAAGCCGTGGTTAAGGCCTGGGGTTAGGTAGGGTGCCAGTCGCAGCCCTGCCACGCGCCAGCTGTGACGGAGATTGCCAGCTGCCTCCCAACACCCGTTCTCCCCTTCACTCTCAGAAAACGCTCCTATTCTTTAAGCTAAGTACCCAGTGGCTGAGAAGAAAGGCTACACTTCCCAGCTACCTTTGCGGCAGGGCAGGATCATGTGATTCAAATCTGGCCAATGGGATGTGAGCAGCCGTGACATCCAACGGCTACACTTCCCAGCTATCTTCGCGGCAGGGCAGGGTCATGTGATTCAAATCTGGCCAATGGGATGTGAGCAGCAGAGCCGTCCATCTCTCTCAGCTGTGCTCTTAAAAGGAGGCAGAGCCCTTCCCCTCCTGCTTCCGGGTGGCTGGAGTGTGAACGTGGGCTGGCGAGGTGCCGTGCTGCGCTTGGTGGAAAGAGCAGTTCTGGGGCTGGCAGGGCAGCAGGATAGGAGGACGGGTTCCTGATGCTGGCCCAGCTGTCCGGGCGGCTGACGAGAGACGAAGAAAGCTCTGTACTGTCGAAGCCGCAGTCTGGCCCCTTTGGCAAACCAGACTCTACTCCGCAGACCCTGAGTCCGGCTGGAGACCACCCCACCGGGCCCTTCAGCTGCGTGTCGGCAGCGTGCTTCTCCCGTGCGCTTTGAGCAAACAAGAGAGGTGGGTGAGTGTTCCTGTTGTGTGAAAATTGGGGTTCATGTGTTCCTGCTCTGCTGGCTCCCCAGGTGGGAGAAGCTGCTCTGAGTTTCTGAAGGCGGAGTTCGCCTTCTCTCCCTCCCCTAGCCCTGCGGAATAGTAAGCACACAGCTTAGGGCTGCTGAGGGGCTAACAGGTCCTCTGCTGGGCCCTATGTGCAGCTGTGACAGATAAGGAAACGATCAGCTCAGAGAGGGGGCATCATGGGCTGAAGGCCACACAGCCAACAACGGCAGGGCTGGGATTTGGGGCACATATTTCTGTGAGAGCAGGGCAGCTGTAGGTGGAGGTGAGGGGGTGCCCGCGATCCATAATTTAAGGCATCACCTCCCTTAGCTCACCCTCCTCCTGGCCCCTTACATAAGGGCGACCCTGGACCAGCAGTTCTCACAGGAGAAGCCTGCCCTCTAGGGGTGACTGTGGACACTTCTAATGGTGTGGGTTTTATTAAAAAAAATTTTTTTTTTAAATTGAAGTATAGTTGATTAACAATGTTGTGTTAGTTTCTGGCGTCCAGCAAAATGATTGTCATACATATACATATATATTCTTTTGCTTTATAGGTTATTGCAAGATACTGACTATAGTTCCCTGTGCTATATCATAGGACCTTGTTGTTTACTTATTTTATATATAGTAGTTTGTTTCTGCTAATCCCAAACTCCTAATTTATCCCTCCCCACCCCTTTCCCCTCTGGTAATTGTAAATTTATTTTCTATGTCTGTGAGTCTGTTTCTGTTTTGTAAATAAGTTCATTTGTGTCATTTATTTTTAAAGTCCACATATAAGTGATATGATATTTGTCTTTGAGTTTACTTCACTTAGTACGATAATCTCTAGGTCCATCGGTGTTGCTGAAAATGGCATTAATTCTTTGTTATGGCTGAGTAGTATTCCATTGTGTGTATATATATTGTGTTATATTATATATATGTGTGTGTGTATGTATATATGTATAACACCACATCTTCCTTATCCAGTCATCTGTCAGTGGACATTTAGGTTGTTTCTCTGTCTTGGTTATTGTAAATAGTGCTGTGAACACTGGGGTGCGTGTATCTTTTCGAATTAAGTTTTCTCTGGAAATACGCCCAGGAGGGGGATTACTGGATAACATGACAGCTCTATTTTTAGTTTTTTAAGGAATCTCCCGCTGTTTTCCATAATGGCTGCACCAAATTACATTCCCACCAACAGTGTAGAAAGGTTCCCTTTTCTCCACACCCTCTTCAGCATGTATCATTTGTGGACTTTTAAACGATGGCCATTCTGACTGGTGTGAGGTGCTGCTTCATTGTAGTTTTGATTTGCATTTCTCTAGTAATTAGCAATGTTGAGCATCTTTTCATGTGCCTATTGGCCATCTGTATGTCTTCTTTGGAGAGATGTTTATGTAGGTCTTCTGCCCACTTTTTAGATTGGGTTGTCTGCCTTTTTGTTATTGAGTTGTATGAGCTGTTTATTTTGGAAATTAAGCCTTGGTTGGCCACATTGTTTGCAAATATTTTCTCCCAGTCCATAGGCTGTCTTTTTGTTTTGTTGACAGTTTCATTTGCTGTACAGAAGCTGATAAGTTTGATTAGATCCCATTCGTTAATATTTTTGCTTTTATTTCTATTGCCTTGGTGTATTTGTGGAAGAGGGTGAGCTATGAGTCTCTCTACTCTGCCATCTTGGCTCCGCCCCCCTATTTCTAGTGTTGGGAGACTGACTTAAGAAGACCTTGCTACAACTGATGTCAGAGAATGTTTTGTCTAGGTGTGTTATTTTTGACTGTCATCATGATTTGGGGGCATGGCAAGTGGAGGCAGGCATTCTGCCTCATCCCAAACACCTTCGACCTGAATGATTTTCAAACATCCTGCCAGATAAAGAAGTACAAACCCATTCATAATAACCTGAGCATACACCTTAACTCCATCTTAAGTGTGGCATATAGAGTATCTATTTATGTATATACATAAACTATAAATATAAAGAATCTTTTGCATGCTTAATAAACCCCAAATTTTCGAGGGCTGCAATTACTGTGTAAATCAGGGGAAGTCTATATTTTGTTTTATTGAGAACCTTTCCAGTTGCTTCGCACTTTGGAGCAATCACATTGTGGCCACAGCACCTCACCAGCTTCGTGTGAGGCCCAGACCGCTCACCTGGGTCCCTCTGCATTTGCTGGGTCGCATCCTCAGTGATGGTGCATTTTGGTGGGAGCATTGGGATTTTGTGCCCAAATGTTTACATACTGAAGCTCACATTATTTTGAGTATACATGACTTTCCCCTTTTTTTCTCTCTGATGTCATCAGATGTTGATCTCCTGGACATTATGGTTATAAGAAGGTTTTATTATCCATTAGTAATAGTAAATGGTCATTTCAAAATGTCTGCTCTGCCGCCCTAACAACCCGCTCTGACTGGTGAGATGGTGGGAGGACAGCAGCCACTGCCCCATGGATGTCCTGTCATCCTCCAGGTGAGAACTGGAAGGCAGGTACAGGGGTGTCCACGGCCACAGGCCTAAGCTGGCTCTCATTCCAACTTTGATAGAAGCAAAGTTTTACTATGATCACTGTCACATGTTCCACGCAGAGTTTTCAATTAGATCTGAACTTGGAAGGGGGGGGGGCTCTTGAAACCCCCTCCGACCCTGGCAGTGGGCTTCACACAGTCTCACCACAGAGACCATGCTCTTGACTGGCATGTTATTCCTGGATTCACGCACTAATTCATGTGGTTCATGCCATATCCTGGTGTATTACCTTGAGAAGGGTTATTTACTTAACATTTTTTTTTCTCTGTCAGTTCATTTTTATTTTATTTGTTTTTTGTTTGTTTTTGGTCTTATTTTTTTTGGAGGAGGGTAGGTAATTAGGTTTATTTATTTATTTTTTAACAGCGGTACTGGGGCTTGAACCCAGGGCCTTGTGCATGCTAAGCACAAACTCTACCACTGAGCTATCCCCTCTCCCCCATTTTTATTTTATTAAAAGTTTTAAAAAAATTTATTTTGTTTTTGTTTTGTTTTCGGGGGGTAATTAGATTTGTTTATTTTAATGGAGGTAAGGGGGATTGAACCCAGGACCTCAAGCATGCTAAGCACATGCTCTATTATGATTTATACCCTCCCCTCCAACCCCAGTTCATTTTTAAAGTTATGGAAATACGCTTTAAAAAGAAGTGCTCAGAGTAAAAGCTGAAGGCCTTCCAAAGGCCTCTGGGGACCTCCCTGACCTCACCTCCTGCCACCCCCCCCCCACTTGCCTGGGGCATTGCTGTGGCCATGATAGCTCCCTGCCCAAGCTCCAGCTTTCTGACCTTTGAACTTCTTGGTTCCTCTGGGAACTCCCTGCCTCTGATACTCACTTGGCTCCCTCCCTCTCCTCCTCCGTTTTTGCTCAGATGTCACTTAGCAGACCTGTCTTGACTATTATCTACACTTACAGCCTGCCCCACCCCAAGTGTTCCTCTTCTCTGCTTTATTTTTCTGCAAAGCTCTGGACATCATCTGACATGCAGGTTACACTTATGTGTTGCCTACTTGTCCCCAGCCTGTGAGCTGAGTGAGGTGTAAGAGCCCTGTCTGTTCTGCTTACTGCAGAACGCCGGGTGTCTGCAATGCTGGTTGGCACACAGTAGGTGCTCACCTAATGGAGCTTACACCCTAGCTGAAGGATCTGTGACTAAGCTACCAGTTACACAGGTAATCCTTTCATCATGCATAGGATGGAGGAGGAGGAGTGTGAATAGCTTGGGGAGGGAGTTGCAGGCAGGCCTGATTTAGCTGGAAGATCAGAGTGGGAGCTGACTGCGGGGTAGGGGATTCTTCCCTCTGGAAGTGTTGCTGAAGCTGAGGCTTAAGGATGAGTCTGGGAGAGCTGGGGAAGAGGAGGAGCCTTCCAGGTGGATGGAACAGTATATGCAAAGGCTTCTAAGTGCTGGTCTCTTAGGATCCTCGGGGCCCTCCCTCTTCTTGTGGGTTTCATCTGCTGAGACCCTAAACATTTTTGTATTTCCTTGGAATTTGTTTCTGGGGAGGGAAGGGGGAAACCAGGCCCCCCAAATTAAGCTCTGTGACATTAACAATCCACTTCCCAGGCCTCTGGGTTTGGGGGTGGCAGGCTCTCTGGGATGCTGTTGACAGGTCCAGACCCAGGACTTTGGCAGCTGTTTCTTTTCCAAGAACAGAGCCACGGCCACCAGAGCCCCTTGCCCCTCTCCTCATGGGCCTGAGATCACAAATGCAGGATTTTCTTTTTCATTAGCTTAATGCTGTCTTTATTAACTGGGAAGGGTTCCTGGAACATATGATCAGTAAGTATTAAATAAAACACACACACGTGCACCAGCCCCCCACCAGCCTGCCCTGACACACAGGCTCTGGGCTCCCCAGCAGTTGTCCCAGAAACAATGCAGGGCTACCAGAGGCGGCAGCCAAAGGCCTGGAGGGGGATTTGCAGAAGGAAATTACTCAGGATGCTTCTGCGATTTCTAAATGGGAGCAGAGCGGCAAGCACAGAGCCTGGGAAGCAGACAGGCTCGAGAGAAGGAAGAAGCAGTCTGGGAGATGGACAGGAGGAAGTACCTTTTTCGCTCCCTGCTCTTCTTCCACGCCATCGCCAATCACAATGTAGACAGCTTTCCTGCCGAATCTCTGCATTATCCTCTCGAAGCAGCTCTCCTTCCCTGCAAGCACAGAAGAAGGAAAGAGAGAAAGGCCGCTTGGTGAGGACCCAGGCTGGTGGTGAATAATAACTGCTAATTAAGAACTTGTTGTGTGTAGTCATCTTCCTAAAGGCCAGGGATTATCACTGCATCCTCAAACAGACTTTGAGGTGTCACTGTCACCATCCTCAGGTGACAGAGGACAAGGCAGAGGCACAGATAGGTTAAGTGGCTTGCCCACGGTGACACAGCAGAAGAGGCAGTGCAGTGGGGTAAGCAGGCTCTGGTGTCTACGTGGCTGTCCGGGGTAGTTGTGATGGACCCATTTTCCAGATCAGGACAGAAGGCTCTGAGAGGTGAAGTGAGCTGCCCAGGATCCCAGAATTAGGACGCAGAGGTGCCAGGATTCACACGTCCGCAGGTGGGAAGCCTGGCGAGAGTGGCCCTCATGTGACTCTCTTGGACATTTTTTTCTTGTTTCCTGTAAATGATCACTTTTTCGTGTTTTCCTTCTTCTCAGGTGCCCGGACAGCAGCATAAATCCTGGCACACTGAATTCAGATTTTAGCTCATCCTGCCTGTCGGCAAATTGAGTAACCATAATCATAATGAGAACAGCTGTAGTAACAGCAGGTGTCACTCGCTCACTCAATATACCCTGTACTCTGCCGAGTGCTTCACCTACATCAGGATTTCTTGGCCTCTGTGTTACTTGTATTTTCCGCTGGCTAATTCTTTGCTGTGGGGGCTGCCCTGAGCATTGAAGGATGTTTAGCAGCATCATCTCTGTCTCTACCTGCTAGTAGCAAACCTTCCAGTTTAAGAACGAAAAATGTCTACAGATGTTGCCAAGTGTTCCCTGGGAGGCAAAAGGACCCCTCAGTCCATTGGGAGCCACTGATTTACGGTAATTCATTTAACTATCACAGAAATCCTCAAGAAATTGGAATTAAATACGTTATTTTTTTAAATGGAGATACTGGGGATTGAACCCAGGACCTTGCGCATGCTAAGCATGCGCTCTACCACTGAGCCAAACCCACCCTCCTTGCATTTTATTTTATTGTAGTCACTGTACAATATAAGTTATGCGTGCATAATATAGTGCTTCACAATTTTTAGAGATTATGCTGTATTTATAGTTACTATAAAATATTGGCTGTACTCCCCATGTTGTACAGTATATCCTTGTAGCTTCTTTTATACCTAATAGTTTGTACCTCTTAATCCCCTACCCCTGTTGCCCCCCCACCCCGATTCCCTCTTTCCACTGGTAACCAGTAGTTTGTTCTCTGTATCTGTGAGTCAAGTTTCTTTTTTGTTATAGCCACTAATTTTATTTTTTAGATTCCACATAAGTGATATCATACAATATTTGTCTTTCTGTTTGATTTATTTCACTTAGCATAATGCCCTCCAAGTCCATCCATGTTGCTGCAAATGGCAAAATTTTGTTCTTTTTTATGGCTGAGTGGTATTCCACTGTCTATATGTACCATGGAAACAACCTAAGTGTCCATCAACAGATGAATGGATAAAGAAGATGTTATATATAATTCCTATTTTAGAGATTAAAAGACTGAGGCTCAGGGTTGTTAAAATGCCTTGAAGATGAGCATAGTGGTAGTTATAATAATAACACAGCTCTAGAAGGGGTACAGTTCAAGTGGTAGAGTGCATGCTTAGCATGCACAAAGTCCTGGGTTCAATCCCCAGTACCTCCTCTAAAAATAAATATATAAAAACCTAATTACCCCCCCCCCCCAATTTAAAAAAACACACAGCTCTTATTTTTGAGCACTGTGTTCTGCTGGGAACTTCTAAACTGCTGTTTCGCATGCACTGTTTCGCTTTTATCATATGCTTAGAAGTACTGTGGTCTTTCACTTCGTGGACTGGAAAGCTGAGGCAAAGAGAGGTGGAATCACTTGTGCAGGGTACCCAGCCAGCAAGGGGAGAGTCAGGATTCAAACCCAGGCCGCCTGCCTCACAGCCTGGTCTCTGAACTACTTTGTTACACTGTGCTAAGCAGGAATCCATTTGTCTGCAGTCTGCTTTCTCCCCTTAAGAGCACAGGCTGGGCCAAAGCAGTAGGTCACCACTGTCTTCTGCGTTAATGGAAGTACACTTCCTTGCTGTGCCTCCCACTAGGGTAGGTGGAGCCTGTTCCCCAACCCCACTGATACTGTAATGGCCATGTGACTTGACTGGACCAATGGAATGTTTGTTAGGGACCTGCCACGAGAAATTTGTATGGGTGGTCCACATCTGCCATCTGTCAGAAGACTGTGCTGCTGGATGGCTGCTGGTCCCATAATGAGGAGATATGTGGAGCACATCCAGAACCTGGAATCAAGTCCAGCAGAGCCAATGCTGGCTCACCAGCTCATGAGCAAGAAATAAAAACTGGTTGCTGCAAGCCACCAAATGTTGGGGAATATTTATTAATACAGCATTATTAATAGCAGAAACCTGAGTATTGAAAAAATGATTTTTATGTTAAAACAAGGAACTAGAAGCTAAATTTCTGTCTTATCTCAACTTTGACTACTCCTAGTTCTTTGATCTTCAGGCACCCCAAGTGGGAAACAAGAACCACTCTACCACTTCCCTGAGAGCATCTGATTCCTCTGATGTGGACGCAGAATCCCTGGGTTAAACGAAGATGTTGGATATGACTGAGTTAGAGGTTCCTTTCTTGAGGATCAACAGAAAAAAGATTCTGTTGTCAAATGAAACTTTGCTTTAAAAAGTTTTATTACAGGACTTAATGGAGTCTTTGATTTGTTCATGTTCATTGTGAGTTTTCCAAGCTTATCTGACCACTGGCTGAATCCTTTGTTCATGAGTCATCTCTTGAGAAATGCTGTCCCAGACCAGTGTTTCTCAAACATTCCAGAACTACATCCTCAGTTGTGACCAAATACAAGAACCATTTTTTCTCTTAAAATCAACTCACACTTCTATTTTTACTTAAGCTCATTTAAATGCAGAGTAGAAAAAAAAATACAGAGTAGAATCACTAAAGTAAAAGGAAAACCAATCACCTCACACCCATTAGGATGGCTATTATCAAAAGAAAGAAAAGATCAAGTGTTGGTGAGGATGTGGAGTAACTGGAATCCGTGGGTACTGTTGGTGGGAATGTAAAACGGTGCAGCGGCTGCTGTGGATGGCAGTTCCTTAAAAAGTTAAAAACAGAACTACCATATAATGCAGAAATTCCACTTCTGGGTATACTCCCTAAAGAACTGAAAGCAGAGTCTTCAAGAGATATTTATACACATGTATCCACAGCAGCATTATTCACAATAGCCAAAAGGTGGAAGCAACCCAAATGTCCATCGATGTATGCGTGGATAAGCAAAATGTGGTCTAGACATACAATTAAATATTATTCAGCCTTAAAAAGGAAGGGAATTCTGGCACATGTTACAACATGGGTGGACCTTGAGGATCTTATGCTAAGTAAAGTAAGCCAGTCACAGAAAAATACTGTATGCCTCTGCTTATATGAGGTAGCTAGAGCAGTTAAATTCATAGAAAGTAGAAGGGTGGTTGCCGGGGGGAGGGGGAATGGGGAGTTGTTGTTTAATAGATACTGAATTTCAGTTTTATAAGATGAAAAGAGTTCTGGAGATGGATGGTGGTGATGGTTGCACAACAATGTGAATGTACTTAATGCTCCTGAATGCTACACTTAAAAATGGTTAAGATAGTAAATTTTATGTTATGCATATTTTATCACAATTAAAAATACATTATTTAAAAAAAGAGGTTCTAAATGAGCCTAAAAGTACACAACTAGAGGTGTGCAGGAAGAAAACAAAGGTACACACAAGGTACTGCTTCAGAATCTAACGGCCATTTATGGCCTGAACATCTGTGATTTTAAAATCTAAAGGCACTTTTATGTCATGTTCAGACCCAGACCTTTAGTAAAGGCAAAACTGCTCTAAGAAAATGCTTCCAAAGCACATACTATAAATTGTTTTTTTTTTTTTTTTGCTCCAGAAAAAAACAAAGGGTAAAAATTTCTAATTAAAACTCTGTTAACTGGCTAGATTTATTTTGTATTTTTATACATTTTTAGGTGATACAAGAATAAAAAATCAGCCTCACCCCCACTTAAAACCACTATTACTTACCTGATGAGAAATGATGCTGTTAATTTCTAGTTATTGAGTTCTCTTATCTGATGAAAGCTCTGAAGCTCTGAGCCTAAGCCTTGTTTTCTTTGTTAATAAGGGAGATTAGCAAGTATTAGAGGCGTCAAAGCAGGATGACACTAAATTGAGACTCTCCTTGAAAGAGTAGTGAAAAGAAACAATAGTTTTTTCTCTGTGTGGTTCAAGGATAGAGTCAGGATCATTTAATGACTTGTACCACCTAAATTAACACCACCTCATGTACCATGCTGGGGTGGGAACTGTCTTCCTCCTCTTCCTTAGTAGCAGCTATGGGCTACCTTTCCCAGCTTCCTTTGCAACTAGTTGTAGTCATGTGACTAAGCTGGACCAATAGGTGAGCAGAAGTAACATGCACCCCATTCTGAGTCTTGGTTTTAAAATATTGGATGTGCATTGCTCCTTACTCTTCCTCCTTCCCATAAGCTGGAATGATGATATGGTGGACTCTGATCTGACCATGTTACATGAGAATAAAATTATAGGGGATGGTGGAAAAATAAAATGGGAAGGACCCAGGTTCCTGGGTGAGTATGAGGACAGAGTCACCCAGTCAGCCTGGATCACTCACTCTGGTCTGTGGCCATCTGAGGAAGAAATAAGCTCTGACCCTGGTATAGTGATTAAGCCCTTGTATTTGGGACGTGTTCGTGATACAGCTTTACCGGTAGCCTAACTAATAAACACTTTGGAAAACTGTGGTCCTCACTGATTCTCTAGAAGCAGAGGCTTAAAGCAAGTGGATTATAGGAGTTATTTTGGAGATCTGAGTCATGCCTGTGGACAAGTTCTTTAACCTCCCTAGTGCCATTTTCCTTAAACTTCCCATACCCAGCATGCAAAGCTGACCTCACCCTCCCTCCCTGCACCACCCTGAGGCCCGGTCCCCCTACCTGTCTTGGTTGCACTGTAGATGTTCTCAATAGGAAACACAGAGCCCAGACCATACAGCAGGACTTTGGCCAGGGCAGGAATCAGTTGAGTGGTGGTGACCAGCACGTTGACACAATTGGGCCTAAGGACAAAGGAGACTGTGGGTCAGAATCCCAATGTCCCACAGGCCTCCTCCCCCTGCAGCCTGAGCCTGGAGTTGGTGGGAATTCTGGGGGGTTTGGAGCCTATGGCTAAGTCATCTTCAGGTGAGGGCCCAAGGACTCTTCAGCTATTCCTCTTAGCTTCCTGACACATTGAAATGGAACACAAGTATAATACTTTTTCTGTTTCAAAAGAAAATGCTTATTGCAAGGGCCACAGACTTAAACAGCTACAGGGACCTATTGGAAATGTACATGAGTGATAAAGAGCAAGTGTAGGACAACAGGGAGCAGTGAGGACTGGGGTAAACTGGACAGCACACAGCAGTTCTGACATTTTCAGAGATCCTAGAAACTGCAGCTATGGATTTACTTTCCCAGGTTTAGGACAAAGTGTGTATGAAACAAAACACATCAGCACATGGATTCAGCTCATGGGCTGCCATTTTATAGCTATTCATAGATTGGGTCACAAGAATTCTGATGCTGGTGCAGAGGGTAATTTGTTCTCTGGCCCCAGGGATCCTATTTAAGAGCAAGAGGCAATTTACTGGGAGGCCTAGGAAGAAACTGGACCCTCCTGACTTCACTAAGAGCCCTCGGATGATCTGTGACATCCCATAAAATGGTTTTCAGAGGGTGATGTGGGCAAGAGCAGATGGGACAAGATGGACCTTGTACAAAGGTCTTTAACTTGGCTGGACCCTGGTAAGTCTCTGCAGCATCTGCTCTGCTATGGGCCGTGGTGCCTTGTACACCTCTGCTTTATCAAATCTGGAAAATGCACGAGTGAGAATCTGGAGAGTCCGGTTCTCCAAGTGTGAGAATGGAGGGGCTGCCACCTTTGAGCGGGAGCAGGTACAGTGGCACAAAGGGAAATGCGGGCTCCCACCTACCGGGAATTGATGAGGTTTAGTGCCTTCAGGGAATGGGTCAGCCAGAGGTCAGTCAGAGCTTCCAGCTCGGCTCTGAGCTGCAGCCAGGTCTCTCTTTTGGGAGCTCCTATCAAGCCTGTGGACAAAGGAAATAAAGGTGTGGCCGTTATCATTTTAGAGGTCTGGGGGGAGTAGGAGTAGAAGGGGAGTCTAGCTGCTGTAACTTGAGGTTTCAAATCAGATGACACCCAAGGTCAACTTAATCCAGTGACCTTAATCTTATTTTGGGACTGACAGATCAATCCATCCATTGACTGACCCATGCGATCACCCACTCACTCATCTGCCCATCCACCCACCTATCCATCCATCCATCCAACAAAGAATTTGGGAGTGTCTTCTATGTGTTCAGTATTGTAATAGGCACAGAACATACACAGATGAATAAAACATGCAGATTACAGAGCTTATACTGTTACAGTGGAGACAAAAAATAATGACTAACATTTACTGAGTGCTTATGTGCAGGGCCCTGTGCTTTTAACATGACTTATTTCATTCATTCTCACAGCAGCCCTAAAGGTGACCACTCTTTTTATTTCTTCTTTTTAAAATATTGAGATATAATTGACCTGTAACATTGTGTAATTCAGGTGAAGAAACTGGGGCTTTGTGAGGTGGACTGACTTGTTCATCATAGGGAGGAAATAAGGGTGACAGGTTTGGCACCCAGGCTGCTGACCTCCAGAGCCCACTCCTTGGTCTTTCAGAATCTGTCATTCTCTCAGTTATCAGGGTCCTTAAGAGAAAGTTCAGACTCCACAGCCCTGGACTCTGCCCCTACTTAGTTGCCAATCTCATCTCTTGCTATGGCCTTGATGCCCTTCCATTCCATCCCTCCTCTCTGTTCCTTGAAACAGCAAGTGTACTTCTGCCTCAGGACCTTTGCACACCTCATTTCAGAACCCGCACCCCTCTTCTTATCTTACCTTCCCTTCTTGCCTGGCTAACTCCTTCAAACTCAAATGTCATTTATTCTGGAAGGCCTGTCTTCGTCAAGTCTACTTTATTCTCTCAACATACTGTACCTCTTCTTCATAGCACTTGTCACAACTATAATTTAAGACACACCTGCGAGATTCTGTGTTTGATGTTTGCTCTGTGAGGCAGGGACCAAGTTGGCCTTGTTTACCACCACAGTACCAGCCCCTATAGCAGGTGTCTCTTCAACAAACACATGGAGTATTTGTTCAAGGGAGAACACATTCATTGGGACAAAATGCTGAAGGCGGCCTCTGGTTTTCCTTTCTCTCTGCACCTTCTCCCAGCTCCTGAGCTAGGGCCCTTAACAATACAAAACCTCAGGGGCATTGCACTTTACAGTTTACAATAGACCTTCCTATGCCTGCTGCCATGAGTATCTAGCTGGTCAACCACTCTGACTTTGTATCTGTTACAAACTTGAAGTTTGCATCAAGTTATAGTTTGTTTGCTCCTGACCCATGGCTTTTCCCTCCAGACTTGGTCTCCCTCCTCGGATAACAAGAGCAGCATTTAAGAAGCGCCGACGGTGTGGCGACACTGTTCTCAGCACCTTCCATTGCTAATTCTACACACGAAGAAACAGGCACAGAGAGGTCAAGTAACCTGCTCAGGGCTACACAGGACGTGGCAGAGGAGGGGGGTGTGAAATCAGGCAAAGTTCTCTGAACCAAACCACTGCCTCCCAGATGTTGACTTAAGAAGCAGTTTTCTTTTTTCATTCTGTATCTCACAGACATCTCTTTTCTGAGTACACTGAAACACCTGGAATCCTATTGGCTGTGGTGAGCCCCCCAGGCTGGTGGCCGCAGCCCTTACCAGCCTAGTTCTGCAATGCAGAAACAGCCAGGGGAGGGGTAGAGGAAGGGGGGCTGCCCACCGGCGTCCTGCCAACCACAAGCCCCTCGCCTGCTGACACATCAGGTAATTTCCCCTCAGCTTATGGAAAAGCCACACAGCCTGACAGAAGCCCTGGGCATTTCCTGGGGCTTAACCTGGATGGGGAGCAGATGGCCCATCCCTGTCTCCCCTACCCCAAGCACAGCTGATCCCCTCCTCTCTGTGTGCAGGGGTGGGTGAGCAGGCAGGGCGACCCAGAAGCTCTCTGCTTCACTCCTGCAGTTGACAGACTTGGATATGAGAGGCCACAAAATGTGGGCAGAGGTGCGGGAGTAGCCAGCCTGGGCTGTGTGATGCTGGGTAGGTTACTTAACCTCTCTGGTCTCGGTTTCCACCTTCATACAACATAGACGAGAAAAGCAGTTACCTTATAGGGATGTTGTGAAGAGCAAAAAAACTATTAGATAAAAAGTCTTCATAACAGAGCCTGGCATGGAAAACAGTCAGAAAACATTAGCTGTTGCCAAGCCTGCAGCCATGGACAAGACAGAAAATCCTTCCCAAAGAACTGATGGTCTGTCCGGGGAAGATACAGGAGAACCTAAAAGACTCCCAAGCAAAACTGCGAGGAACTAGTGATAAATGCTGTTTACTAGGTGCCTGCTGCACACCAGGCACAGGGTCCTGCCTTTTGTGTGCATTAACAACAGACCGCTCCATAACCCAGGGAAGTGGAATTACTTTTACCCCCACTTCACAAACTTAGAAACAGGCTCAGGGAGATAGAAAGGGGCAGCGCTGGGACCAGAAGTGGGTTCTGTCCAGGTGGAGACCCTGAATTCTTCCTGGGACTCTACTCTTTCTGGGGATGGGGCCAAGGTGTATTTGGAAGATACTCTTAGCTGCCCACTCAAACCTCTTCCCTTTATAGGCCAGTAGCTGGTTAGAGACATTGTGATCATCAAAAACATCCTCAAATGCCTCCTGGGGGAGAAGCAGCAGCATTTCTGGTCAAGAACCACTCAACTAGAGAATTCCAGGAACAGTGATGGAGGGCCTGGTCACTGCCGAGCCAATCCTGCCTCCAGCCTCTTCCACATTTTTTTGTTCAGTGTGATAACCAACGCTCTCCTGCTGCTGAAGTCAGTGGCTTTCACCTTGGCTGCACAGTAGAGTCCTCCAGGGAACTCTGAGTCCTGATGCCTGGGTAGCAGCCAGGCCAAGGAAATCAAAACTGGACGTTCCTTGGGGGTTCCACTATGAGTGAGAATCAGTGACTCCCAGTGCACCTGCAACTTGAGTGTTTCCACAAGTCACCTGGGAATCTTGTTAAAAATGCAGATCTGACTCAGTCGCTGGGGGGCAGGGCCTGAGATCCTTCATTTCTAACAAGCTGCCAGGTGATGCTCATGTGGCTAGTCCATGGATCACAGTCTGAGTAGTGAGGGCTGAAGCCAGTGGTCCTCAAACTCCAGTGAGCGTGAGCATCACCTGGAGGGCAGGTTAAGACACAGAGGGCCGGCCTGCCCCAGCTTCAAATCCAACAGGCCTAAGGTGGGGCCAGAGAATCTGCATTTCCAAGTCTTCAGATGATGTGGATGCTGCTGGTCTGAGGACCGCACATGGAGAACCACTGGTTGTGACTAAGATACAGCAACTGGGGGGAGATATAATCATGGCAAGATACTTCATTCATTCCTCCGCTTCTGCCCACCAACGTGAGGATGATGAAACACTAGTGCCCTCTTCTCGGAGCATCATGAGGATTACACTGAGCGAGCTAGGATTTATAAGCCTCCCAGAACAGTGCCTGGCACAGAGTAGGTGAGATGGGAGTGACAGCATCCGACCTTGAATTTCCCTTGGCTTGGAGGTGTGGCCGAGCACAGGCAGACCCTCTGACCACCGTGGACGGCCCTTTTCCTGGCCCACTCACCGCCAACGTTGTTCTTGTAGGTGTTGTACATCTCCTTCACCCGCCGGTAGCGGAAGGCCAGCTTCCTCATCCAGTCCACGCCACCATGGACGCCGGAGCCCAGGCACAGGTTGGCTCCCGGGGCCGAACTGTGGAAGCCATCAGCGGAGAAATTGTATGTGCTGGGGAGAGGGAGGAGACAGTGTTAATGTGGGGAGGTGGGGGCTCTTTGCCAGCAGACCGCAGACCCCATGGGACCCATGGTTGGAGCTTAGGGTGCCCCTGTGTCCCTGAACAGGTGGAGGTGCTGTGTGTTTGTGTGCTCTGGGAAAAGCAGAGCCATACTTTTATTAGCTTCCCAAAACAGCAGGGGCATCCTTTGCTCTTGCTGAGTTAGCATTCACTCTCCTTTCTTTTGGTATCAAAAAGCATCTCTGTTTTTTGGGGGTGGGGAGCCATTCTGTTCCCTGCAGGCAGCGGGCAAGCTAGGGAAAGCCTCCCTCTCTCCCCCTTTGGCATTTGAAGCTGGAAGCCAACTCCAAAAAATGACCGGCGTTGGTTCATCCTGATGGAAGGTTCCAGGAGGAAATGCCAGTTAATTCCCACTCCTTTGATTTCCAAATCTGCCCTGCTTCACCTCCCCTGTAAGGCTGGGCTGCTGACCCTTTCTTCCTATTCTGTGAGCATATCCGTATCTTTTTATAGAAATTCCCTACGTTAATTTTTTGGTTAAATTCGGCAGAGTCAATTGCTGGTACTTTGCAGATACAACTCCCCACCCTGAATACAGCTGCTGGACTAACAAGTTGGACATGTGGATGGGGGATGAGTCAGAGCGCCACATGGAGTTAACAGCAGAAGCGACAGCTGGGAACCAGAAGGGGAAAATGCGTGGGCGATTCACCACCTACAGCGGCTCGACTGTGAGAAGGAAAACCCCAGCTCTCCACAGACCCCTCTTCCCCTCCACCAGAAGCTTGGTACAGGCTTGCAAAACCACAGGAGTAAAGCTTATGCTACAGTGTCACCAGGCAAAACCAGAGCCTGACAAGGGATGTGTGTACCAAAAACTTTAAAAATCACAGTCTCTTCAGAGAGAAAAAGATGGGGGAAGCAGGTCAGTGTGGTCCCATGGCCTCTCAGGGGATGGGTTTGACTGATCCATTTGGAAGTCAAGGTTGGTGCCTCCTCATCAGGTTCCTGCTGCTAGGAATTTGAGCACACCTTCCTCCTTCATTCACAGGACATCAGAGACTCTGGACATTGCGGAAGTTTCCCTTTAAGTAATGATGGGAATGTAGAACAACACCTTATGGACCACTCCCTGGGCAGTGCAGAAAGGTTAGATAATTTCTTCTTACAAAAGAACACTGACTACAAACTCAGAGGATCCCCTGGGGAGATGCCTGGATGTTCTGCCAAGAGACGGAGGCCAGGGAAGGGTGTCCGTGAATCCTGCCTCCCCCACTTACCAGCTGTGTGAGGTTGGGCAGGTTACTTAACCTCTCTGTGCCTCATTCCCCAAGTGTAAAATGAGGATGATTATAAGAGCAACTATTTCCTAGGGTTACTGTGAAGATGCAATGAGTTAATTCAAGTAAAGCATTTGCAACAGGGCATGGTGCAAAATAAGGGCATTGCCAGGGTTGGTTTTTTAGTGTTAACTGAAAAAAAAAGGGGGGGGGGCATTTGATACTTGGTGCCTCACACACAGTAGGTCCTCAATAGACAGTTCTTTTTTTAATTGAGGTATAGTCGATCTATAATGTGTTAATTTCTGGTGTAGAGCATAGTGATTCAGCACAGTGATACATACATATTCCTTTTTATATTCTTTTTCATTAGAGGTTATACAAGGTATTGAATCTAGTTCTCTGTGCTCTACAGCAGGACCTTGTTGTTTATCTATTTTATGTATAGTAGTTAGTATCTGCCATGATACATATTTCTTGAATGAAAAAACAGGGAATTTGGCTTCTAGGGGAGGAAAAACACCCCTGGATTGCAGATTCTTGAAGTGAGGTACCAAACCAGCTCAGTACGAGTCAGGGTTCAGGGAACATTGCTCTAAATTCCGAGCCAGCCAGCTACAGGGGAAACTATAAAAACGGAGCCCCGGTTGCTCATTGCCTTGAAAGGGAGAGTGGTTTCCAGGGATGACTTCATGGAAAGGACACAATTAACCCTGATCTGGGCTTTATTTACTCCATAAATTGAGAAGTCCTGGCTAGCACTGGAGCCGTGCACCTTGCCAGACCTGACTGCAGAAGGGATTTTCTCAATGGCTAATTAAAACTTAGCAGGCGATCGATGCCCACCTATCACTTCTAATCGTGCTGGGCTTTGAAAAGGCTTGCAGGGCTCAGTAACATAAACTCTGATTTCTTTTTTTTGGAGAAAGTTGGAAGATACACCCAGGAAGCAAACACTAAGTGAAGTTACCATGACTGGCCCACAAGCAAAACTTACTTGGTCTCATAATATTTTTGATGGGCTTAGAGGCGTTGAATTGTGATAATTTTGGATAAGCACAGATTAACTAGGGTCCCATTTTTATAAAGTCTCCCTAAGGGCAGGCTTGGAACATTCCAGCCACATTCTTGTGAGAGATGTCTCATTTTGAGCAATTGGGCACCTTATTTCCGGAATTCATATTGTAGTATTGTTTTCTCCTAGAAACCAGACAGAGCACTTACTCATTCCAAAAAGATAATTTTTTGAATATCGACTGTATCAACTTTTATATTAAATAATATATGTATGTTAATAAATGCAGTCAAACCTTGGAGGAAGGTCTATCAGACTCTCGGTGGTGGTGATTCTGGGAGGCAAAATCAGAAGAGGTGTACGACAAGTTTTACAATACGCATGCAGGAGTTTAGTAAGCAGGAAACGAAAAACCACAGAGAGAAACAGCAGGGTTCCAGAGTTTGTGGGCAGTTCAGCCTCAGTGATTTGAGGTGATGCAGAGGAGGCGGTGGGGGCGGGGGCGGGGTTGTGATTTTTCAGCTCAGAGAAACACACGTCCCAGTTCTGGCTGGAGGCAAACACATCTTCCCCCATAGCCAGCCCGCCCCTCCTCTCTGCTTCCTCGTGAAAGGTTGGCTTGATAACCAATCCAAAGGGGGGGGGCATTTTTGACTCCCCAGATTCCTACCTTAAATCTTGCCCATTGTCATCGGATGAGACATCGTCCACGTGGATCTGGTCACAGTCCTACAAAATTTGGCAAGAGGAAAAGGGAGAAACGTAACCGGCTAAGATGATGCAGCCTTTAAGAGTTGGTTTCATAAGCTGAGGGGTGGAAAGAGCACTGGACTGAGTCAGGAGCCCTGAATTCTGGTCTGAACTTTGCCACTAAAGGTTAGGTGACCTTGGGCTAAGTCTCACCCCCTTTTGCCTTCGGTTTCCACGTAAATGAGCAGGTTGCCTAGAAGGGATGGTGGTGACTCTATAATTTATCACACAAACCAAGCTAGTTTTGCCGTGCGAAGGGGGCTGCTGTCCATGTTACAGTGGGAGGGCACGCACAGGACAGGACCAGGCTTCCTCCTTCCCCAGGTGCACTAGGGCATGTGGTCGCCATGGCCATACGGTAGAAGCCTTTGCCTTGTTCAAGGTGTTTCCTCTGCCTGGAAAGCTCTCCCGCCTTCATCTGCTTAGTGAACCTTGTAATCTTCAAGCATTAGCTTCTGGAGGTGCCCCCTGCCCAAGTCCCACTCTGTGTCCCATGATCTGTGACCATCATTTATCAAACACTTCCTATAACGTGCCAGGCACCATTCCAAGGGGTTGCCATTCAGTGGACTCCAATAACATGCTGCTTTATGCCACCCATACACCTCAGTTCTCTTTGGGGAAATACCTTAACACAGGGGAGTTAAGACTGAGGGGAGGGGAGTGGATGACACAGGTGGGCACATGACCCAGGTTCAACCAATCAGAGAAACCCAGAGTCCCTCTGGCCACAGTGATCACTTCAGAGATGAGTGTGTGGTCTCAGCTGGACCAACGAGGACCAGCTGTGGGCCTTGCGGGAAAGAGGAGCTCTCCTTTCACCACGGCGGCTGGACGGTCGGATTAAGCCTGGAGCTGTGAGAGGAAAACAGTTTGAGAGCTGGAGAGAGGGATGGGACCCGGATCACATTACTTGGTCCTCTGGCTCCAGCCACAACTGGGATAGGGCCACCCTGAGTGTGGTAGGCTGACTGATGGCCCCTCCAAGATGTCCACGTCCTAATCCCAGGAACCCTGTCTGGCAAAAGGGACTCTGCAAATGTGATTAAGTTAAAGATCCTGAGATGGGGCCTAAATGCAATTACAAGGGTCCTGGTAAGTAAGCAGCAGAGGGGTATGTGACCAGAGAGAAGGGAACTGGAGTGATGTGCTTGGAAGAGGCCACAAGCCAAGAAATACAGATGGCCGCTTGAAGCCGAAAAAGGCAAGGACACCACCAGTGTCTCCCCTCAAGGCCTCCAGAAGAAACCAGCTCTGCTGACTTCTTCAGCCCAGTGAAACTGAATTTGGACTTCTGACCTCCAGAACTGTGTTGTTTGAAGCCACCAAGTGTGTGGTAATTTGTGACAGCAGCTGTGGGAAATGAGCACACTGACTTTTCAGTTCAAGCTAGCAGGGGTGGGTCTGTGTCACTGAGCAACCAGGGGTCCAGAGGGATGCAACGGCCCCCACGGAAGCTACACGCAATTCACACCAGTCCTCTGAACTCCGCCTCCACCGTGAAGTCCATTCGCTCGGATGATTGCTCCATAAGGCAAAGCTGTGAGCGTGCCGGGCCTGCCCCCGTGGTATGGGTGACTGGTCGCCTGGTTTCGGATCCTAGATCCAGCCACTTCCCAGCTGTGTGACCTTGGGCAAGTGACATGACCACCCTGAACCTCAGAGGTCGGATTGGCCAATGGAGGTAATAATGAAACCTAGTTTACAAGGTTCATGTGAGGAGAAGTGCCTGGAATACAGCAGGGGCTACAGAAATGAGAGTTTTCACTATTGTGTTAAGATTTGTAAACGTCCACATTTTGGTTGCAAGACAGATTTAGGAAGCAGATACCACCTTGCAAAGACTGCTGGGAGAGGAGGTGCACTTGGAACTCTGAGCTTGCCTTCTGAGAAAAAGCTGGTTGTCACATCTCCCTTGATGGTAGGATAGAAGCTGGGGGAAGAAATGGTGCTGGCAACATTTTGAGCAGATCTCTTTTGTACACAAGGAGGAGGCTTGAATTTATCTTCGAGAACAGGAGCTTTGCTGAGGGGATAATGGGACACTTTCCCTTGTTAACTATTTAAGGATATAGAGAAGTAACATAATTGTTATGGAGATGTGGGGTGGGGGTGGGGACAGTGGCACTGGAAGTGGGGGGCGGCCAGGGCTGCTTTGTGGAGCCCGAGGTCGGAACCTGGAAGAAGGGGTAGTGTGGCTGCTGATCCCTCTCAGGCCCCTTGAATGGGCTGTGGATTGGAAAGGGGTTTGCTGAACCCTTTGGACTGGAAAGAGGTTTGTTTCCAGAGTCCCTGGCACACTTTGCCCACAGCTCTGTGACGGGGACAAAGCAGGATGGGACCCTGCATGTCTGTGGGCCAGGGCCTGGGCAGCGGTATGCTTGGAGAGGCCTGGGTGGCAGTGACAGCAGGGAGGTCCACCAAGCGGCTTCCTAGTGGTCAGCCACGGGCAAATGGAGTCGGAGCAGACAGCAAAGAACATGGCGGATGCTCCATGGTTAACCCCAACTGAGAAACTCTTCGGATGGGGCAGGGGGCCGGGGGCACTGAGTGATCACTGTTGAGCCAGCAGACATCTGGCTTCTATCTAAACCTTTTCTGTTCATTATTCTGTGTTGCCTTTCTTTCTGTATATCCAGGACTCTAATCTCTTGGGGTATAAGTTATCCCCCTCCCCCAGAGCGGGTGTCCTTTCCTAAAGACTTGAGCATGATGGTACACCCCCAATTAAAGACTCTATAGTCATGCTAATACAGTAGCGATTAGCCACATGTGGTTATTTAGAGTTATATTCAATTAAAATGAAGTAGAATAAAAAATTCAGTTCCTTAGGCCTATTTCAAGTGCTCAATAGTCAAATGTAGCCAATGGCTACCATATTGCATGGTATGTTTCCATCAACGTAGAAAATTCTGTTGGACAGCACTGCTCTGGAGGGATAAAAAAACGTGACTGACAATTTCTCCTCTACGTTGAAAGGTTCAATTAGGGAAGAGTTTGCAAGCTGGCCTGGAGACACAGCTTATTTAGCTCACACTGGGCTGAAAACAATTTTTAGAACGATAGTCATCTCTCTCTCTACCCCCCACCTCCTCCCCTCCCTCCTTCCCTCCCTCCCTTTGTCTCTCCAGATTTTCAGCTACTTGGGAATTTCCATGCTCTGGCAAGGTAGGGCTTGTGTTCTTCTATTCCTACAGTCCTTAGTCTCAACATCCATCTCCACTCCTCCACAGTCCCTACTGGGTTTTCTTCACTTTCCCTTATCTGGTTACTTGGCCCCTGTGGGCATCCTAGTTTGAGACCTCTGATCCAGAGCAATCTTATACAGATGGAAGGATGCTAGGACCAGCCATCCTAATACATTAATGAAAACTGTATTTAAAAGCCAAAGCTGACTTCAGAGACCCAGGCATTGAGAAAAAAATTAATAGCAGATTTCCCCCAAGTCCATTGCTTTGCCTGAAATTGGAAAAACACCTCCCAGTGGCCCCTAGTCCTTCCCTCAAGCTTGAAAGCTGCTTGGGGGGTCACCCGGGCTCAGGCCCCTGGACAGGGTTCCCCGTGCTTTCCCTGATGTCAGGGGAAAGGTATGTGGGGAGGCTCTGGTTTCCTCATTTGCAAGGGGATTGTTGGGGGCGCTAAAGTGTGACAACAGTAGCGATCACATTTCGGACTTAATAAAATACCATGACGCTCAGCTAGACGCTACCTCATACTCCACCAGCTGACCTGGATCAGGTTACCCCTGAGCCAGCAACTGAGGGGAGCGGGACAACGCAGAGGACAGGAGGACGGGGATCCTCTGCCCCTCACTCTGCTGCCTGGAGGGCAGGCCTCTCAGACAAAGGATGCCAGCTTTCCACAGCCCAGGTGCTTCTGCCCTCTCTGGAGTCAAAGTATGACTATTGGGGCTGGTGGCGGGGTGGGGCTGGGGGGTCTGAGTGGGACCACCTGGCAAAGACAGAGGAGTTGTTCCGGTGAAGTGCAGGGGGGCTGAGGAACTGACTTTCTGACCCAGAGAAACACCCACAAATAGTCTGCAGGGATGTCCATCATCCCAGTGAGAAACTGGAAGACACTTGAAGTTCCCCCGGTTGGACTGTGGTGGAGTGAACTGTGGTACATCCATTCAGGGGACTCCCACCCAGCAACTCAGAATGAGGTGGACTGTTACACACGGAACTGTTTCCAAGACATCCTGCAGTGCAGGGGAGGGGAAGAAAAGCAGACCACTGAAGAATGATACATCCAGTATCACACGATGTATATACTTATAAAAACCAATTAAAACAAAACAAGGTATTATATATACACATATCCGTGTACAAAAATGGAAATAGATCTGAAAGCTCACACATCAGACTGGAAACAGCAGTTCCATCTGGGAAGGCACTAGCGTTGGGTTAGTGGACAGTGGAGACTTCAAATGTACTGAAGTGCTTTCTTTCTTTTTTAAAAACAAGGATAATACGAACATATACTGCTTTTGAAAAAGCAAATATCTCACTGGGGAGGAGAGCCAGAGACAGGATCTAACGCTGGAGGACGGAAGCCAGCACTCACGCGCTCCTGGCTGCTGGGGGCTGCCCTGCACTTCACATACAATAATGGGGATGATGCCTATCATCGTCCACCTTATGGAGGAGGAAATGAGGTGGGAGAAATGCGGGAACGGGTCTGTTAGGGGTTGAATTGTGTCTCCTCAGAAGATGCTGTGGTCCTAAACCCAGTACCTGTGAATGTGACTGTATTTGGAAAATTGGATCTTTACAGATGATCAAGTTAAGATGAGCTCATGAGGGTGGGCCTTCATCCAATGTGACTGGTGTCCTTTTTTATAAAAAGGGGAAATTGGGACACAGAGACCGAAACGCACACAGGGAGAACGTCATGTGACCATGAGGACAGCGGTGGGGCAATGCATCTGTAAGCCAGGGAACATCTGAGGTCCCCAGAAGCTCGGAGAGAGAGGCGAGGACCAGATTCTCCCTCACAGCCCTCAGAAGGAACCAATCCTGCTGACACCTTGATCTTGAACTTCTGGTCTCAAGAACTACAGGACATAAGTTTCCATTGTTGAAGCCACCTGGCCCAGGAAACTTAAACCATGCCGAGGACTGCACAATGAGGGCGAGCAGGAGCCCAGCAGGCCATCTGCCTCTCAAAGATCCATCCATCTCAAGACTATGAAAACACCTCCAACGGTCCCAGAACCACAGCACACGATGCGCAGGTCAAGAGGGGAGGTTTCAAGACGAAAACTGGCTCTAGTCCTCAAGGTACTTATCACATCACTGGAAAAAAAGAGGCTCTTCTGCATCCTCCACTGTGGTCCAAGCCATCACTACCACCCACCTACACCAGGGGGCGCCAAACTAAGACCCGAGGGCCAAATCTGGCCTGCCTGTGTCAATAAAGCTTTATTGGAAGACAGCCGTGTTCATTTATTTATACACTCTCTATGGCTGCTTTTGTCCTACATCAGGAGAACTGGATAGTTGTGACTGAGACAGTATGACTTGCAGAGCTTCAAATATTCTCTGGCTCTTTGCAGAAGTTTGCTGACCCCCAACTCAGACTATTACAGTCACCTCCTCACTCTGCCTGCTTGAACCTTAGTCTGCACCCGTCCTCTCATCCCAGTCTCTATCCAGCAGCCAGAGGGATCCTAGCAAACCCGAAGTCAGACCTGGTCCCTCCCCTGCTCAGAACCCACGATGGCTCCCACCTCCCTCCTAGTAAAAGCAAGTCCTCACTGTGACTTGGGCCCTGCTTGTCTGCATACCCACTCACTCATAACCCCCTGTCCCCCCACCTCCCACCCCTGTCCCACTGCACTGCAGACACAGCAGCCTCTGCTGTTCCTTTAACAACCCTCACACTCTTGCCCCAGGGCTTTTGCATTTACTGTTCCTTCTGCCTTGAATGCTTTTCCCTTCTCTTTCCATCTGTCAAAAACCTCCAAAGGTTCGTTGATGTCACTGCCTTTGTAAAAACTGCCCCAATTCCACCCCACGTCAGGACAAATGACTTCTGTCTGTCTCCCCACTTTGTGGGGCCTCTAGGATTAACCTGGGCCTGATATAAAATGCCTAATTTCTTCTTTCAGCCACTAAATTGGGAAACCCTAAAGGTAGTGCCCCCTCCTTTTTTATTTTTACTCGTTATTGCAAGGTCAGAGAATATAGCAGTTAAGAGCACAGACTCTGGGATCTGGGTCAGTCTCTGACTCTGCTACTTACTAACTGAATGAACTTGGACAAGGCTTTCAGTCTGACTCTCAACTTCCTTGTCTGTCACTGAGCTACAGAATGGTACTTAACCACATAAGGTTTTATAAGGACTGAATAAATCAATACAGGTGAAGCACTTTAAACAGTCACTTGGCCAGAGAAAATGCCATGTATACGTTTGCCTTGATTATTGTATTACTATTTTGAATTCTATAGGCCCAGACTCTGTGCTTGGAATACTAATGGTTAAGGTGAATTGAGTTCACCATCAAAAGAGGCTCATGGATGGTCAGCTCTGCTGATGAAGCAATTTAGGCAAAGCAGAACATTGCATTTCTCAGTCCAGACTCCAGGGACATGTCAGGATGCTACGCAGTAATGCATCTCAGGAACGGGGGGCAGAAGACAACTGGGGTAGAGACATTCCGTTTCACCCATCCTAGACATTGTAGGTGGCCTTCAAAGGACCATTCCTGGGCTCCAGTGTCAGCCCTGATGTTTTCTAGGTGTGTGACCTTGGGCAAGTTCCTAGACACCTGTGAGTCTTTAGTTTTTTTTTTTTTTTTTTTAAATAAACTTTGAGTAGTTTTAGATCTACAGGAAAACTGTGAATATAGTACAGAGTGTTCTCATATACCCCACAGTTTCCCTCGTTAATATATTCATATGATATATTTGTCACAACCAATAAACAAATATCACTATATTATTAACTAATATCAATTTTTTATTCTGATTTCCTTAGTTTTCCCTCTACTGTCCTTCTTCTGTTCCAGGATCCCATCTGAGGTACCACATTACATTTCGTTGTCTTGTCTTAAAGGGACAGGTTCCTCTGGGTTGTGATTAGTTTCTCAGATGTGTCTTCGTTTTGGTGACAGTTTAAAAGAGTACTGGTCAGGTATACTGCAGAGTGTCTCTCAACTGGAATTTGTCTGATGTTTTTCTCGTGGTTAGACTGGAGTTATGGGTTCTGGTGAGGAAGATCACAGAAGTCCAAGTACCATCCTCACCACATCACATCAAGGGTGCACACTATCAACATGACTTAACTACTGTTGATGTTGACCTTGAGCACCTGGCTCAGGTGGTGTTCCTAGGTTTCTCCACTGTAAATTTACACTCCCCCCAACCTTTCCATGTTATACTTTTTGGAAGGAAGTCACTCCGCAAAGCTCACAGTTCAGGGTCTAGAATCTACATAAATTATTTGGAATTTCTCTGTGCGGTAGACTTGTCTTTTCTCCCCCACTTCCTTATTTATTCAGTCATTTATCTGTGTCAGTAGGGACTCATGAGTACTTATTTTATACTTTGGGTTAGATGCGATGTTATTTGTTTTAATACTCAAACTATTCCAGTTCTGGCCATTGGGAACTCTTCTAATAATTTCCTGTGTCCCTTTGACATAGCCCATCCTCATGAGGTTTTTTAAGCACTTCTTTACTTTTTGGTACCCTGATGTTTATCATGTGTCTTTCCAGTCCCAGCCCTCGAATCAGTTACTTCTCCAAGGAGCCCTGGTTCATTTTACTGGAAAATGGTGTTTAGAAACCAAAATCGGGGTGCTGGGTGTGCTACTTGCTACAGGAGTCTCAGAGCTTCTGGGGCTTCTTAAGCAACAGACCAAGGTCTCCAGGATTTTTAAAAAACTGTGAAATATGGTGAATGCATCCACTTGCAGGTGTGTTATGAGGCATGTGGCTGGCCTAATAAATGATACCAACGGCAGTCCCGATGCTTCCTTTCACCAGTGTGGAAAACGAAGCTCAGACAGGGCCAAGTGGAACTTCCACAGTCACAGGGCCTCTGGCGGGAGTGTCCCACCTTTTAATCAGTGATGACAGCAATTTATCCTTTTGTCACAGGCTCCAAGTCAGATTTAGTTTCAGGGTGATGTCAGTCTCCTAAAACACCAAGGGAGAACATCCCCCCTTTTTCTTTGCTCTGCAGTTTGTGCAGGATGGGATTTATCCTCTCCTTGGATGTTTTGTGAAACTCTTGTTTAAGACTAGCTGGACCTGGTGCCTTTTTGAAGGGAGTACATCTTTAACTACCATTTCAGTTCCTCATGGTCATTGGCTATTTAATTTTATATTTCCCCTTGGGTTAATTCTGGTAATTTGTATCTTCCTGAAGTGTATCAATTTCTTCTAGGTTTTCAAGTTTGTTGGTATAGTAGTGCACACGTTATTCTCATAACTAAAAAAGAATCTCCTCTGAATCTCCAGTCATGTCCACCCTTTCATTCTGGATGCTGTTTACTGATCTCTTTTTCTCCTGTTCATGCTTGCCAAGGGCTTATGTACTGGTTTTTTCAATTACCAGTTCTTAATAATTTTCCTGTCTTTCTAAAAATGTAATTTAAGGCTATGCCTGCCTGTCTGTCTGGATCAGCCTTTGCCTGCATCCCGCAGGTTTTGATACTTAGTATTCTCATCCTTGCTCATTTCTGAACAGTAAGCCTGGTGACAAATACCTATCAGAATCCATTCTGATTAAGCTGGTGACAGCTGGGGTTTTCCCAATCTGCCCTACAGTGGTCTGATCCCATTACTTTTTGTCCTTGGCTGACTGGAGACACGAATGCAGAGAAGAAAATTGTTGACAAATTTGCTTTAGAAAAATGACTCTCTCCAGAGCCCAGATGGACTCCCTGCCCACTCCTTTTCCTTCGAGGCCAGTATATTTTAAAAGTGAGATTGCTTAATGCTGCCTCTAGCCTAGCCAGAGAGGGGCCTGCTCCCTGGGAAGGGAACCTGGGCCATCTTTCTCGCATTGTCTAAATGTTTAACTTATCTGAAGAGCGCTAAAGAAGCTGTGGCCCGTACTGCATTAATGGCCAGTTGGGCAGGACGTCTTGGAGAGCAGCTCAGTGCTGACATGGTGAAATATTATTCTCCCTGATAGCTCCTGCAGCACCGTAAATCAGACGTTTCGCAATCAGGCCCACATGTCAGGCAAGCAGCCACGACCTGCCCAGATTCCAGCCACTTCTGAGTCCCTCCAGCAAGAGCCCTCCCAAAGCTCTGGCAGCATCTTGGAACACTCCCACTTCAGCCCGCCCGCCTGCCTGGCCATGCCTGAATCAGGCCAGGGGTATCTTCTGCCAAAACCTTTACGTTGATCTGGTTTCTTACGAAGGAGTCTCTTCTTCCACGCCCTCTGCAGATCTGTATTCCTTCTCTGATTCACCGTTCATCTCCAAACTGGATCTTCTGTGAAAGAGGAATGTCCCAGCCTAGAAGTCTGCTTATCCTGGGATCAGATCTCTACACTAGTCTTAATAGCTCTGTGACCTTCAGAAAATGACCTCCCTGGGCCTCAGTCTCTTCACTGGTAAACCAGAGACTTGAAACAAAACAAAACAAACTCCCTTGCAGGGTAGTTGTGAGATTTCAGGGAGAAAATGCATGTATGATGCCTGGCACAGGGTAAGAACTCAGTATGTGTCAGTGTTGGGCAAGTTAACCTCTTGGTGCCTCAGTTTCCCCATCTCTTTAAAATGGGTATACGAAGCAGTATTTGCCTTCTGTGGCTGCTGTAAAGGTTAAACGAGCCCTCAGGCACTGCCTGGGCACACAGTGAGCATTCAGGACATGTCAGCTGTCACTGCGATTGAGTTTATTATTCCCATCTGTCCCCCCCAACCCCCGCTCCCCCCAGCTCCAACTGCGGTCCCTGTCCTTCTTTCTAGAAATGCACTCAGATCCTTTGTCTATTGCTTTGCTCCCCTCCAGGGTGCGGAGGGAGGGGGCTGCAGTGGTTCAGTGTGGTTCGTTGCTGTTACTTGTGTGTGACTTTTGTTTTGCATATACAGCGTGAAGATGCTACACTAAGTCTCTTTCACCTCTGTCTTCTTCGTTAGGCAGGGAATTCCTCCTCCTCTTGCTGTCAGAACTTGCTCGTTCTCCCCCAGGCTTCCTGGCTACTCCAACCCTCCCTGCTCTCCTTTTCCCTTTGAACCCACCGCCTGCAGCACCGTCTACATTTGCTGCTGGGATCTTCCTTCTCAGCCGGATGGCAGTCGTTCTCCTGGGTGAGGCAGCCCCGCACGGCGGATGAGCACGAAGGCTCTGGAGACAGGCCACCTGGGTCTGCAGACTGTCGCTGCTGATGGTGTGACTTCGGGCTGTTTGCCTAACTTCTCTGCCTCAGCTCCTTCACTGGTAAAATGCGTGTTATGGACTGAGTGTTTGTGTCTTCCCCAAGTCCATATGCTGAAGCTCTAACCCTCAGTGTGGCTGTGTTTGGAGAGGGGGCCTCTAAGGAAGGAACTGAGGGTAAGTGAGGTCATAAGGGTGAGGCCCTGATCTGACAGCTTAGCATCCTTAGAAGAAGAGACAGCAGATCTAGCTAGCACACATGCTTTCTCTCCCTTTCTCTCTCTCTCTCCCCTCCTCCTAGTACCCACACTGGGGAAAGGGCCTATGGAAACATAATGAGCCAGGAAGAGAGCTCTCACCAGGAACCACATTTGCCAGCACCTTAATCTGGGACTCCTCACCTCCAAAACAGTAAGAAAACTAATTTCTATTGTGTAAGCTGTCCAGTCTGTGGTGTTTTGTGATGGAAGCCTGAGCAGACTGAGACAATGGGGCAAAATGGGGAGGATTAAACAACTTAACACATGTAAACTGCTCAGAGCAGTGCCTGGTACCTAGTAAGCACTCAGTAAACACCAGCTATAATTTCTCTAATTATTATCATCACCATCGTAACTGAAAATGTAGGTCATGTCTTACAAATTTAGGGTTCTAGCGCTGCCCTGTCTCACAGAACTTTCCACAATGAGCTAATAAATATTCTGTTCAGTCTAATACAGTAGTCACCACCCACATGTGGCTATTTACTTTAAAATTATTTAAAATTAAATTCAATTAAAAACTCAGTGCCTCAGTTGCACTGGCCGTATTTCAAGTGCACACCTATCACTTGTGGCCAGTGGCTACTGTACTGGACAGTGAGGAGTTGAACATTCACATCGCTGTAGAAAATTCTATAGGACAGCATTGCTCTAGAGTATTGGCTTTCACGTGGGTTTGACTGTGACCTTCCATAAGATACATTTTCTATCATGGAGATTTAAATTACTGAAACATAGTTGACATCACTGAAACAATTTCCCAAACGATATTCACCTGCAGCACCGTAAATCAGACGTTTAGCAACCAGGCCTGCATGTCAGGCAAGCAGCCACGATCTGCCCAGATTCCAGCCACTTCTGGGTCCCTCCAGCAAGAGCCTTCCTATTTGTGACGCACCCTTATCATACCCCTTTCAATCAGCTCTCCTTTTCAAACGTTTAAAACCTTAGCTTCATCCCAAGCAGTTATCACCTATGAAATCACTTTTTCCCCAAAACACTAGTAAAAAACAAACAGACAAACAAAAAAACCTGTAAGTTTAATGACAAAAAAATTTTTTTTCAAGTGGAAGCAAGCTACATCAAAGTCCTGGTTGTGCTGGACACCAGGTGATCCCTAAATACTGTGCAGCTGATTGATCGTTCTCAAGGCCTTGGCGCAGTGTTTGGTTCTCAATGGGGTGCCCCAGGCATTTTGAGTACAAGGCTGTCCAAAGTAGCGGGTTATGTGGCATCCCCGGCCCCACCTGCCAAAAGCCAACAGTTCTTCCCCTTCATGTGACAGCCACCACCTCCCTTCCATTTCCAAACTTGCCCTTCCCCACTTGGGCATTGTGAGGTTGCAGACACTGAGAACGCCTGCTCTCTGAGAGACAGGGAAGACGGGAAAGCCAGGACTGTGCTGTCTCTCACCTGAATCGGCCCTGCTTTCCCCACTCACCTCTTCCCACAGGAGCAGAGAGGATGAAAGGCATCGCCTCCCGGGCTGCACACTGAGCCTGGAAATCAAACCCAAGAGGTCTGTGCCCCCGGGCACCTCTGCTCAGCTGGCACGGAGGGCCAGGTCCCACACCAGCTCTGGCCGTGGCACATCCACGCCTCTAGTAAGCGGCTGCTGGGAAGGCGTCCCGCAAAAATGGCTCCCAGCGCATGCGCAGTTCACAGAGCCCGAGGCTGCTTTCGACAGCTCCCGAGCGGCAGGTGAGTGAGTTTCAATCAAACCTCCACGCTCACCCCACAACCCAGCTGACATTTCAGTTTAAGGTCTTCTGCCCTGGATTTTACTGCAAAAGAGGCAGCTCTCGCACAAAGGCAAGTTGGCCGGGTAATTGTCGATATTTAGGCCCAAACTCCAGTAGCCGGCTGTGATTTAGGTCTGGGTTGTTGGCCACCGTCTTAAATCTTTGACATCTCTCTGTATTACATGTATTGTTATTGAATTATGGTCAAATCAGTGAGTGGGCAAGCTAGTTAATATTTTCTAGCTCATAGTACAATAAACATCTAACAATTTAAATGAAACAATTTGCCCCTGTACCATATAACCCCTCTTGCATGGCCCCAGTGGCACAGATAGCCCTCTGGTGGGAAGCCCATTTCTGGGGCATGTGCAGTGTGCTCGGCTCTGTGCTGATTGCTTCCTTGTATCTCCCATCATCATTACAACCTTAGAACTTGGGGACTTTTCTTCTACCCATCTAACAGATGAGAAAACTGAGGTTCAAGGAGATGGAGTGACTTTTCCAGGTCACACAGCCAGGAGATGGTGGAGCCAGGAGTCAAAGGCAGATTGAACTGATAAGCACATGCTTGCCCTATACTCAGGACACACATCCCAAATGTCCTGAGATACAGCTTAACTTGGCACCTCCTTTTCTCTGACCAGTCCTTCCACCTCATGGAATCTTCTCCGTCAGTGCTTTCACCTTTAGTCTGGGAACCATTGATCTAACGCAAATAATTACTTCCATTGCCCTCTTTGGTCTGTTTTCCACCCGGCAGCCAAAGGGAGTCTTTGAATCGTAAGTCAGGTCGCTCTGCTCCCCTACTCAAAACCCTCCATGGCTTCTTGTCACCCTGGATTATCATCTGAAGCCTTAAGATGGCCCAAAGGCCCCACATGGTGTCTGTCTCCCCTTCCCCAACACTGCCCTCCACAACCCTTTTTGCTTCTTCCGCTCCAGCCACACTGGCCTCCTCCCTGTTTCTGGAATGTACCAACTTTGACCGTGCCCCAGAGCCTTTGCACTGCTGTTTTCTCCATCTGGCACACTCTGCCCAGATACCCACATGTTCCTCTCCTTCACTTCCTTTAGGTCTCTGCTCAAATGTCAGAGAAGCTTTACCTGATTGTACCAAGTAAAAGAGCCCTTGGGACTGTTTCCTCCGACTCTGCTGGTCTCTCTATGGAGCACTTTATCTGACATTTTATATTTAGTTGTTTATGGTCTGCTTCCCCAGCTGGCAGGCCAATGCCTCCAGGGTGGGGAGCTTGCTGTGTTTTGTTTGCCACTGAATCCGCAGCATTTAGAGTAAGGTCTGGCAAAAGCTAAATTCTCTATAAATCTCCATTGCTTGTGGGAACTGACCCCTTATTTACAGATGCCACTGCAGTCTTGGAGCAGAAAGGGATCTGACTTTGTTCCCTAAACCCCATTATCTGACCACCCGTGCAGGCGCTGGGCCTTGCACTGGACTCCTGCATCCTGTGCCTCTCCCCAGCCCTGGACAGCCTCCCTGGGGAGCTGCACGAGGCTGCCCTTCAGATTCTGACAGAGGCTCCCCGCACCAGCAAGCAATATGTTTTCACTTGTGTTCTTAACTTCTCCATCATGTAACATGGTTTCAATTCTGCTGAGGTGCCCTCGGGGCTTCTGGCATTGGGGACATTTTGGAAAAAAATGTAGAGAATAAAAACAAACTGGCTTCCCTGAGTAGCTCCAGCTGGTAATTAAGATCCTTTTCCAAGAGGTGCGACTTCGACTTTGGGGCCAGCGAGGAACAGCAGAGGGGGTGAGATTCTGAAGACATGTGCTTGAACAAACACTGGTCCCCCAAAATTACCTGGCTCTGAGCCTGAGGTTCAACTAAGATGGACAAAGCTCCTACTACAGGTCTGCCGGTTTTCCTGCATAAGAGCTTCAAACTTGTGTTATCTGCCTGTGGTTTGGTATCTTTGCTGGTGTGTCCCAGGTGCTCATGACAAAAGGATGGATTCTCCCATCTTCCCTGGGTTGCTCATCACAGAGAATGGCACTGTCGCCTGGGTCAGGCCCAGCCTAGGAGTCCCCCTCGACCCCCTCTCTGCCTCACCCCCCACGTCTAACCTGTCAGCAAGTGCTCTCAGCTTTGGCGCCATCCCGAAGCCCCCATCTTCTTACCATCTCGATCCAACCCAGTTTTCTTCTTTTGCTTGCACGACTGCAATGATCTCCTTCCTGGTCCCTGCAGTTCCCCTCCTACTGCCCATTCTCCACGCAGCAGCCAGAGTAGTCGTTTTAAAACATAAACCAGGTCATGGGGCTCTTCCTGTTTACCATGCTCTGGCCCCATGATTGTCCACGGCACTCAGAATAAACCCTGATGTCTCTGGCTTGTGTCTGGCCCATGCCTCCCTCTCCAGACTCATCTGTCCCAGCTGCCCCCTTGCTTTCACGCATTCACTACAGTCTCGTGGCTTCTCGCAGATCCTAGATTACGTCACACTAGTTCTCACCTCAGGGCCTTCACACTTGCTATTCCCACCTTCCCTGATCTCCACCTGGCCGGCTCCTATCATCATTCAGGCCTTGGCTCAAGTGCCACCTCATCAAGATGCCTTTTCTGACCCCCTGGAG